>NC_143437.1:7925000-8225000 GCF_987193195.1 Phasianus colchicus | reverse complement strand
ACTTCAGTTTATTGTATGCTTTTATACAATTATTTCTGGTGAGCGACAGTCTTAAAACTCGAAGAGAGCCTTCACACATAACTTTATCAATTTTGGAGATTTTCTCTCTAAGTAATTTTACAGCCTGGGAGGTTTTCCTGAGGTAGTCCTGTAACTCATGCTGAGAGGTCATTGCATGAAAAAATGCTTCAGAGCGCAGAGAAATCTGATGAGCAATATTGACTTCCACAATGTCCAGATAATGGCTCAGCTGGAAAGAGGATGGAAGGGGAAATCAAAAGGCACTGTTATGGCATGACACGTTCATCACCATGCAAAATTATACATTGAGAGTACTGCTAAAATGTTTTATTGCATCATGGAAATTTTGCTAGCAACCAAAAATGTTAGTGTTCCATTAAACCCTTTGTCATAGTAGCAAGAAAATAACCACCCAGTATAGCTCGTTCACTTCTTTCTAAATAAGCTCAAAAACACTTTGGGAAGGCTGACCTGATGCATATCCTGCTTGAAAACGACAAGGCAAATAGTTTTAAAAATACCCACGCTTTTGTACTGCATGGGCTGCACGCTGGCACCATTACAACACAGCCATTAACCTTGAGATGGCTCTCAGTACTAGCGTGCAAGTAAGAACAGCATACGTGTGCAAATATGTTATGTACTGAGAGTCATTTGAGTTGATAAAGATGCAGCACGACTGTGCTCGATGGAATTACTTTGGAATGGCTCTGTTCAGATAATAGGTTGTAGCATCATCTTTGCAGAAAAATCCTCCGGAGATCTCTGGCTGCAGTTGCTTTTTGCAACCAGTTTGAGCTGCTGTTAAAGTTACTTCATCTGCTCTGGCACTATGGGATTCCCAGAGACAGAATAGGCCTACATGTTTGGAACCTGAGATTCAAAATCTTCATATTGAACAAATGCAAATTCATTATGTTACCAGACCACTGGGTTGGCCTGATTATCTGAGCTGTAAAAGCTCTGTGCTCTGGCTCATGCTGAATACGCAAACTTAAAGGACTGAGGTATTAGAATGCTCATCTGAATGCTAATACTCAAATGACCTGGTTTCTAAGAGGTGCCAAGCACTCAAACCTCATGCTGGATTCCAAAAAGCCTATCCAGAGATGGAAAAAAAAAGTCAGTTACACAGTTACTTTCATCCTGCATACTTTTAACAGTGGGGATTTATGCAGTGTGCAAACTCATCTTTTTTGTAATAAATTTAAAGCAAAAACATCCTCCACCAATCAGCTATCTACAGCCTTATCTCCACTCTGCTGCAGCAACAGGGGCTCTGGGTCTCCTTCACTGCAAGTGCTGCTGAGCATCCATCCTGCTGCTGCCAGCCCCGCACCCAGGCACTCTCCAAGATTCAAGCTTATGCCAGACGCAGCTTTTTCATCTTTGCACAACAACTGCCACGAGAAACTACAAAGTAGCAATCCCAGAGGCAATCTTTCAGTACCGTGGACATGCAAAGAAGGAGCAAGCTACCTTGTAGCAGAGCCTGCCAGGTTCCTCCTGACATGGAAGGAAAGCAGTAAGAATAACTCCCCGAGATTTGCAAACATCTCCCAAAGGATTTTGTGTTATTTCTTCCCTAAGGCGCCTCTCTTGTGGTTTTTTTTTCTTATTTTTTTTTTAATTTTTATTTATTTATTTTAATCTAACTCCCGGAAGCTTTAGTAAATTAAACAGGAAGGAAAATCAAAGTTACAGCAGAATCCAAAATTATGTTCATTTCCTATAGCTATTTATTTTCTACTCTGACTACATTACCCCAATGTCATAAAAGCATAAGACAAGACTTATGCTTCTGAGTGAAGCAGCTCTGCTTTCCTGCTCTCCAACACACCGAAGTCCTTTGTGAAATGCAAAAATGGATCAGTACGGATGACTTGATAACAAAAGGTAAGAAAAAAACTCCTCACGTATAAAAGATTTGGATTTTGGATTTCTTTTAACACAGAAACCTTGAACCTGAAGTTTTCTTGAGATGCAAGAAAGCAGTAGTCTTAACATATATTCTAAAGCCTCTGTTGTTGCCTTCTCATGGAATTGCTCTTACTCCTTAACAGCTCCATGTCTCTGAAGCTGTCAACGCACACCTGCTTCCTAAGTTTTAGCAATCAAAGAGCCAATTAATATGCTATATGCAGATTTTTTGCCAAGTTTTTACAGATACATTTATTTAGAAGGGAAAAGAGCCCTGCTCAAGTAAGGTGCTTCCTGCATTGTTCACTAATAATCTGTAACATTTCAATATTTGAAGGGAGCATATAAACAGGAGGGGGAACGACTGCTTACAAGGGTGGATAGTGATAGGACAAGGGGGAATGGTTTTAAACTGAGATGGGGAAGTTTAGGTTAGATATTAGGAGGAAGTTTTTCCACACAGAGGGTGGTGAGGCACTGGAACAGGCTGTCCAAGGAGGTTGTGGATGCCCCATCCCTGGAGGCATTCAAGGTCAGGCTGGATGTGGCACTGGGCAGCCTGGTCTGGTGGTTGGTGACCCTGCACATAGTAGGGGATTGAAACGAGATGGCCTTAGAGGTCCTTTTCAACCCAGGCCATTCAATGATTCTATGATAAAACTTAAGTTACAGAAGTCCACAACACTAACATCTCAACAACTAGCACAGGACAGCAGCAGTGGACTGGATTGGAATAGTTTCTTTGCAGTGACAGCTAGGGTGAATAGCGACACGTCGTACCAGATCCTTACCTTTTCTTGAAGTAACTTGGAAGAAGCTGCATCACGATTTCCTTTTCCACCAGCAGTACTAAAATGAGACCATGGTAAAACGGCATTAAACGTTAAGGAATCTTCCAAGGCAAAATCTGGTTTCATAAAAATCTGAAACAGAGAAATAGAAGAAATAAATTCATCTCTCTTATCCGTATGTACTCCTTGCCAGTTTAACAGACACCCTGGTTCACAAAACTAACAGTGATCTTAATTGTTCATATTTCAAAAGTCAAATTTTCTTTCATCAATTCTGACAAATTAGTTCTAGACCTTATAGCTGATTTACTTCATACTTTAAAAAAAGCTTGCATGATCTGAAAAGCATCATCTTCCTAGAATTTGAAGGGAGCTCCAAGCACCCAAGATGATCTAAACATCCTGAGCATGAAAGCATGGGTAACACTAAATTGCACATGTACCCCCAAAGGAGCAGTGCAAATATTCCTTAATAGCAGAGGCATCTTACTGCTGATATATTTATTCATGGTGCTTTAATTTCCAGCAGACCAAAGATGCAGCCAGCTGCCCATGTGCACCAAGTGCTGCTTGGGAAGGAACAAAGCCTGAAGCCCATCTCCTTTAGCACAGTACAACAAATGTACTGGTCACTGAAAGGCTTGGTTGTGTTATTTTCACTTGACAAAACTACTACAGAGCTGGGGCACCCAGCTGGACAGCACTATCCCTTTCTCTGTTTATGAAGAGTAATTTTAATAGATTCAACATATCTATCCCACTATACTCGAACATTTTTGCTTATGGGACTTCTAACACTGCAGTGATTGCTGTTCAGCTGCATTCATAACCAGCACAGACATGCTTTACTTGAGGACTCAAGAAGTGAAATTTGCTGCTGATTAGTACACACTATGTAGTGTCCACACTTCTGCCAAGCACTTCAGTTTCCCTTTCCTAAGTTTTGCCTAGCTCTAAAGTTTTAACTATTAAAAGGTTTTTAAAAATGGCATATGTACCCTAAGATCATGGGAATCTACTTCAGGATTAGGATCACAGGAAACAAAACAAAGACAATAAACCAAACAAACATTGTTCTTAATTTTGGTAAATTCTAAGCACTAGGGATCCGCTCACTTCAATTAACTTGGACAAGAGAGTACATTCATGTATTCAAGACTCTGTATGAGAAATTCTTATAAAAGCTTAGAGTTCAGAGAAACCATACCTTAGGTACTTGTTCCAGATCTGTCCTGGATTTATCTAAAATTAAGCAAAACACAAGTAGTCACTCATGAGTAAAGAACTGAAAACAATTCCTTGAACACTATTAAATACTACAAGGAATTTTTCAGAACGAAAGTACCACGCTCCTCACAGCGAGTAGACAGGTGACAGACTCAGAAATTGAAACACTAGAGGCTCTGACTGAATGTGAAAACATTTTTCACCAGGACAGTCAGGCAGGCTGTCCAGAGGCACTGCACACTCTCCATTCTTGAAGGTTCTAAAGGCTTGACTGGGTAAAGCCCTGAGCAGCCTGGTCTGCCCACACAGCTGAAGTTGCGTTAAGACAGCATTTGCACCAGTGCCCCTTTTAACCTGAATTATTCTGACTCTTTCAAGCATTCTGCTCTGCTTTGCAGTTTAGGTCTTGTGGTTAGAGTGTTCAGAGGTGCTCCTACTTGGCTGCTTTGGCAGTGAAAACATTAGTAGTACAAAACAGTCCACTTAGGACCTCACATTCCATTATGCAGCATTCAATCAGCTGCAAAGAGCCAGTAAAAGGTCATCTACCATTATCCCAGTTTTGGTGATCCAAATCAAAGCTGCCCATAGAATGATTTGTGCACAGCACTAGGAGTGTGGACGCACAACAGCTGGCCAGAAGGATGAATGAGAACTCAGAACTAAGTCCCAAGCACACCGAGCACATAGCACAGAAGCAGCCTTCTCTCTGAGGTAAGCCCCATTGAAACTTGCATGGGATGAGCTAGTTGAGCTGGGAGAACAAGTACATTGCTGCGTAAAGTGAAGAATTTTAAAGCAATAGAGTCTGTTTTTGAGAAGTGTGACAAACACTACATCAGCATTATCTCCCACATTTCTCTCACCTCTGTCACCTTATGGGTATTGAAATACAGACCAACTCTTACAGAACTAAAAGATCTGGTCTTGTGGGGTGGAGTTAGGGGAAAACAGGCAATGCCAAAAAAAGAAACTAGAACATCCAGAGCTTCAGATTACCTAATGATGCTTCAGTGAGGAATTGCCCATCTACACAAACAAAGAGCTTCCAGTTACTTTGGTAACATAGTCATTTTCTTTCTCAAAACAAAAAACTCTTTCAAAATGAATTAAGCTAAGCCCAAAGAAAGAAAATCTACTTTGCAGTATGTGCCACAAACAGACTCAGTCAGGGACAGCTGCTTCAAAATAACGAGCCCAGAAAAATTCTGCAGAAGGGCATCTTTATCCATGGCAAAGGAGGAAGAAAGCTGATTGGGAGAACAACTTAATCAGAGGAAATGTTATTTGCTTTTTGCTGCATTACCCATAGATCATTTATATAGATGAGCTCGATAAAACAGTGATTGATGGATGAACCTTAAGTTAAATTATTTTTCAGAAAATAATTTAAAAGAAATTAAAAATTACAAACTTGCTACAGGTTACATTTTTTTTTTCCTTTGTTTCTCTCCTTCCTTCGGCTGGTTTCTTATTAGCTGAACTATTTCTGAAAAGTTTAGAAATTCCACTTTGCTACAACTGCAGACACCAAAAAGCACTTTGCTAAAAGTGATCAGAGAATCACCTCTGCAGAGAAGGCCCTTCAGGTCCTGGTGGTCAACAAACTGACCGTGAGCCAGCAGTGCACCCTTGTGGCCAAGCATCCTGGGTTCCATCAGGAAGAACACTGCCTGCAGGCCGAGGGAAAGCAATCCTCCCTCTAAGCAGCACGGGTGAGACAACATCTGGAATACCATTGCCAGTTCTGGGCCCAGTAGAGGAAAGATATGAACACACTGGCCTGTCACTGCACTCACTGCACAAAGTTGAATGAGGGACCAGGGTGTATTCTGCATGAGGAGAAGCTCAGAGAGCTCAAACTGCTTAGTAATGTTTATAAATATCTGATAGACAGCTGTAAAGAAGTCAGACTCTTCGTATGCCCAGTGATAAGACAAGAGGCAAAAAGTACAAACTGAAACACGAAACATTTTATCTTTTACTCTGAGGGTGGCCAAACACTGAAAAAGACTGCCCAGAGTGGTTGCATAGCCTCCATCTGTAGAGATAATTAAAACCAAACTGGACAGAGTGCCTTCGGTGACCTTGCTTGAGCAGGGGGTTTGGACCAGAGCATCTTCACACATGACTTCCCATCTCAGCCATTCTGGGATCCTCAAGGCAGACAAGCTGGGACGGCCCGTTGCTGCTTCTCTTCTTTGCAAAGAAATTTGATGCAATAGTTTCAGCTTATCTTAAAACAAAAGAAAGTCAAAAATACTGCCAAGGACTAATGACCTGCCAAGAAAAAAATTATGAGCAGGTCTCACAAGCATTTTGACCAATCAAATATCAGCAGCCGTCACAAACGTGCCTGGTCAATTATGCCTGGGTTTTCAATTATTGTTACAAAGCAATCACCAGCAGCTATTTTTGCACATGAAGCCTACGAGCAGGTGAAGGAGATAATCAGTGTGTTATAGAATTCATGAAAGAAATGACTTTTTAATGATTAAAGGAAGGCTCTGACTGTACCATAGGTGTGTAATAGAGTCCTGTCGAAGGTATCTTTAGAAGGACAAATATTCTTGCATCTTTCATGAACTTTCTCTCTCTGTAAAACAGAAAATACATTAAAAGAATTACTCTAAGAAGTTAAAAAAGATACTTTTTCTCTGAAACAGAACATTTTCAGGGAAATACAGTGCATTCTGCTAAATAATTCTAGAAGCTTTGCAATGATATTTCTTTCCCTCTTAAAAACTCAGATGATGTTTGTCCAGGTGAAAGGACCAAGAAGTTCAACCTGTGATATGTTGTTTCTTTGTATCTTTACAGCTCAAGTGAAAACGAACACAGAAATTACTGAAAAGCCACAACAGCCTCTCTATGTATAGAGATAGAACAATAGATCAACGACAACGTTCATTTGCTGTCTGATCCAGACATCACACTAACACACAACAAATGCTTTTTCATTGCTAGTTCACCTAGCTGAAACCAAATATCTTGGTTTGTCATGCTGAGCTTCAAATTTTATCTACAGGTACAATCAACACTGGTGACCATAGCAATTAGAAATTGCACTTCTGCAGACCACCAGTGTTAGCTGGATCTCTGCTAGAAGCTACACCATGCTTCAGTTCGCTCTTTCCAAAACCTTCTTTGCTTTGCAGTCACTGCATTCATTACATGTTAATTTTTACAGATGAGCTCTTAAGTATTTTAAATGTCGAATGTGTGAACAAATGGCATTAAAGACAATTCTCCTTCACATACTTCAACTACAATTTACACAGCTAACACCTCTGTAACTCATTCTCTAACAGCAGAAAATTAAGAAAAAGCTACAAACCAAGGAAGCAGAAAACAGTGGGAGACTTCTGTATGTTCTTTCAGCTCAGGAAAAAAAAAAAAAGAAAAAGAATGTTACTACATACTTACTGACACCTGTATTTTAAAGAGTTTTTAGAAGTCTCCTACTGGTCCTGGCATCCTTAGATGTAGCTTAAAATTTCCTGTTACAAATGAAATCATCAAGATAATAGATCTAGTTTAAGAGCTTCATGTATGAATTTTTACACTGGAGATTCTTAAAAAAAAATTCTAATTCTTGCAGCACATAGTTATGTTCTAGATTTGATCCAAAGGTCTGAAAACGTTGCACTGTAAAGTTCATGATCAAAAGAATCGCTACAGAAAAAGGATTAATAATCAGAAAGAACTGATATAACTGTAAGCCCTGGCACAGAGTACAGTATTCAGAAATACAAAAGAAAAAACATGGCATTGTCTAGAGAGAATTCAGACATTTCTCACACTAAGCATAATGAGATCATAAAACAAGAAACACCTGATGGAAAGTCAACAAGCACTGAAGAACAAATGAATCATCAGCTAACTCTATGATGCACTACTAACAGGGACAACCTCTAATTAGGAGGAGGCTCTCACATCTCTTTCTAGTACTACATGCATCTAACTTTGGGTTCTTACCGGAGCGATTTCCTGTTGGTATAATGCAAAATGTTCCTTGGTGATCTGTGGGAGGTAGAATGAAGGCGTGACTTCAGTGTCCACAAAGTCCACTCCCCATGTTTTTGTAAAGAAATCAGATTCCCTTTTTGCTAACCTAGGATCATTTAGTGCTGCTGGGAGATTGACTTTGGAATGATAAATAGTCCATCTGTGCTGATCCGCAACTAGAGACGGGCTGTCACATAAACTACTGGGATCGCCTGCAGCACAAAAGACAAGAGAGTTTGTTAAGCTGAGAAACTGAAAGTTTTTATTAAAACTGATAGTTTTTGTTAAAATGTGGTTCTTAAGCAAACCATGTTCTAACAGTTACACAATGGATCAGAATTACCTACACGAAAGACACATTACGTCTCCATTTCTCTCAGCGCTGAGATATTTCTTCCATCACATCAACAGTACAAGTTTTGAACACAGTGACAAACCCACACTCACCATCTTTAGTTCAACACTATTATGTTACACCAAACAGACAGGAATCCAATCACTTAGACAATTTTTTCATAATCTCAACTGATTACTTGATCAGAAATAGTTGAAATTCATTAGAATTATACTGTGCAATTCTTAAGATCCCATCCTAGCTCGGTGTAACACAGCAGCTATAACTTTGGCTGGTGTTATGACACTGCTAGGAACTTATTACAGAGGTAGAGACAGGTCTGGGTCTTTTGCTTCCCACTGCAAGAGGGCTGTGTGTTCCCAAGAAGTAAAGCAGCTGGGCTGCGAGCACGTTGAGTAGGTCTGCTATAGGCTCCCATAGAATATACCTTCTTCTTGCATGTGGTACAGTGTATGATCACCCACAAAAGATCCTACATATCATGTGGAGATCTAATTAGAAGCTGCAAGTGGGAAGGCTCTCCCATTGCTCCAAAGGGAGCTAGGTGGTATAAAGCAGAATTATGGCATACTTTGAAATAAGACCAGAGCTTATTATGCTACACCCAGAATACAACAATATTTGACTGAAGAATTGAAAAAGGATTTCTGAGTTCACAAATTTAATTTCATTTTCACTGTCTTTGCCCACCAGCGTTACCTGTAGGCTCCTTGGGACACACATCAGGCAGTGACTGCACGGGCTGGAAGCGTTTTGCAACATCCTTTTCCTTTTTAAAGAAAGCATCGCTGCTGTTTGGCTGAGGCACTGGTGAAGAACTGTGGCTTGATGCCATTGCATAAAATCACCACTTGATAAAAGCTAAATGAGAAACAATAAACATCCAGGCTTCAATGAAGTTACATAGAAAAACATTTTAAAGACAAAACCAGAAGGCAGAATGCAACTTCACAGCCCGTTTCCTCCCCTGCCCTCAGGAATGAAGGTTAATTCAATAAACGCAGACGTTAACAACAGCAGTAGCAGAAATCTTTCAGGCACTTCGGCCTTCCTGTCGCCAGAACTACTGCAGTTCCAGCACACACACTCAGAGTACATCTCCCTGGGAGATAGCAGGGAGCTTGAGTAAACAGCCCAGCTTTGTATGTGGGCACAGAGCTGCTGCCTGCACCCGCCATCCTGCAGCTGCTCCACGCTGACTCAGTAGCCAACTGCAGAACTACTGCAGGTGTGCGAGCTCACCAAAACCTCCCCGTCACACACAGCTCTGAGGCACTGATCCGAAACCTCCCATCTCAAGGGAAATAAACACATCTTGCAAGATCTTGGCATTTAACTACCAACTTCTAACGGCATCACTTACGCTGCAGCACATCTCTTTTAGAAAAAAAAAAAAATTCCTCTTTCTAAACTAGGCTGGAAGCATCCTGCAAAACAATTCTAAGTTGAGCTAAGACACACACAGCACTAGGAGAGCATCCGATGAGCAGGAGCACAAAGCAACAAGCACTGCAGCAGGAATGCTGGTCAGACATCCGGCCATCTGCACTTATGGCAGATAGAATCATAGAATGGCCTGGGTTGAAAAGGACCAATATGATCATCTAGTTTGAACCCCCTGCTATGTGCAGGGTCACCAAGCAAAAGACCAGGCTGCCCAGAGCCACATCCAGCCTGGCCTTGAATGCCTAATAAATAGATAGACACATGCCTTGCTCCCTTCTGCTGCCTACATGGTAAACATGCTTCTGTGTGCCATAAGTGACTGCTGAAGAGGTGAAAACAGCTCAGCAGTCTTCTATAAGTGTGCAGAGGAACAGGAAACCTACCTCTTCCTCTTCAGGGGAGCGGTGGTTGTTTCCTATGTAGTCAGTACTGAGCTTACTAATTGAGATAGAGAATGGGAGCACAAAGGGAAGTCTGGGTGTAGTAACCTGCCACGCCTTCATTAGACAACATCAGTCTCTCTTCCCAAAACAACCCCAAGAGAACTTTGTTACTACTTCTGTTAGAAGTGTGCGTTCTTATGCTCTTCCCTTGACATTCTCTACCCATATTCTTTGTCTGTGAAGCTCTTCCCTAATCATGCAATGGCTTAGGTTGAAGGGACCTCAAGGATCAAGTTCCAGCTCCCCTGCAGGGAGGGTTGCCAAGCACTAGATCAGAGCTGCTTCAAAGTCCTGCATTGGCAGATTTTCTCCCCAGAAGAGCCTCTGTAACAAGACTCAAGGTCTGCCCTAGCCAGACACATGAGAAGCTAAAGCCATTTGTAGGAAGCACTGAAAACCTTCACTCTTGCTCTCAAGTCTTTAATTAAGTTTCTATCCTTTCTCTGTAACAAAGTATTGCTCCAAATAATAGCCTAAGATGTAACTTGTCTGAAGCACATAAAATGCCACAGCCACAATGCTAACTGCATTATGCTAGGGCAAGATTTAAAGCAAACACAAAGGTCAGTGTAACACAGAAGACAAGTTCAGTACTTCAAGGTTTCAGAGACAAACTACTTTGGTATGGGTATTTTTATTACTCATCACCCTAAAACATTCACACTGCCTTTACACACTGACAAACTCTTAAAACAGAGCAAAAAGAGAACAACAAAATGCCAATGCAAGCGGTAACCTTCATACTATTGAGTGGCTTTCAACAAGATAGAAAGATTCACAGACAGAGAGACCTTCTTAAGTGGCAAGCAATACGATGCTGCACTAAATTATTCATAGTTAGCAGCTATTCTGGTAGACTCATAAGTCAGGGCCTTATGGATAATTAACCTTTGTGAACAGCGGCATTCACACAGAAATAAACCTATCTGTACTGCCAAAGCCAGGCATCCCTCAAACTGCAGCCCTTACAGTAGGAGGCACTGCTTCAAAGAGAGGGAGAGAAGACAACTGAACACAGTTACCAGCATTAAATCCAAATTACAATGGGAGATGTGAGAAGTCTAGGTGAAGGCACACACCCTGCCCCACACCCCAACCCTTTAACCATCAGACAAGTGAAAAACACAGTTTCACTTGCTCACCCACACATCTTTGTTTGTGCTATCCAGCTAAAGACTTCACAGACAAACAGATTTATAACCAGCCATCTGAATCAGCGTTTTAAACAATGTGGTGAAAGACAAATCTGCTGATTTAAAGTAACAAGAAACAGTGATGTTCAACATTAACAGGGAACTAAACCACCGCAGAAGACCTGAACCCTTCCAGCCTCCCATGCAGGTGCACTGCAGCTAACTACAGCTACCTCATAAAGCTGTGCAGCAGGAATTATGCAGTGGGAGCCCTCTGGGCCTCCTGCTTAGAACAGCATATGTGCAGCAATAAGAATGTGTGTCTGGGTAACAATGACCTCAATTTTTAAGTGATATATGATTAGAAGTGTGTTAGACTAACTCCGTTCTCTTCAGTAATCACCATCATTTACTCACGTTTCGTCTAGCAACACATATTAAACAAACACAATAGAAAAACCTAGGGGATCAGATACTGGGGTAACAATGGAAACACAGGATTACAGCTACATCTGTTACACTCTTCCAAGATATTAAACCTATTCTGTGCTCACTGCATCAATTCCCTTAAAGAATGACATGAAATGACACCTGCTACCTATCCTTACTGCCTGAACACAGCTGTGCAGCGTGGAATAAAACGTCAGACAATAAACATATGACCAATGCTTGGCTGTTGTACAGCCAGCAAAGCAGGAGACCTGAGCAGTCAGCAGTACCTTAACCACATCAACTCTAGTAAGTACTGTGATGACTCCTCTATGAGTTCAGTTTTGCCACAAAGCTCTCAGCAGTTAGAAGAGCACAACAAACAACACGACTTCTGATGGCTGTAGCTCTTGTGCACCTGTTGGTTGGTTTGTTTTTTTTTTTTTAGAATTATTAATATTTGCATGAAATTCTTCAGAAACTGCCTCTCCATATTCTAACGGCTACTCATGCTGTTTTTGATATGGTAAGATTTGAAGCATTCAGTACACACACTATGTGACAGGAGGCACAAACTGCACCTCACCTATCCATGGTTAGCTTTGTTCTCAGGTCTCCTCATTTTTTGGCAGCTTTCCATTAGTACTATTGAGCAATTTTCTATTTGTTACTTAAGGTAACTGCTTTTGTGGGTTAACTGTCTCTGCTAGGAACCTTCACATGCACACATTCGGGTCTGTAAAGCCACAGTGCATACTAACAACACAAATGAGAATGTATGAAACCAGCACAGCTTCTTCAAGGAAGGGAAGGAAGTAGTAATTACTCCTTTATCTACACAACACCTCCCAAATGCTACTAACAGCAGCTTCAACTTTAGCTGGCAGTTTTGATTAGTCAGGTGGTGCTACACAGTGCTTCAAGCTAAGCACACAACACCGAGCAAGCTCTCCTTTAAGTGCTCCACATCACTCAAGATGAGAGACACTTACATAACATCACCAGGTACCTCTGACCAGTATGCTCAACTCCCAAAGGTGAGCTGAGGAGTTTCTCATTGAGAATGAACGCCACATTACAGCCGCTGCTGCCTTCCATCTCTTTGTCTGGCAACTACAGAGTGGAATCGAAACATTTTCAGGTGCTGCTCTGACTAACTAACGCCCTTTGGAATAGAAAACCATCAGAAGCTGCTCACAATTCATGTTAAAGCAAAACATTTCATTTCCAGAAGTCATAAATACTGGAGATGCTGCCTAAGGAAAGGGATACCTGAAATATAACTGAAAGGGAAGAAAGCAGCAGGGACTGTTTCTGGGACCCAGCAGTGTGTTTCTTATTGGTCCAGTCAATGTATTTACACTGTCCCCAGAAGCGTAGGTTTCCCACTCCATTATTATACAGCTCTTTATTAAATCAGCAGGATTTAACCTTGTAACAAGAAAGCCATCACAGGAGTTAAGTACAAACCACCTTTGTAAGACAGTGTGTAGCAGCCTAGACCAACACAAACTATATCTTTCAACCAGCTAATTCCTTGGACTGAGATTTCCACGCTTGCCCCTGTACCTCAAAACAGACATCTCTTTCAGCGAGGGAGCCAAGAGACCTAGCTTTCAGCTAAAAGGTTTAAGCAGTTCCAGAGAATAAGGGTAAGGCAGTGCAAGCTGTTCTATTAACTCAAGCTCTTTCTGAATACCTATTTACATCCAGGGCTTTTAGAGCAAGCAGTAGATTGTCAGGGAGGTGGCAAGGTTGGAGTCAGAGGAGAGCTGTGACATGTACCCATGCCAAATCATCCATGTTTGGTGCCTTTTAACGGCTTACTTCCTTATGCAGCTTGGAGAGGAGCCTCTGTCAGCCCGGTCTTCCTGAACGCCCAATAAATAGGCACATATTTCTAATCAGACACATGTGTGTACCTCAGCACATTCCACACATCCTCTATTAGTATCCCTAATCTCATCCTCCTAGACTAAAGGAACACCTTCCCTGCACAAGTGGCGACCATCCAGATTAGCTTCATGGGAACAAAAGCAGCTTGACAAGGAAGCCATGTATCAGCTGTCAGCTTCACTCATACCCAGATGTGCTGTCACAATCCAGCACATTCTGCATCTCCTTGGGCAATGCTGAGCCACTCCGTGTTACTTTCTCAGCATCCCATGACCAGGACTGCTAACAGCAAGAGCACGATGCCATCTCACAGAGCTTCCCTCACATGGGGAAACAGGCAAGAAGAAAAGGAACCTGACTTTGGGAAAGCACTGTGTGTGGACTACAACGCCAAGGCAAAACAGCACCAGATTTTCATGCTGTGATACTCTGTACCAGTTTCTTTTGCCTTCTCAGCTGAAATAGCTGATAAATGTTATCTCCAAAAGCCCCTGTCACTGAGTAATCTATGGTTGTTTGAGTGCACATACTCACTAATTATTCAGCATAATACACTAGTGCACACATTTTGTTAAAAGTTTGAGAGAAAGTTATCTCCCTATAGACAAACCATCTCAGAAGCTGTTATTTCACAGCTCTCCAGGTACTAAATGAAACAAATTAAATGGAACATCTGTGCTATATCCAATGCACCAAATGCATTTCTTCTCATCTGGAAACCTAGTTTCCCAAGGAAGAACACTAATTTGAAGTCAAAAGGCAGCTTCTGCACTGGAGGAACAGACTTTCCTACAGCTATTTAGGTCAGTATGCGTCAAGTTCTTCAATGCCAGGAGCAGCAGAATCATTCAGAAAAAAAATTAAGAAAGCAGTAAAAAAAAGTGTACCAGACAAGAAAAGGTCTGGTGGTTATTTGCCCACCCTATCACAAAAGAAGGGAGCAAAATCTCTTTGTACTTTTTTTCAGCATTACAGTGTGCATTGCCTCCTAGAAAATGCTGAGAGAAGAGCATCTCATCCAGCTCCGCAGAGGTACGTACAGCTGAACGCAGATCAAGGAGCCCCAGCAGGCACTCCAGCTAGAAGGTCTCAAAGGCTGTGGAGTGGCGACATTTTGAGGAGAGGCAGAAATGCACCACGCAAAAATGGTAACACTAAGGCTCTGACTTCCCAAAAGGAGTCTGACAGAAAGTCGTGGTGATTTGTGTCAGCAGCAAGTTTCCCAGCACCGGCTTTCCCCTTGCTATCTGCAGCAGTTAGGTTCAATTCATTAACCTGAAACTAATGTTCTAGAAATCTGATTTTTCATGAGAATGACATCTTTCCAAAGCCATACCAAAGCCCTAAACAATCGCAAGCAGCTATGCAATAGCCAATCAAGAATATTTAACAGTCCTGATGCTATGCAAAACAGCTGAGAACAAGGATTATCCAAAAGCAGGCATCATACTTTGTAGTAAGCCTCATTAAGCAAGCTGGATACAGGATGTCAGCCGGCCTGCAGGAGGCAGGAAGCCATTCTGCAGGGCACGTGTGTAGCAAACACGACCACTGAAATTTTGCCTTGGGGAGCATCAGGAAGTGCCACCGTGTTTGTTTATAGTTTTCGTAAGTGTTAAGAGTGGCCCGACAGATCAAAACAAAAAGTATCATCTCATCACTTCCTTTCATTCCTCAGAGCTTCCACTTACAAGACAAGTAAATATTTCTATAGCGTTAAAAAAGTCCAGGAATGCTACAATTAGAATTCTAAAAATTAAAAGCAAAGTCTTACTTTGCTGTTTACAGGAATCATGTAATACCAATGGACACTTCCTACAATACTGCAAAGGACCTGATAAGCTATTCCAATAACCATTTCTTGGCCACTTAGGCTGTGAATTGAGGGATGAGTTTCTGTTTCTTTTTGTGTTCTAAGAACACTGAACTACTCATCTTTGGATAGGAAAATGCTAGGGTATTTTGGAACATCTGGTCAGAAAATGGGTTTGACGTTTTTGAGTAAGAGGGAAATATATTAAGGATTCTTCTCCTTTTGAAGAGAATCCTCAGATTATTTTAAAACTTAACACCTAGGTAAGGCTGATGCAAAGAGCTGAAGACACAGAATCTACGATGCACTGTGAGTATTTGTTTGGACATAATCATACATAGCCCCAGAAAGATATAAGCAGAACATCCATACATGCTCATCCTTTCTCTATGCTTTATTCAAAAAAAAAAAAACAGCAGGAAGAATTAACAAAATGAAGCTTAAATAAAATAATAATAAAAACTGTAAAAATGAACTAAAAAAAAAAAAAAAAGGAAGAAGAAGAAGAAGAAAAGATACAGAAATCAAAAGCAAAACTGAGCCTCCCAACAGGGAAGAATTCAAGCCCCAGAGCATAGGGCATTTGTTGCCCTTCACTCTTCTCCTGAAGAGACACACAGTTCCTCATTTCCCCAGAAGTGTGAGAAGGGAAAGCAGAAGTGGCTTTCACACCAAGCTGCTGCCCCAAAAGAAACAATACCTACACAATTCCATTTCCCAACTTCTTCCCACTCAAACTGACAAAGAGCAAGTCTGCAGGCTGCGTTCTCAATCTACCCTCTCCCTGGCTCCTCTGAGGCTTCTCAAGGAAATCTTTCTGTTTAACCTTGGAAACACACATCCTTTTCTCTTCCCATGAAGTTCATGCTGCCAATAGCAAGACAAAATTTCTCTACATACGCACCAGATTTCTACCACAGAGAAAGTGGGTGCTGAAGACCTAAGGACACCTGGAGAGATGTCCCCAGATGCTACTGGGGAACAGGATGGGAAAGGCCGAGCTCCCTCCCAGCACACAGACTGCAGGCCTCACTGGAGAGGCTGCCCACACAACGCACAGTGGCTTTTGCTTAGAAAGCTGCAGACCTCCTGTCTATTACTTCATCTTTGGCATTGTTTTCCTAGCAAAAGAAGCACTGTCTTACTTCCAGAGGATTTCAATGGAGCAACTATAGCTTTTGTATATGCTACAACTTGGGAAACTGTCACACAGGCTCTCAGACTGGAGAATTACTGCAGCCACTACAACAATTAACGTACTGCAGTCAGAGTGTTTAGTAAGAATGCTGCTTCGTAGGGATACAAAGCAGCTGTGGATGCTACAATCGTGGTTACACTTCAGGATCCTCGTTTCATAGGTTACCTTCTTGTGAAGGACTCTCCCAGACACTAAAGTCATCACACCACCCGTGTCTTAAAAGCACGCATGCAAATCTCTCAGGTAGATATTTTGCTGTACTTCACAAGTTTGAGACTACTCAATGTTCTATACCAGAAATCCAAAGTGTTTATAGAATATAAGGATAAGGAAAATCAACAGAACGGTAAGATCAGAACTGGACATCACAGAGAAAGTTAATGTTTGGTTGGGAGTACAGACGGTCAATATTTGACAGACACGTCAAGCTACGTCCCTCTCAACAGGACTTCCTGCTGCACAGCTGGGGAAAGGGAAGAACCTTCGTTTCTCCACAATTCTATCACAGAGTCGCGGAGCCGCTCAGGTTGGAAAAGACCTTCAGGATCACCGGGTCCACGCATCCACCCCACCTGCAGAGCCCCGCTGGTGCGTCACGTCCCTCAGTGCCACAACAGAGGGGCGAGCGACCGAGATCCCGGTTCTGAGAGGTGTTTGGGAAGAAGCAAACGAGAACGGCGCTCCCCGTCCCGTCCCCCAGCTGCACGTGGGGACGCGCGCGGCCATTCCCGACAAACCCACCGCAGCCCGCACCTCGGTGAAAACACTCCCGGAGCACCTGAAGGAGGCCGTCGTCATATCTCTGCCGGTTGCATCATACGAGAACCGCCCGCCGCCGTGGCTGCGAGGCAGCCGAGGACCTGAGGGGAGAAGCCGCCGTTAGAGCCCGGCACGTCCCCGCGGGGCACGAACCCCCACGGCCGCCCCGTTCCCGCTCCGCGGTTGCCATGGCAATGCCAAATCGATATTTAGAGACGGAGGGATCCGCGCGGCTCCCCCGCACCCCCCCGGCCTGGCCCCGCGCTCCGCCAGCGCCCGCCCGCCCAGCCGGGTCCGGGGCCGCGCAGACAAAGGGCTCCGGGGGGGCGTTCAACTTTCCCGGCCGCCGCCGAGCGGGGCCGGCGGACCCCCCTACCCGCCTCGGGAGGCGGCCGTGCGGGCGGCCTGGCGCCGGGCGGCCGGCCGGGGCTCCTCGCTGCCTACCTGCGGCCTACTGCGCGCCGCCGCGCCGACACGTCGCTCCCCGGCGCAGGAAGCGGCCCGGGCGGCGGCACGGAGGCGCGGCGGTACGGCGGCGGGAGGAGCCCAGGCGCCGCCTCTCCCTCCCCGCCGCCCGGGGGAGGAGCCGCGGACGGCGGAAGGGGCTGCCCCCGGCCGGGGATGGCCCCGGGTGTCCCTGCGGCCGTCGCCGTGGCCGCGCCGCCATTTGGGGGCCCCGCGGCGCCGTGCCGGGCTGCGGGCGCGATGTCGCCGCCGCCGTCCTGCTCGCGGGCCGCCCCGCGGCTCGGCGTGTCGTCAGAATTGCGTTTCGGGCGCTATTGCCGCAGCAGGCCGCCAAAGCCGCGTCGGGGAGAGTCGGATTGGCGATTAAAGAAAGGTTCTTCGCCCGGCGTGGCGCTGGAACGGCCACCCCGCGCAACGGGCAGCGGGCAGCGGGCGCGGCCCCGAGCTGCCGGCCTTGGTTCGAACGCTGCTCTCACAAACCGCGTTTAACGTGCAGCTGCTGCTGAACTCGGGATATCGTACAAAATACAGGGCGTGTCGCGTCCTCGTACACGTCCTGATCAAACGCTAACGTGGGTCTAACACTCAGATGGTATCACGGTGCAGGGCCGCTCGAGGCTCCGGTTAATTAATGGCAGCCATTCCACTGGTGTTAAGGAGCAAAGAGGCAGGTGGACGTGTCACCGTGGGCTGACATCCACGGCGGTGTGTCGGTGCAAGTTCACAGCCTGCACGCACCACGCCTGCCCCTCTGCTGACACCAAGCGCTGTTTGCTCTGGCTGGCGTGACTGAAAAGAATTTGGCTGCTCGGCCCCGGCAGCCCAGCTCGTTCAAACACGTCACCACAGCTGCCTCTGAGATGTTTTTTTACTCCTCGGTGAATGCTGACGGGCCTCTGTTGTGTACAGTGTGCTTTGCAGGCTTCAGAGCAGAGAGTTCCGAGCGGCAGCCACCAGGAATAATCTGAAAGCTGCAAGGATTCTTGGATTGCTTCTTTTGGAGCACTGTATCTGTCCTGATTAGTGTTTGCCCTTCTGCTCAGGGAGCTCTAAAGGGCAGCAGGCTCCTGTCGTCAGCTTCTCGCTTGTCACACATAGTAAGGCAATGGAAAACTGCTGACAACTGTAACAACATCACGCTGGTTGCTAGTGCAGCAGACCAGGCTTTTTTTTTTTTTTTCCAAGAGAAATAAGTTGTGGATACAGGAAATAGAAATAGATATGTGCACACATTATACATAAATAAATAGCAGGAAGAGAATTGTGGAGATACTGCTGCCCACACAGGACATTCTGCCTCTGCCTTCTACTAGTTGTCTTGAAGAGACTGCATGTTATGCGTGCAGTATCCCATTTCCTTTTTCCTGTCTCACATCATCTGCAACATGGCAAAAAGTTGTATCAAGCCAAACAAACTGCACTAGCACTGCTACCACAGGCTGTGAAAGACTTATCCCAAAGAATGACTTGTTTCAGTACATTTAAAGCACAGATCCAGCAGCAAGCAAGCCATTGTACATCCTACAGTACAGGCTGCAGTTTCAGGTGTGTGGATGTTGTGTTCACAGGACAGACTGCACGTCTTTGTCAGTTCAAAGCTGTGTTTTGCAAATACTTTTGCCTTCAGCAGCAAAGTGACACAGGTATTCACACCTGTGAATTTACACACTTAGGCTGTAGTTTCCAGGGGGACTACTCTTCTGTCTTAATGTTAGCACGGGTGTAAATGTGAGGCAGAGTCACAGCTTTTGGATTTAAGATGTAGAATCTCCTGGTCATGTTTTCCATTATTTGTGGGACCTGCTATTCCATCCAGTACACTGTACGTTCTTGTTGGTTTGTGGAGCTCATGTCAACTGTTAGCTCTGCAGACATTGCAGAAAGGATTGCTTGAGAGTTGTAGGTGGGAGGATTTCTGAAGGGCAGTGGAAATTTGTGACTGCAGTCTTCTTGATTTCACTTTCTTGGGCCACCATACATCTGGACGCATCCATGAGTCCCCAGGATTCAAACTACTACATCCTGGAGCACAAGGAAAGATCTTAAGATGCTTATCTTGCAGTTATTTCCCTCTTACTTCCCTGTCTGGAAAGCCTTAGCAGCCTGATGCTACAAAGCCAAATAAACATCTCAGCCACAGTACACATGTGAGCATTCTGTTCATCAGTCCTGGACCTTTTCTTGTGATAATCACAGTTCCAGCCAGCGTGTCTCGCAGCTCTGGTTGTGCAACGTCACATTTTATTGAGGGCAGAAGGTGCACCTTCAACTCCTTTTTATTTACAATATCAATACAGCTCTTTTCCAATGGGTAAAACATTCTAGAGCTGTTAAGAAGCAATAACTTTGTGCCCAGCGTGGACATTTAGATGGTTTTACTGTTGTTGCTTTTGTTGATCCAGGTTAAAACTCTAAAGCTAAAACAACTGAAGAGTGAAACCTGTGTTCTAGATCACAGTCTTTTTTGCATCAGAATATTCCTGCCAGATTTTACAATGTCTTTGTGGCTCACTGCTCACAGAATCAAATCTCTCGTTGCAATGCTTATTGAAAGCACAGCTCACTGTGCTCCCACACAGAGACTGAAATGTTGGCTACTCAGCCTGGCCCATTGATTGCCACTCCTGTGGATGACAGTCTGGGAAAAGCTGCTGAAACAGATCGGTGTGTGAGAGTGCAGTTAAATCTCATTTTCTGTCTACCCTGCGAGAGTAGCAGGGTAACTGTTTGGGTTTTTTGTTTTGTTTTGTTTTGTGAGGTTAAGAAGCAGAAAATGCGGCACTACAAAAAAGGTTATTTTAATGTTACTCTTACATCATAATTGTTGGCTTCAGCTTCTCGTGACATCAGCACCATGGGTTTGTCCTCTTTACATCCATGATACCTTTCACAGACATGCTTCAGAAAATAAACATGTACCTTCTCATACTTCAAAATACCATTCTTGGCTTTCTGAGGTACTGCTGTTAATACCATCTCAGCAGAGCTCAAATAGGCTTTCTGGGAGCTGCAATAGCAAAAGTAGTAAAAAAAACATGTTAAATATTAAATGCTTATTACAAAGCCAACGGGAATTTCCCTCTAGCAACCTGTAAACTTTGCTCACCGTATTTTCATAGCATCTTTTCCACTAGCTGGCAGAAATCTCTTTGTGTCTAACAGTGACAACGGTGTTCAGACTGCAGGGACACAGAGCAATAAAATGTGAGATCATGAGAAAACTGATCACTGCATATAGATCCATATGACAGAAACATAGGGTCTGCAGAATTTGCTCCTTTGGATGAAGCCAATAAAATCAGTAATGTCTTTGAAATGGGTTGTGAATCTAGGGCTGAGGAATGGCACTGCTCAGGTCTACCCATTCTTAGCAATCAAAAATATTTCACAACTTTTCCAGGGGTCATTTTACCTTTGGTCTTGACAGCACTGTGAGATTGAGGTCTATTGGTAAGCAGACCCAAGGAGCCTGTGAGTAACACTGAGGCTCTGGGTCAAAAGCTATGCACGGTGCTGTAAGACCTGCGATGCAGCATTTTTCAGATCTGACACAATTCAGGCAGTGGAGTCCAAGAGGTGAGTGAGCTGGCAACCACACTTATCTGAAAGAAAGTCCAAGAGCCTGTGGGAGAGATGGAGGCTGTATTTTAGTCCTGTGCTCTGCTGTGGGTCTGGTTTGGGTTACCTACTGCTGCCTCCAACAAACATCCCAAGCTGTGTGGGTCCCAGGAATACATACAAGAAATGGATAGGAGGAGATGCAAATGGAGGAAAAGGTAAAAAGAAAGGGAATTCCCAGTGGAGGAGCAGCTGTGGGTGGTTATTCAGCCACTGTTTGTGAAGGGAAGTCCCCTCCCACAGCCTCAGTGGTAAACCAGTTTTCCCTCTCCAGCCCCATAGGTCAGCCTGAGGCTAATGGCCAGTGCTGTGGCTCAGATACCATTTTGGAAGCCTACAACTGTATGAGTCGTGCACTGAGACACTTGCTGCCATGCTGTGCCAGCTAGCTGAGGCTGCAGTGCTCACCTGGCATCTCCAGTGCAGTGCTCACCTCCGACTCTGAAGCATCTTCACACTAGTTGATCACTTAGAGCAACCATTAAAGAAAAGTGTATCACACTTAATGTGAAGTGGCCTTCATGCAGAGCTGGACCTACCGATCATTGACACTTGCTCAGGGAGCAAAGATCTGGCTGAAAACCTCTGGTCTTTGTTTCTCTTACACTGAAGAGATGCATTTAAATCCACAATGATTAATTGTGCTAGAGATGTAGGGGAAAGCCACACGTCCTCTCATGACATTTAATAAACAGTTTTCAGTTGCAATGGAAAGAATTTTGTATCTACTTACAGCTGGGGAGGAGAAAGCAGCCCAGCACAAGGTCTCTCTGTCTCCCAGACCGTAGGACATTCAGGGGTGATTTCTAGTGGCTTTGAGAAAGTGCCTTTAAACCACAGCAGAGTGCTGTGAGGCAAAGAGCGTTTCTGCTCTTGTGAACTCTCATGTGTGCAGCCTGAACGTACTGATAGCTCTCTGCAGAACTTGAATTGCCATTTTTTAATCAGAAGAGTTTGGTGAGGAGACCATGAGTCAGTAAACCATAGTTCATTTGATGTGGTGTTTATCTACCTTTTTTGAGTACAACAGCCATAAAGTATGTTTTCCTGGTAACTCTTCTGACTGCAGCACTTTGGTTATCTCAGCTTCCCACTGCAGGCCAAGGGCCACGTAGGCTTTGCAGGAGAATGTGATTCAGCGCTGGCACTGTGTTGCAGTGCCCTCATGATATAAAATGACAAACATCCTTATTCCTGTGTGTGTGGGACATAGTCCTACAAAGACTCTCTTAGGTAAACAAGTCAAATCCCACGTACTTTTAACCAGGAATTTTTTCTACTATTCTAGGCCCTTGCTGGAAGGGCCCTGGTATTGCTGGATTTCAGAAATTTTCACAGCTTGCATTGCAAGCATGACATTGGGATCCATAAGGAATTTGAGGGGAAATAACAATTCAATATAATTAGAGGGGCAGGTCCCCCAGGAGCCCTGAGTGTAGAGGGTAATCCTATCACTAAAAGAGCAACACTAAACAATGATAGGAGCAACCAAACGTTAAGGAACAGTTCTGATTAGAGGAAGCAGGGGATATGAAAGAAATATGTAAAATAATGAACTCTGCACAGAAAGCAGATGGAGAGTTTATGTTCTCCTTGTCTTCAGTGATGTGAAAAGATTTTAAGGCTGAATTTTTCATGCCAATAGCAGGGAAAACATTTCCATGCCTTGTGTAAGTGGAGCATGGTGTGCACTGTCACAAGAAACAAGGCAGGGGCTTAATAAGATTCAGAATGGGACAGCGGTTTTATAGGGCAACTTCAGTGGCTTTCAAAAATACCACCTATGGTGATTTTGAAGATGATTTTTATCATGTCAGCCAAATGCTAACTACTGCAGCCGAGGATCACATCTGTGTAGAGGGGTCATGATGGCCCATCTCATATGCTATAGCATGTTGCATTCTTGCTTGAATCAAGATGCAGGTCAGGATGGGTGCCTGGTCTAACCTTGGAGGACAATATCCATATTTTCTCTCAGAAATGGGGATGATCTGCATGGCAGAGGGCACAAAGTGTGAGAAGAAGTGGTTGTTCTTATAGCCTGCCCCAAGAAAAAGTGACTGGATGAAGGTAGTTTGTCCTCCATCTAGGACAGGAATGGTGTTCTTAATAGTCTCGAGATGCGGTCACAACGTAAAGACAGCTAATAACAGGGATGTCAAATCAATCTCATTCTCCCTAAGTGATGCAGCATTTATTCCACCATATCTGCAATGGTATCAGAGTTCCTCCTGGCTTCATGGCATTCCTTGGCATACTAGACATGCTGCAGATGTATCCACATTCAACCCAGTTTCTTCTTTGTATTGTCAGCCTACGGTACTGAGGCTGTATAAAATAAAAAGCTTGTGCTTTTGTATCACATTTTATCAAATACCAGCGTATTCTGATGGAGTACATGAATCCAAAATAAGCAGTGGCTATAGTGTGTTGTTTTGTTAGCTCTTTTGTGTGTGTGTGTCAGATTTCCAGGCTACTTTGTTATGTGCAACGCTCACTTTGGAATGGGTTACCACCACCCCTACATTACAAATGGAGGGATTCTAGCAGGATGCTTTCAGGGAAGTATAATGGAAAACTGTGTGGTCTGAGTGGTACCTCCGATATCATCACCATGAATTCAAATGGGGCTTTGCTTCTGAATTAAATAGCAACATGGGGAGTTACTGAAAAATACAACATGAGATTCTCATGTTTGGGAATAAGGCATCATGGTGTAAAGGCCATACATGCTTGATATATGGAATTCATGGGGATTAAGGTGCCTTATCAGGGCCCTCCAGCTTTGCTAGGTGAAAAAAAGACTTCTGTAGGCAGATGACTTTTTCAATACTGCTGCTCTTTGAGATGCTCCTAAAGAATCATACATACAATACTCTGACTTGGAAGAACCCCACAAGGATCCCTGAGTCCTTGCACTTATTCTCATGCTATCTTGCTTATTTGGTACAATTCCTTTCTGGCCTCATAGTCTTTCTTGGCCCAAGCAAACTAAAGCTGCTCGTTTGTGAGAACACCCGTGAGCCAAAGCATGCAGTTTTGAAGAAGCAAGCAAGTACCAAGTAAGCAGGGCTGGAATGGTAGGCAGGGACGTTCAGAGATACACATTTTATTTTAGTTTTATCACGGGTTTCGGCACAGTAGTTTGTTTTTTTAATAAGAACAAAGATAAGGGACCTGAGTTGTAGATGCCTTTAGACTTTGCTCTTTTCCAGGCTGCAAGGTCCACAGGTAAATGGTACAACCACATGATTCCTAACCAAGTAATGCAGAAGTGGCTATCCTAGTGATCACACATACCTCTGCAAGGAGAAACACATGCTGTCATGCATTTTAGGAGCTGGGAAGCTGTGAAGCCCCATTGGCACCTAGATTACACTGAGGACAGCTAGGGAAGCAGCACACTGCCTGTCTCCCACCAGCAGCTTCGTGAGAGGTGCTATAGGCTTTGATGCCTCAGGACTCCTCTATTCATCTCCAAACTCAACTGGAAATATCATGGGCTAAAGCAGGCAGGAGCAACAAGGATAACTCTCTTGCTCTAAGGGCATGATTTTGTAGGAACAGGTAAAAGCTGTTATTAGGAGAGTGATCTGTTTGGAAAACAACAAGGCATCTTTAAATGTACATTTTACCTTTGATTATCATACCTTGCCTGAGCTCTGCACAGCGTCAACAAGACTTGAACGATTTGGTCAGTTTTATTTCTAGCAACCACTTTCTATTACAGCAGATGGCAGCCTTTCCCCACATGTCAAAAAAAAAAAAAAAAAAAAAAAAAAAAAAACAGGATTCCAGACAATAATTGTCTTTTGTTGTTTCCTGGTGCTTGCCTGCTACAGCAGAAGCCTCCACAGCAATGGGATCAAGAAGCTAGAGGTAGAAACAAGTCAGAAACAATCTCCTTGCATTTGCAGGACCTGCATCCTCACCAGATGTCCGATCAGCCGCTGTACCACCCCTATTTGTCTAGGATGACACTTTCCTTCCAATTGACATCACGGTTCAAGATGAAAGTAATTAAAAATCCACAAATCCATTTTTTCACCTTGACAACACCACCAAAGGGAAAACATCATATTTTATGGGTGGTATGTCAAAACCAAAGTGACACTTCTCAGTGCTTGATTTAATAAGGTGCTAATGCCATATTAAAAAGCACCTCTGCTAAAAGACCTACGGCAGCTGGCTCCATCAACTGCCGTATGGGCAAGGCCTCAAATTACTTCATCTGTTGGTGACTGTTCAAAAGAACCTCAGATATGCTCTGTAGATTTTCCCAGCCCTGAAAAGCAGAGAGAGAACTGATCTGCACTTTTGTCTCCTGCCTCCTTTTGATCCTTGCTCTAAGAGCCTGAGAAGGAATGCTTATTGGGACAGGTGCATTTTCCAGACAAGACCACTAGCAGTTTTCCACCACAAACTGTTTCTGATACACCTGATATCCTGTGGAAGCATTTCTTGTTACTGAGTGGAAACTCCCCTATCCACACTGTTTCACAAGGAGAAGAAAGAGGTGCAGAGAGGTCGTGTTCTGAGGTGGCTCCTAACACAAACATAAGAGAACATTAGATTCACTTCTACTTAGACTCTGCCTTCAGTTTCTACCATTATTCTGCTTCTGTCCCCACAAAATGGCATCCAGATGCTTATTAACACATTTCATACTAACAACCAGAGACAGGAAATACAGGCCAGATGAGGAAAAGAACAGCTCAAACAATAGTTAAGAAAGATTAGAGGAATCCCGAGTCAGCAGGGCCAAGTAAGACTTACTCTGGAGCCTTCAAGAAACTGCTCCAATGGTTGTAAACGACCTTACATAAATGTAAATGACTTTATCAACACAGGGGGACGGGAGAGGCCCCACAGGATCAGAGAACTACTATCAAAATCTAGGGGGACATCCAGACGTAGCACACTACAGCAGCCACTTTGGGCTAACAAAAACAAGCTGTGTCTAACCGACCCCATTTGTCTCTTTGATAAGACAACTGGCCTGGCAGCTAGGAAAGTGAAGGCACACGTGTGCCATATCTTCACTTGAATAATGCTGGCTCATGTAGCCACCAAAGGAAATGGTCTAGACATCATCACTACAATGCGAACGGACGGGTGAGTTGCTTATGCTTAATGTGTAGCATCACGTCATCCTGTCCTGGCTCTGTATTCCCCTGACAGCCACCATGGTGGGAGCACTGGAGCCCTAAGAGGCAGAAGGCTGTGCTTCTGCACATGTGCTGCGAGAGCTGGGAGATGCAGGGGGAAAGAGTTAATTTCACACAGGAAATCACTGTCAGTGAGGAAATGACCCCAATTCCATGTTGTACTTAAGGTCTCCGTGTTCACAATCATTTTTTCCTCAGAAGACAAGCACGCTAACCCCCT
Source organism: Phasianus colchicus (assembly GCF_987193195.1). Classification (NCBI taxonomy): domain Eukaryota; kingdom Metazoa; phylum Chordata; class Aves; order Galliformes; family Phasianidae; genus Phasianus; species Phasianus colchicus. The sequence goes on along the minus strand of NC_143437.1, from coordinate 8,198,090 downwards.
CAGCTCAGCTTTCAGTGAAAGAAACACTTAAAATACTCTTCTACCAATCTACCCAGCCTGCAGAGACTGTTTCAGGCTGCTTCTAATACCTGTCCCTCAGAGGAGTCTTTTCATCCCTTTGAAAGCTGCCCTCTTCTTTTGTAGCTCTGTAGAGAAATCTGACTGAATAGAAATCTTGAGGCCATTATACTGCATTTCTCCCATCTTCCAGCCAGCATTCATTATTAATGGCTTATCGTTAATTTTTAATAAATTGAATATCAGAAGTTTAAGGCTTGTTTGGCACCTTTCCTTCCCTCCTTCTTCCAGGTGCATTCAGTGTCATGTAGGGGAAGCTGTCCATTGATGACAGGCATACGTCACGCAGAAAGCTGTAACTTTTTTGTTTTCAGACTCTTCACAAGTGCTTACAGTAGAAAAGCACTTTGGGTTGCTTTTCTTTTAATAACAAAAATACAAAAATAACAAAATACAAAAAAAAAAAAAAAACCAAACAGCAGGTAATTTTTGGTCTCAACTTGCTCTTCACTCCACCTTATTAGAGCAGGAGCTGTCTGACGAGTCCTAGCTTCCTTCTGTAATAGGTGGGTTTCACAGGAAATAGAAAGACTGAAGCAGCCTGGCTATGTAAGACTGCTAATCTGCAGTCCCCTGAAACATGGGGAATTGTGCATGCTTCAGAAGCAGCACAGGCAACAAATACAGTGGAAGCCCATATCAGGAGAAAGCTTCTCCAGTGTTCTTCAGGATAGAAGTTGTTCTGCTCCCATCCTTAGCACTGCCTTAGATTCACATGCAGCACCAACGTGAAAGAAAACAGCACTGATATTTGTTACACAGAGTTGTTTTGGCATGTATAATCCTGTCACGTTGTCATAAAAACCCAGAAGAAGGATGCTGTAACAGATTCAAATTGCTCAGCATTTGGGGCTCAGGCAAGCAAAACCAAAATGCTTCTCCATGAGTAGAAAAATACTGAAACGGAATCAGGATCTTCTTTCCCTCGGGAGAAGGTGGGTAAGTTTTTGGAAGGACGTGCAGTGTGCAGGACGTGGGGAGGGCCCTTCTCATTGCACTCAGCACATCAAGGGCCTCAGGGAGGACATGATGAAGCTGAAGACAGAGTTCAGGAAATAGAAATAAGATCCAGGGCAGTTTGGCAAGCATAACCTACTAGTGAAGATCAAAAGGACTCCTTTAGTAGAGAAGAAAAGGCTGAGAAGAGACATGCTAACAGCTTTCAAATACGTAAAAGGCTGCCAGAAGCAGGGAGAACAGAATGATTGCTTCCACATCCTCTGGGGAGGGAACAAGCATAACGTGCTAAATCTTTCCTTCTGGGGAGATTTAGGTTCAAGATGAGGAGCAATTTCTCTCTGCAAGGATAGCTGAACTGAGGAACAGACCACCTGCAGAGGTCACTGAGCCTGAGCACTGGTGAGCAGCACGTGAGTAGAGCTGACCCTGCCCCAGGGCTGACTAATACAGAGAGGATTTCCACAGATTCATGATTACACTGTGAACAAAACTTTAAAATCAGCTGATGCAAAGAAGCTCGCATCTGAAATTCTAGAAAGTGGTGGTTGATGCAATTTGGGAACCCGTGCTTTTTTTTTTTTTTCCTTCCCCTTTCTCCTTGAAGTCCTAGGGAAATTCCAGAGATCATAAGAGCTAGCACCCAGGAGAGAGGCAGAGCCATCATTGCTCATCTGACATCCATACCGAGCAAAATAAAGCTGATAAGAGCTCATATGTAAAGGACATCAACTGAATGTCAGTCAGCATGGCTTGTAGCTTTTTTTTTTTTTTTTTTTAAGAAAAACTTGTGTGTAGCAAACCTGCCTTCCCTTCTTTGAATTTGGCAGCTGTGTTGGAATTTTGTAAGAGGTTTGACTCAGTACAGGTGACGTTACGATTAAAAGATTAGCACTCTCCCTTCTCAGCAAAGCCCACATTAAATGGATCAGCTGGCAGCTCCTCGCCAGGGCTCTGCCAGGATCAGGATGGAATCACCTCAGAGGCACTGGGGCCTGACACAGCTTTGTGCTACCATGCAGGACCTGGGAGCAAACACAGTGATTGTTGACAGTATCTGGACAGGACGTAAGGTAGCAAGCTGGACTGAGGGCAAGAAAATCATTTAGAAGCCACTGCCACACAGGATGTACTGTGCGTGTTGCCATTTATTAGACTATCAAAAGCTAAAGTGAGTTAAATACCTCCAGCATGGGGACCCCCACAGTTACCTCTTCACACAAGCTTGCCCTGCTCCACCTGCATCCCAAGGAAGCCAATTTCTGACATCCCATATGTATATGCCTATAATCTGAATCAGATTGTCTGAAAGATCACTGAGGGTCAGCAAAACTGAAGCCTATTGCGTGATATTGTTCAACACATTTTCAGTGTAGAAACATACATACAGCCTGGCTTTATTAACCATGAGCTTAGTAAGATAAAAATGTAACAAAATACAAGTATATTTATGGGCTGTATGTGTCTGTAAGAATTTTGTCACAAGCCCCCGTGGTATGAAAAACACTACTATTTAAATACAGTGCATTTGGCAATATAGTTTTAGGGACAGAGGGGTGGTGGTTTGCTCCCTGATGCTGGCATAGTCTCTTGTCAAGCCTTTTTACAGAGGGACTTGCCCCAACGATGGCTTTCCCAGGCAGGCAGATGCCAGGAGCTGTGACAGGAACACTGAGTCAGAGATGCCTGAAGGCACTGTGCACAACTTCTGCTCCTCCTGCTTGAGAACAGGCGGAGTGAGATTTCCAAGTGATAAAGAGTGACGCTGGCAGAAGTGCTGAGTAACACTGAAAGCATGAGGAATGATGGTGGAGCTGAGGACTTCAGTCACCCTGCTTCTCAGGAAAGCTGCTCTGAATCCACTTTTAACACAAATAAGTCAAAAAGCATTATATACCCATACTTGGTGCTGTTATTCAGCATTTAGGTGGTCTGCTTGATTTTGCTCCTCCTTAGAAACAAAGCTTCATTAAAAGAATGTGGGGCCCAGATAGCTTTGCCCTGCAGAACCCACAGCTACCCGATGGCTGCAGTGGGATCCCCAGACAGCTCCCTGCAGAAAGGCAGGCCTGACAGCTGAGACCCTCAGCTGTCCACCCCTTTAAAACCTCACGTTTGAAATGATTGCCCAGGCATGATGGAAGCAGGCATGTCTTCATCTCCGTCCTATGAAGGCTTTTGAAAATGTCAGCCACCATGCCAACTGGAAGTGTGGACCAGAAAAAAAAAGAAGCCAATTAAAAGCCAGGTTGTCTCCGTGTTGCTCAGGGCTAACAGAACAGATGATGGCATTGCTGGAAGCTGCGTTTGCTTTTAATTGTCCTTGTTCCACTGAATAACTAATTCTCTCCTCCTCCCACACAACAGAAAATAAAGCATGTTTTTTGGAAAAGATGAGTTGACTCGATTCCTCTTCTACCACGCATAACAGCAAGCTGCAGTTTTTAGCTTTACATCTAGGCAAGTTTATAATATTGCTGCATGCATTTGTTTTGTTTCAAATCTTCTGGGATCAGCTAAAAATATTATTCTGGAGAGATGAGAGAATGCAAGAACTACAAGCTTTGTGTACATTCAGCTCCTAAGTTGCAGCCAAGCAAATGGAATAGCACAGGTGGATCCCAGTTGTGAGGTAGTCATACAAAGAGCTATTTTTGCAAGTGTCAGAGGACTGTGATGTGGGAGGTGCTGGGACAGACTTAGTGAGATCTGAGCATGATCCAGGGAAAGCAGCAAACCTCTCAGCCCTGAGATGAAGCAGGGGCTACCAACAAGATATCCCTCAGATGGCTGTGCCCCAGCAGCACAGGAAAGCAACTGCACTTACCTTATTCTTTGCCAGCTCATATTTTCAGTGTTAATCCAGGAGAGACCGAAGGGAAAATCTATCTAGACTGAAGAATAGATAGAAAAAGCAAAAAAATAAAACAAACAAACAAAAAAACCCATAAAAAAGAAACCAAACATTTTGCAGAACCCAAGCCTGGGCAACATGGTTTGGTGCATAAAAAAATAATCACATATTTCAATAGAAAACACTTAAAACAGAATTCATTATCATAGTGACTGAGAAACTGTCAGATAAAACAGCTACAGAAAAAAGTTAAACATTTTTTCTGTTGAAGCAGAAACAAATGAAAGGATAAGGACAATGAGTTGTAAATAAAAGCAGACAAGATGATCCTGGGAATTATTAGTAAAAAATATAAGAAAGCTTTTCCCAAGTGATTTAACTTGGTACTGTACTTTCATCTACTGTCTGAATAAGTGAGTTATTTCCTATCTACCCTCCCCATGCTGCTCATGCTTAATGCAAGCATTCTCACAGGGAATCCCTAGGAGTGAGCTGCGTGCTATGTGAGAGATTTGCAGGGGAAGTCTCTTAATAAGACTTTTCCATGAGGAAGAGGGAAAACAAACTTGGTGTGCATACCAGTTATAACTCCAAAGGATTCTACTCATCGCATTTCAGAAGGCAGCAGCTTTCCAGGTGCAATCTCAGTGCAGAACTGTTATATACATAGACATGGTAGAGGAAGGAAATCAGAGCAGATAATTTACTCCCACCTCAGTGCTGTTTAGTTTCCACAGAAGTGACACTATATCAGCAAAAGCATTCAAAATCAAAACATCGCAATTTTGCAGGTGTTGCCACATACAAAGGAGTTGCCTCTGCCAGCAGCAAAGTGCCTCGCTGCTTGATCTGTAAGGTCTTTTGCACCCACACAAAGGCTGTGAGATGCCTCACCCCTGCCTTCCCCTCTGTGTGGCTGCACGGGCCTCTCAGCAGCAACGGCAGGAGGCTCTATTGGTGCTTCTGCTCACAGCTCAGCATCTTGCCAGCAGTCAGGCCAACAGGACAGGCTCCTGTGGGTGACTCCAGTGCTGGTATCCATCCACCTGTAGGGCAGGTGGGCACACTTGCAGCAAAATTAAGAGTCGCATAGAAAAGGAAAAAAAGAAATGGTTATTCACTGCCTCCTGTGATACAATAAATTGGCTTTTCAGCAATGTCATCAGACAACAAAGCAAATAGAAGGAACTTCATGATGTGCAGCTGAGCCACAGGACTCACTGCCAAATGTTTTTTTGGGCACTGGAAGTCTATTTGAACTGAAATGCATTTGTGTTAAAGGAAGAAAAATCCAAGGATGCCACCTTTTATTCTAAAAACCTCTGAGCCGCGGTTTGTACAAGACTCAGGCAGCCCTGCATCTCTTTGCCCTGCTCATATTCCTCCCGTACACACACATACACCTGCCCCTGGAAACCAAATTGTGGGCTGCTCCAAGTGGTTATTTTGTATCCAGGTGGTGCTCATTCAGAAGACTCAGAGGACAATTGACAGGAACCAAAGCCTTCTGAAGCAAAGGATCACTGCCTATGGTTTCCAAGCACTGAAGGCCTTCTCTGACTGCTTGCCTGTGGGTATTTCTGCCCTGTTATTCCATCTCCTACATGTTGCTACCATTCCCCTGTTGTGGCCAAGATGCACTGTGCTCACAGGTGCGGTTTGGAGCCAGGGAGTGGGCAGAGAGCTCCTGGCTGCCAGAGCTGGCACTTTGCCTCCGGTTACTCATCTTCCCCACAGCTCAGCTTCAGGTGATGCAGCCTGAGCTGGTGCCTATGCTGATCCCACACAAGCCAGCATGAACAGGGCCAGCTGCAGGCTTTGTTCTGCAGTCACCTGCTTGCTGAGGCCACAAAAGGACTGCATCTGCCAAGGCTGAAAAGAAAAAGGAGAGCGGGCAGCTGCTCCTGAGAGACCAAGGAAGGGCCACAAAGACACACACAGGGACTTCTGGTACCAATGCTGCACTAGTGCATGGCCCCAGCCACCCCTCATGTGGCAGCTTTGTAGGCACAATGCTGAGGCAGCTCTGTCAGAAGTAGTTTAGGCTTGAGGAACAAAAGCATGGGTCTCTGCTCCCTGCAGCTGCCATCTCATTGCTTTCAGAAAGCAGAGACTTGCAACCAGCAGCACCCAGCTCAGCTGAAGCTCCAGGTTGTTTCATGTGCAACAGCACAGGCAGTGTTTCCCTGACTTAGGGTACGTTTCCATGCGATACCACATCAGAAGTTTGACACGCTGCCACTATTCATGGCCAGTCAATAGGGTCCTGAGCTGTTGCTGCTCCATAGGAGCAGCACCTGGGAAAGCACAGGTGCAATGCTGCCTGGCTTCAGCAGCAACAGCTTGCCAAAAGGCCCCAGCACAAGTTACAGGAGCCCAAGTAGCTCCTGTTCTGCCATATCTCTTTCATAGGATGCAGGACAGCATGTGTAAGTGATCTCCTACAGCCATAAGAAGAGCCTTAGAAGTTGCATTTCTAGGATGATCACAGCCCTTATGTTGAAGCCAAATACTACACTTAAAAGCAGAGCAACTTTGTCTGTGTTTTCAGAGAATGAAGCAAGTCTTGCACAAGCTGAGACAAAGAGCAAGAAGTCTCCACTAATTCAACAGCAGCCAGGCTTAATCCATTTTGAAATAGTGTGCAGGCAGGTAACTGTAGCCATCCCAATAACTTTATATTGCAGAACTGATTCCTAAAATCAGACCTGGAAGTTGCCTCTGTTCAGACAGGGGTAAGACATGCTGTAGGAGGGTCATTATGCAATTTCACAGAGTGCAGAGCAGGAGGATACCAGGACCATGCCATCACAATCATGTCATTAAACCCTTCTGGAGACAGGCCTCATTTTTGCAGGTGTAACAAAGCTTAGCACAGATGGAATTAGAAAACCTCATCCCTAGCCCACATCTCAGATACACACCATGCACCCAGTGTGCTGCTTGAAACCAATGGCTGAGTCAGCCAGGGAATGGTGCTCTGTTGGTGCCAGCTACCCACTGCCTTCCCAGGGGAAATCCCCAGCAAGCTCCTAGCCTCCAATTCTTCTGCTCTGCTGTGAGTCAGTGCACCAAGAGCTGCCCTGCTTCTGCTCTGGAAACAAAAGGGCTTCATTAGCCAGCTGCTGTATCAACCTGCTCCCTTTTACCAGTATTAATTTCTTGCAATTTCCTACAGCTGAAAAGTAAATTAGCTCATTAGATAACCTGCATTACACAGCACACAAAGAACTGCACAGAGCACAGCAGTGATGCACAAACCAACTGCAAAAAGCTACATGCTGATTTCCAGTTGCATTTTTACAGATGATCACAAAACACTAAGGCTAGAAAAAGACCTATGTTTACTTTACATCCATGAGCATTCCCCCATCAGTTCCACACACCTGTGGTGATCTCCCAGGGAATAGTCACATCTCATTTGCCAGTTGCCATAAATGCCTCCTTCCATTTGAATAACCTTTGAAAGTTGGCCACAGATTTCATTTGGGGCTGGTTTTGGCTAAGCAAACTGTCATCTCACCGCCAGCAGGGCGCTTCCTCCTGCACTTCTCCCAGCTCCCACATCTGTACAGAAGCAAAGGCCTTGAAGTTCAGGGAGTTTTAGTCAGCTGTTTGTGTAAAGGAATGATTTTACTTTTAATCTCCCATTTGTTTTACAGTTTATGGGGGTATGAGCCCTTCTGTTTAAATTGTTTATTGAAGAAAAGAAGCCTGGGGGAACTCAAATAGGGAACCACAGTCAAAGCCACTGCTTTCAGTTAGCTTGCATGGCTTATGGAAATTGTTCCTCAGCCTACTTAACCACTGTTATCTTCTACTTTTGACATTGGGATTTCCACATCTCAGACTTTTGAAGGCCCATTTGAAAAACAAGATTAAACAAGCTCACCTTGGGTCAAGAAAAACATACTACAGGCAGTGTGCAGCAGAGTGCAGGGCTTTGAAAGGTTATCTTACCATAATGCTACTCAGAGAAATAGCCAGTTCTTCAGCAACTACACATTAGTCTGTAATGTTTCTGTTTTAGAGGGGGAAGAGGCTAGAATTGTAACAGAAGCATAAAGAATCATCTTAATGAGGTAGAGGCTCAGCAATGGTTGTGCACTGGGCATTAGCCCCTCTTCTGCTCTGCAGTCAGATGTTTGCATACGCAGTTGCAACAGCATTGTTGGCTCCAGGCCGTACCACCAGCGTGGGGTGAGTATGCTGCTTGCAGTTACTTGCAGTCCACTTCTCAATCTGTTTTCACAGTTTTCCTCTGCATTACTCATCCTGCTTTAATAGCTTTTGTTATTTCCTTTTCTGATTTTTCTGAATCCCGCATTCAACAAGATCATGACCAGAGAAGATGTGTCAATCCAATTTGTGGACAACAAAATCAAGAGTACCTGAAGTTTTCCAAGAGTCCAGCCACTTAGTTGGCATTTTTGCTTGCATTTTGTTAATTTCAAGTCACTTACAGTAAGAGATCATTTACCTGTCTTTTGAACAATGATCTTGCCTTTGTTAATGTAGGGTTAAATATAAAGCACACTGAAAGGTGACATCTGAAGGGAGCCTTTCCAAACCATGACGAACATTTAAACTCTTCAGTTATTTTTCTGATCTTAACCTACACGTGCAGATCACAATAGAAGTCATTTCTAGAAACCCTCCCCATTTCTTGGAAACAATGCAACAGATAATCCCAAAATCTCTATTTTTGAAAAGAGTTTACTCACATAGTTTGAATAAATTAATTTGCAAATAAAAATTAAACTACAGTATAACATAGTTTGAATAAAATGATTAGAACAACTACAATACAGGGGGTTTCTTGCTGCATAAGTTTCATTACTTAATGCATATAATCTGGAAAATGTCAAAATCAGTTATATTTCTATGAAAAGGGAGTAACAGCAGTTACTTGTACATGACAACTAACTGAACTTATAATACAAGTTTCCTGACACATGCATTTCCTGAGTGAACCAAACAATATATATAATTTCTTTTTAAAAAATGAAGAAACAATTGACAGTCGAAAGCAAATATTTCATGACATCTAAGCAACATACATCTCTTTTTAAACCAAAAAGTTTAGAACAGCTTTGAAAGGGAAAATTAAAGCAAGGTATAAAGTATGGAGATTTGCTACCATCAATTATACAGTACATATGAAAAAAACAACAAAAGGTTGGCCTAAAAAAAAGTCAGTTTTTGTATTTGCCATTAAACATGGTGGGTTAGCAGCAAAGCTGGATGTAGTGCACTGGCCTTTCCTGGCTATACAGAATGGAAATGAGGGTTAGGGTAACGAGAGCACAGAGACCACAACCTAGAGCCCACCACAGATCTTATGCAGTCTTCCCACACCAAAGTCTATGAGACCAGTCCCAATGCAAGCTCTTCCCTAACAGATTGGGTCAAGTGCACAAAGATGCCAGGATGCAGCACACAACCAGCAGGTACCAGGCTTCTCTTTTGTTCCACATGTGGCCTAGATGAGTACCTGCACCCAACTCCTCAGAGCAGCATATAGGCAAGCCACATGACACCGGTGGCTCCCACATGCACAGCTGCAAGGAGCCAGACAAAAGGCAGAAGATGTGACTGACAAAGCCTTTCTCAAGCAGACACTGTGGCCCACTCACAAACTGCTCCCCACATCACATGTGGCGTGGGCACATGCACTTCTCACCTCCCCAAACAGCAAGAAACAAAATGAGCCTGATCTTTCAGGTTTGTTAAAGTTTAACATTGGAAAAACCCCTCAGAAATGTCACTAATGCTAAATAAAGACATGTTAGCATGAAGGGAGGAAAAAATCCTTAATCTAGACTAAGTTGCATATTCAAAGAGTCTGGTAAATATTTTTCTCATAACCAGATCTTAAGTACAGTCCTACCAAAAAGACGTTTTAAGAAGTCGTTCTCAGCTACCTTTCACATGGTTAAAGCACATCTTGACGCCATCATAAATTGCATTAGCTTTGTTCAAAAAGTATTTTAACTATTCTAAGAACTCAGTACTGCAGATTAAAAAAGATTTTTCTACCATTTCCATCTCACCTCCTTCTCCATCCAGAACTATTCTACACATCCAATTGCTGGATGTAACTCACTATGACCATGCTACTCTACGCATTCTATGCACTTTCAATAATAAAGATAAATAGAAAAGAGTTAATATACACGTTATATTTTACAATGTTTGCATCCAAGCTGTAAACTACTGCTTTTTGAACTATTTACCCTCCATATACAAAAAGAATGGAAACAAATTTCAAATACTGTGGGGGCATATGATTCAAAACCATTAAACAAAAGGCATTTCAAATTCTCTCCGCAATACTTCCTTCACCTCTTCAAGAAGCAGTCATTAACTAAACAAGCAGGACTTCTCTCTTACCCCTGTTTCTTCCATTTGCAGACCTTTCTCAATAGAGAGGGATTTAGCTGTCATAACAAAAGAAACAAAATTCTTCATCTTAATGCAAACCAGCAAAGCCCAGAGAATACGAAAAACAGTTGATTTAAAAATCAGAATCGCTTAGCTTATTGGTTTACTGCAGTCCTTGGTTATACGTGTGTTAGTCAAGAGGTCCTTGGAAAATGAGTCTGATGTAACCTTGCTCACCAGCCAGCTGATGCGCACAGAAGGGACAGGCTGCATGAAAAGTGTGAGTACCATGAGGAAGAGGGATTTGGGACCAATAAGCAGTTGTCTTTTCTGAGCACACGTGGCCGCATGGGCTGAACGCGTGAGTTGGAGGTCCCGCATCCACGTAAAATCCCGCTTCACATCCAAGCCACAGAGGCACGTAAGGGCCGACAGAGCGGCACATGGGACACTCTCGATCCTTGCCGTCTCTCTCCTCTTTATTTCCCCAGTTGTGATAGCCATGGACGTGGCCACAGTTCAGGTACACCCACGGCTGCTTTTCGTCTACAACATCTTTTCTCTTCATGCTGGGAAATGCCAAGGTGTTAAAGCCCACCGGACACTGGGGCCTCGCCGCATTGATCTCCTGTCTCAATGCCTCCAGGTGCTTGACAGTGGGAGTGCGTGAAAGCCCTTCTGCAGTGCGCCACAGCAACGTTGCTCCACACAGGTCAATCAGAGAGCCATCCTGCAGCTGGTTGGTTTCATTTTCAACCTTGTGATGGACAGAGGAAGAGAAAGGTGCCACCTAGCATTATTTGAAGAGTAACAAGGCACTTTCATTATATAAGTTTATCTGGAAGATCCGGATAAAGCTTCAAGCAACTACTAAGTGCCCTATGCAAGACTTCCACAGAACACAGTGCCACTTCCTTCTCTTTTAAGGAAAACTTCTTAAGAGATTAAAGTGTACGTTAAAAAATTATGTGGAGTCCTCCATTGTATTTTAGACTGTTTCATTGGTTAAGTGGCTTGTGGTAGCAAGAGTAATGGGAGGACAGTTGGACTAGATGATCTTGTAGGTCCTTTGCAACCCTGTGATTCTGTACCTTCACACAAGGCTTTGCTCTCCCCAAGAAAAATAAGCTGCCAGCATTCCTAGTTAAATGCACCAATAAAGTATTCATGCACATTTATTTTTGCTAAGAGACTCAAGTCATACCAAAATTAATCATCTCCTAAAAGTGTCACCACCAGTGCTTTGGAAACAAAGAGAAACGTAAAAAGGTAAAAAAAAAAAAGGTAAAAAAAGAATGAATATCCAGGTACATAGACATGTGTTAATAAATATTCTTTTCTATTCTTTAAGAAGGGAAATATAGGAAAACTTCAAAGCATGAACACAAAAGGGAGAATCGGGAAAATGCTCTTTAAAACATGAACACAATTATCACATCTTGCAGAGAGGCACACTAGATTGGCAACTCGTTTGAGGGGAGTAGTCTTGATCTGTAGCTTAGTACTATTTCTGAGACAGATTTAGTTTTCCAGGTCAAGCAAGAACCTTTCATGTGTGAACAGAGAAAGATATAAGTCAATGCAGTTTATTGTACAGGTGACAAATGCACTGAGTTAGGCAGATTCTGGCTTCTATTTAGGCCTAAACTGTATCACTTGTGTCTGTGCCCATCTTAAACATGCTACATAAAACGCTGGTCTCCGCTCTTACCATTTTCCCCCTCTGCTGAGCTGATCTGGTTTCACGGAGGCTGAACACATTCCCACACACAGATATCTCTCTCCATACTCCTGGCTTGGAGTCTTCTGTAAATCCATTACGAGGGTGCATAACAAGAACTCCATTTGTGGTTAGTCCATCCATTTGCCCATCTGATGTCTTCCACTTTGCAGCCTTCTCCTAAGAGAAACAACATCAATGAGAACTTCTAATTTGGCTGAAGTAGAGACTCAAATTAGATCAAAACTAAGCCTGCACTGATTTGGGAGAACAAAAAGAATTCCCTTACCCCAAGAAAGATGTTCTTTGAGGAGTCAAATCCTGCAGCATATATTCTTGCTGTAAAAGGAGGGTTACGTTCACATATGATTCTGCAGGCAAATCTTGATATCGTGCTTTGCACAGATTGCGTATCTGAATTACTCTGACTTCCAGGAACTGTATCTGTCACAACAAAGTCTATAGGGCTCTCTGTTGATCTACCAATCTGCAAAAAGGGATAAAAAAAGCTGTTTAGAAGTTTGCCTTTGGATCTAGTAATGTTCAAGCCCAGAGCAATTTAGAAATGATAAAAAAAACATAGCATTCCAATTTGAAGCACTTCTGTCCATCAGTTTGAGATTCATTTTCTGAAGCCTAATCTGAATTGATCATTTACTCCACCTCCACATGATCAAAGTTATTCCAAAGGTTGAGTGCAGCCAACTGAAGGAAGGAGGAAAAAAAAAGATGTAATTAAGCTAATACTGAGATAATTTCCCATTGAAGGTCTCCTCATCAGAGAAGTTAAAACTCAGGCCACCTGGATCAGTTGCAGCAGCTGCTGAACAGCTGGAACAAAACAGTCAGATGGAAAAATGGTATTCAGAAACTTTACATGCCCAGAGTATTCTGAGCAATGCCATACTACGTGGAGGTACAGATGTAAGAAAACTGTCTGGAGATGACATGAGCTGAATCTGCAGCTCCATTGAGGTACTAGGAAGCAGCACATCTGTCAGGAAAGACCAAGTACAAGATCGTTGTGGCTGGGGCAGTATGATGTTACATTAATATTAATAGAACAGAACAGGGATACATCTGACCACAGACTGATTTCTTCTAAGATGATGGTCTTAGAAACAGCAGGCTGCAGAGTAGTTGTGCCCTCTTTTCTAGCTCTATGGAAGAAAAATAGATTTGCAGTCTCACACACTTTCACCAATTTTGATTCAGTTGCATGTGTTTGACTGCTTTTTCATCTTGTCCTCTTTACAAAACAGAGGAGTTATACCCCAGCTCCAAACATCCTCATAGCCAGGTTTTAAAGCCCACTTGTACATTATTACCTTTCACTCACTTCCAGAATTCTCAAGCCTCTTAAAACATAGCTGGTAATATTAAGACTGATTAACTGCTAGGCAGGAGACAAAGAGCCTGAGGTGGTTTTTGGTGAAGGCTAGAGAGCTTTCATGAGACTGAAACTGCTTTGTCAGAGTGTGTTTTTCTTTTTTTTTTTTCTTCTTCTTTTTCCCCTTAGACAGGATAACCCAACAGTACACAAGGATCACCATTGGCAATTTAAGAGCAGAATACATGCCATAGCATGCCTGAACAGAGAACACTTAAACAACAGCTTATGCTGCAGTTAGTTTGTTACAGCCCTTTTGCTGCTGCAGATATTTGCAGTTGCATACAGCTTCCTCACCACATACCAACACCTCCTACCCCCTTAGGTTCTGCAATGTCGTCACAGTTAAATGCTGTGACAGCAGAGCTCCTTGCCTTACATTAAGTACAACAAAAATCAATGTGCTATCAGTCCAGGAATCAGAAGAAACAAAACAAAAAGTCTGAAACAAAACCCTTATGAGAAAAACAGGAAATAATAAGATATGAGCGAACACAGCTGCAAACGTGTTTGTGGTTCAATTTCATACACACAGGAAACTCCTACGAAGTTATTCTAAACTGATAGTACATTAGAAGTGGGCCTCTCTCAACATTTCCCACCACTTTAAACTTATTTCTGGGGTTGTGTTAGAAGTTTTTCCTGTATTTTTACACTGCATTTCTTCTACCCTCCTACTGGCTGATCCCAAGTCCATTCATGAATGCTGGAAGCAAAGTTCCAAGTGCTTCAGAGAACTGTGCATTTTACTCTTAACCTGTGTCTCATCCCTCCTTACAAAATTAAGTGATTGGCAGAGTGGCAGTCAACAGCAAAACCATAATTCTGTGCATTAGTCGCAAAAACAGGTTTTGCCTCTGACCAAGTAAATATAAAAGATGCACGGATACACAGCCTTGTATATGTGATGGACTTCAGAATGAACAGAATTCAACACCTCTGAAGAATAAAGTGCAGAAAGTAATAAAGTTTCACATCTGAGAGGAAAAGCATGTTGAGATAATGTCTCATTGGAAACCAGCACAGGTGAGAATACATTCCATTATCACTTAATTCACATACCTGGAACATATCTGTGTTGCTGTCATGGGTATATTCAACTACCACTGTCTGGGCCCGAGACAAAGTGTAAGATATGCTGTGTTGGTCCTTATTGCTTATTGCCTGTGGAAAAAAAAGAAGACAAATTATTGAACCAGTGAACAAACAATCAATCTACTAAATACAGCAGCAGTGCAGACACCATAGCCACGCTCTTTTCTGCTCAACGAACACATTAAGTCAGATGCTCATTAGTGACACACCTGTAGTTAGGCTTGACAAAAACCAGTCCTCACCATTAAAAAAAGTTGTAGGATTGATTCAGCAACAGACCAAACTGGTCTCTTTACCACACAATGCCACAAAATAAATGCAATCAAGACGGATTATTAGTCATGCTTAATATTAAAGCACAGCTGGCTTTGACACAAAGAATAGAAATGAGTGCAAAGGCTGAAACTGAATTCAGCCTGAACTTCTCAACAGCAGTGATAAAAACTTACACTTTGTTCTAAAAAAAAAAAAAAGGATCTCTGAGTTCATATTAAAGTCACTGTGATTAATTAGCCACATGGACAAAGAAGTTACAAGCAGTGCTAGTAATTCTTACCTAGTTTACATATGCTGTAGCAAAGTAATCTAGGCTTCACTTAGTTCAGATTTTCATTCGAGAGATTTATGCAATGCTTTATAAGCAAAACTAAAACTATCTGAACAAACTTCTGTGCTTCCAGATAGCACTTATTATTTGAAGACCATAAACAATTAGCAAAGGTAAGTATTAAACTTACCTTTAATCAATTCAGTGCTTAGAAATCAATATTTCTGAATTATTTTCAGAATCAAGTATTTAACTGTACTGAATTTGTCCAAGGGCCTGATCTTGAACATACTGAATATCTCTAAATAATTAAATAAGAATGTTTATGCATTCTTGAATTCCACTGTACTAGTGGAAGTGATCTGCCTCTTACTGAACATAATTGCACATACATTTGAAACACCACAATAAAGTAGTATTTCATGGTAATACCTTACCTATAATAGCCTGAGTTTTGACATGAATTACAACTCTACTTCAGGACTTAGGCCACTTCTTCACTGCTTCTTAAAGGGAACTCTGAACTTGATTACCAGCCATAAAAAATGTGCCCTGCCAAACCACCTGTCCTCATCTTCAGGGAACTCCTACCCACTGGACTGAGTAGGAAGTACAAACAGAGCTTTGATCAAGGATCATTTCAAAATCAGCTTCATAAACAGCAAGCTTAGCCTAAAGCATGAATGAGTGCCAACACAGGAAGTTTGAAACAAGTGTCTGTAGCAAATTTTGAAGGAAAACAAAATAAAAGGTTTTACGTGACAAGACTGGGCCTTGAATGTTCGTGTTTCAAAAACAAGCATTTTTCATTCTGGATATGTCAAAGACTGTAAATGGCTTCTTGCTATCCCTGACAGGTACCAAAAATCCTTGAATAAACACAAATCATTCTTTTCATAGTCAGAACTTCATGCTTTTTTTTTTTTTATTATTTCATCTCAGCATGGATTTCACTGAATTCTTTAGACAGCACCAGGAGAAACAAGACTTAATCACACAAATCCTAGAATCTTTTCAAGTAGAAAGGACCCTGAGAGGCCATCTAGTCCAACACCCCTGCAATGAAAAGGGACACTTACAGCTCCATCAGATGCTCAGAGACCTGTCCAGCCTGACCTCAAATGTCTCCAGGGACAGGGCACCGCCACCTCCCTGGGCAACCCATGTCAATGCCTCACTACCCTTACTGTAAAAAACTTCTTCCTTATATCCAGTCTGTACCTCCCCTCTTTTAGCTTGAAATTATTTCCCCTTGTCCTATCACAACAAACCCCGCTAAAGAATCTGTTGCCTGTTGACTAATACAAAAGTATTGTTGGATATCTCAGTCTTCTTATTCATTGTTAATAGCCTGCCTCTGTTGCCCATCAGAGACGGCGTACCCTCCTGAACTTTCCTTTTCCAGTTTACATATCTATAGAAGCCTTTCTTACCCTTTATGCATCCCTTGCCAAGTCCAGCTCCAGTTGCACTTTGGCGTTCCTGACACCAACCCTATACAACCTAGCAGTATCCCTATACTCCTCCTAGGTTACCTGTCCTGCCTCCACTGCTTGTGCATTATTTTCTTGCTCTCCAGTTTGATCACGTCACAGTTCAGTCATGCCGGCCTACTGCCTTTCTTTTCTGCCTTCCTACCCCTGGTGATAGAGAGCTCTTATGCATACAGGAAAGCTTCCTTTAAGATCTGACTGGTCTGTTCCACTCTCTTACCCTTGAGAACAGATTCCCAGGGAGTTTTGTTAACTAACTCCTCGAAGAAATAGAATTTGGCTTTCCTAAAATTAAGCTTCCTGATTTTATTCTTTGCCTGTCTGATATCCCTCGAGAGTAAACTTCACCACTGCATGGTCACTACAGTCCAGGCAGCCCCCTGTCCTGATGTCACCAATCAGCTCATTTGCATTGGTGATCAACTGGTCCAGCACTGCATCCCCCTTGTGGGGCTATTACTTGGCTAATCAAGCTTACCTTTGCTGCTTGAGGGGTACAGGCAATATGCACAGTGCTAGGTTTCACCCCGTTTGCTTTGGGCCTTTTAAATAAAGCAAATCTACTTTTTCTTCTTCCTCTATCTCCATTTGGGAGTGACCCATTGTACCTATAAAAGAAAGGACAGAAAAAAAATGAAGTCCATATTTCTGTACAGCTTCAAGAGGTGCAGACCTACATAAAATTTCATTTGAAACACAAAGCCTTCTTAACTAGGACAATATTAAAAAATTATAGATCTCCAATTAGTTACACGTATTTAAATCTGGTAATAGGTAACTAAAGTACTGAAACATGCCTGCAGAACTACAGCACATGCACCCAAAGACTGCAGAGCAAGGAATACTCTCTGGGATTCATCTCAGAGCTACTATCAACACATAGAAAGGATCCATTTCAATGCTTGCTAGATAAAATATGAAAAGAGTTCAAGACACAGTATGAAAGTAAGAGGTAGCATGATCACATCACCTCTCACAGCAACCTGCAGATAACTGCTTTAAGCATGCCCTGAAATTCTACCTTCATTCTCACTTCCAGCAAACATAAACACTTACCCCAATACGATCAATTCACCATACTTCACCGGTGCTTTTGATGGATGATTTTCTTGATCAGGAGAAAACATGAGCTTAGCTAGTGACTTCTTCTCAAACTTCAGGTCACTGATCAAGAGTTGTGGCACACTTTTTTCATTATTTCCTGTGAAAATAAAGAAAATGAAAGGTAAGGGATTCAAATCTATCAATTACACCAACCTGCACACTTATTTTTGATCTTCCTGATATAGTAGGTACATTATTTTGCACCTGTTGCTTTCCCATGTTTTGGCTTTGCTTGAAATAACTTTAAAAAGATCACATGAAGAAACATCAATTCAGGCTGTGCTGCCTGCAACAATTACATGAGCAGACAAGAGTTTTTAGAAAATTCCCATTCAGTCTTGATAAAACATTGTTTCCCTTTATGCTTTATTTTAGTATAATTTTAGTATAAATTGTATATAGCTTCACTTAGCATGTTTCCTTCAGCTATCAAAAAGCAGAATCAGATAAGGATTAAATTGAAAGGAAAAACAAGACTGGTGCATTAACCAAAGAACTTCAAGTTCTCATGGAGAGCATCTGATTCAGAGCTTTCCAAAGAAGTTCTGGGTTGGCAGATTAGAGGAAGTTGTCATACAACTCCACATTGAGTCTACCATATGAATTTGGGGCATGCAACGTGATCTCTGCCAGACCAGAGAGAGAAGTGATGCAAACAGCTGTTTAAAACAAATCTCCAGAAAAAATTATGAGTAATTCTTTATGAGAGTGGTTTCCTGGAGTTCAATTTTTGATCCTATTTTGTTTTCAGAATCACTTCATACTACCATTCTTTACACCTTCTCATTAGTAACATTTCCAGACACAGACCCACTCCTACAACAAGGAGGATGCTTCAGAGGAAGTGTACCCATCACAGCACTTGTTTTATATCAAATAAAGCCGACACAGCCTTTTTGAAGCTTTCACTTAAAAGAAGCAAGACTATTCCCTTGGTTCTCCCAGACCAAGCTTTCCTACGGACTCATAAAACCATTAAGCTTTTTAGTTCTGCACTTTTGGCACTGATTGTTAATATTCTGCCTTCCATTCAAACAAATATTTTTGGCCCACACAACATTTCTCATATCCTGTCATCTACTGTAATCATGACGATAATGTTGTATTTCTGCTTTCTTCTGCCTGGAAGTAGATATTATACAGAAAAGAAACCACTGTGTCATTCTACCCTCCACCGTATGCCCTAACAGAGAAGAAAACGTGACCACAGTTGCCATCCTGCTCACATTTGTTCAGTACTTGGAATAAAGACACTTTCACTGATCTCTACCCTCAGTTCTCTTTGTTCCACTCTAGCAAAACTTGGCCTTCAGTGGCCCTTCTTGAGCTAGGGCTTCTCATTCAGTATAGACCAACCCCCACTTGCAACCAGACACAATGTTATCTCAAAAATCAGTATGTTCCTTAATGCCCTCTTGAATGCTATCTCATGTACTCAGGAGGGCTCCACACAAATACACACACCTTACTGCTCTCCCAACTTCTGCTGTGATGACTGTAGAACACAGCCAGAAGACTAAATCAAAACCTTCCATCTACCTTTATTCTTTTTTCCTCCATTTTTTTTTTCTCCTTGATCTCAACCTGAGTACTCTGGACTATTCAGAACTTGAAATTATAAGTTAAATAAAGCCTTCATTTAGCACACATGTAGTGTTATCACAAGCATGTCCTGACCCAGTGCTAGATGTAGAAGTGCATTCTATTAAACCTGATCTGTACAACACTACCACGCAACATCCGTCTCCTGTCTGCTTTCCTGCATTTTCATTTTGTAATAAGCAGCATGTATTTTCAAATATTTCTACTTAAGTCAGTAGAAATCTATATCTTTATATTCATATACAGATAATTTTCTATGAAGTATTTGTACCATCAAATTCAGTATGTCAGCATTTGTTTTGCTTTAAAGTTTTCTTGCATTAGAGTTACTCATGTTGTCTTAAAAACCCAGTTTCTAATGATTTCATCTCCTCCCTAAACAATTAACCTGTTTTCCACTTGAATCTCCACAGCAGTCTTTGCCTTCACTTCAGTCTTTTCCACACAGGAGTAATTTCAACTTGGTCATCACATATTCACATGCAGCACTTCACATCTCTTTGTGAAAGTACGCAGTGGCTGTCCTTTGAATTAACATTTAACAACTGAGAAGAACCACTGAGAAATCTGTAATGTCATCCATTAGCAAACAGCACAGGAGTAGTAAATACCATAAAAAAAGATAGAATAAGACTTGAATAGTACCCATCCTACTCTACGTTCTTCAAAAAAGAGCTCATCAATTCACATAGACAGAGGGAGGAGGCAAGCATTAAAAATAATTTTAATCTCTAACATTAGTGCAAAAAACTTCCCCAGCTGAGTGAATAACTTCATGAAAAGCTAAATAAATAAAAGGCATCTCCAAGTCAGGCCGCTTCTGAGTCTTGGTAAAAGTAATTGCACATGAACAATTAATGAGACTCTACTTGAAAGCACCACCCAAATTGCTGGCCAGTGACCTCTTCTTAAGAGCTGATGGAGCAGAAATTAAAAAGGGAGAGAAGCTCACATGCCTGCCTTTAGCTGTGCAACAAGTCTTAATACAAGAAAGCGTCAAGCATCTGACACTCAGCTCCCACTAATGCTCTTTCCTTTGTTGTTGTTTCACATTTAAATAAACCCAGCCAGGTTTATTCTAGGAGCAGCACATACAGAAGAAACCCTTTCCTTATTTGACTCAACGAAGGTCCCAAAAATGTAAATTTAGAGCTCCAAATGATACAACGACTTGCTTCTACATTTTTCAAAAAATATGGCTTTAATGCTGGAACTTGATTTTTTTCTCAAGTATGTCAGAACCTCCACAAGCTGCAAAAGTCACTCTTCTAACTACTAACACAGTAACTTCAGTTCAGGCACATACCAAGTTCAGAGCCCCTGAACAATTCAATGCAATGTACAAGCTACTTCTCACCCTGTATGATCTGCCCAATGCACCGTACTTAAAACAAAGACATTTTTTCTCCTGGAAATAATAAATGCTGAGGTTCACAAGACTACTCCAGTTGCAACGTTAGACTAAGTATGAAACTCATAGCAAATGGGTCGATTAGGCCACAGGATGACAACCTCACTCCTGAAACACAGAAGGCACGTGGATCTTTTAAAGGTGGATACAGCATACAGGAACTTACAGAACAGAATGCTCTTGAGCTGTCTGGAAGAAATCACTAAGTTTTTAAGTAATGGATCTTTTGTTCTTACAGAATGATCCGCCCAGCTTTTATTTCTAGAATACTACATCAGACTTCATGGAAGTGTTATGAAAAGCTAATTAAATACATCAAAAAGTCAACCTGGTGCTGTAGTACCCAAATACAACTGAGCAACTGGCTGCTTGAACTGAAGACAAGCAAGTTAGCTTTTTGCCATGACCTTTAATTTGGAAGTGGTGCATCTGTCCATCAGTGGATTTGTCATCATTGGGGTAGTCCCAAAACAAGAGACTATTCTAAAACTCTGTCACCACAGTCCTCCACTACAAAATTAAAGAGATTTTGTGAGTAAAGCAACTTCCACACACACACACACAAAAAAAACTCAGAAAAGGCACTACTTGAATTGGTAAGAGGTGCTGCTCAGCAAGCACATCGTTGCTTGTTAGCACAAAAATATGATGGGTACCAATTAGCATCTTTCAGTCTTAAAGCAGAAAAATAGAAGAGGAAGAACTCATGAACAATGCTTTATTGTTCTTAAAACTGGTCCCTCTGTAACCAGGAGAAAGACTGTGGAAGGTAACTTGCACAATACTGCCATGCATGGCATGGTGAGGCACTGGAACATCTTGCCCAGAGAAGCTGTGGATGCCCTATCCCTGCAGCTGCTGAAGGCCAGGTTAGATGGCTGGCAAGCCTGCCCACAGCAGGGAGTTGGAACTAGATGATCTTTAAGGGCCCTTCCAACCCAAGCCATTCTATGATTGTGATCCTATGGGTAGTTGTTTTGAGGGTGTGGAAAGAGCTGACATCTAAACTGAAAACATACTTTGAATTTGGTTTAGGAACGGAAACCCAGTTTCCTACCAGCCTTTTTGTTCTTAAATACTTACTTGAGTCACACAGGGCAAAGGCTGCCATTGCAGAAAGCAAGCCACGTATTTCTGACAACATTTGTATAGAAGGAAAAGCCTTATCATTGTCCTCTGTCCTGTGACATTCAAAAACCAATCTCGGAATCTAGAGACAGACCTAGCAAGCCATGTGCTGCTGCAGCATGTAATAATGAACACTCAGACTCACTAAGCACTGCAAACCTAACATGTCTTCAGCCACTTAGTGACATACATCAGTTGAAGTCCAATTGAACATCAGGATCTGTGCCAGGAATGTCAGGGTTGTGGTCAACAGCTTTTTGTCCAGGTGGAGGCTGGGCACAAGTCCCTCAGCAGTCCATCTTGGGACTGGCACTCTTTGACTTCCTTATCAGTGACAGACAATGGGATTGACTGCACCCTCAGCAAGTTTGCTGATGACACTAAGCTGAGCAGTGCAGCTGACACAACAGAAGGAAGGAATGCCACAGACTTGAAAAGTGGGCCCGTGTGAACCTAATGATGTTCAACAAGGCCAAGCGCAAGTGTTGTACTGGGGTTGGGACAATCCCAGATATGCATACAGACTGGGAAAAGAACTCACTGAGAAAAGTCCTACAGAGAAGGACTTGAGGGTCCTGGTGGATGAAAAGTTGGATATGAATAGCAGTATGAACTTGCAGCCCAGAAGGCCAACAGTGTCCTGTGCTGCATCAACAAAAGGTGGGAGCAAGGTGAGGGAGGGGATTGTCCCCCTCTGCTCCATCCTTGTGTTGACCCACCTAGAATACTGCATCATGTCTGAGGCCCCCAGTACAGGACGACACAGAGCTGTGGGAGCTGGTCCAGAGAAGGGCCATGAAGATGCTCAGAGGGCTGGAGAAGAAGAAAGGCTGAGGGAGCTGAACTTATTCAGCCCGGAGGAGACTCTGGGGAGACCTCACTGCAACTTCCCAGTACTTGAAAGGAGCTTATAAGCAGGAGAGAAACTGATTTGTTACACGGTTTGATAGCAACAGGAAAAGTGGGGAATGGCTTTAAAGTAAGAGAGGAAACATAGGTTAGATGTTTGGAAGAAATTCCCTACACAGAATGCGGTGAGGCATATCACCCAGAGAAGCTGTTGATGCCCCCCAACCCCTGAAGGTGTTTAAGGCCATGTTGGATGGGACCCTGGGAAGCCTGACCTGCCTCAGCAGGTGGGTTGGAGCTTGATGAATTTAAGGTCCCTTCCAATCCAAGCCACTGTATGATCTGACACCTATCTTCACTTACTACTTCAAGTTTAAACCTTTGGGTACATGAAAACAGAGTAGAAGCAGGTTACAAGTCTGACTACTTTCTCTGAACAAACCATTTTCAGTGGGGAACCCAGAGACATAATGAATTTTGGTTGAACTACCAGCTTTTAACTTACCAGCAACGTTCAATCATTTCACTGTCTTTTCTGACCATGAGACTACATTCATAATTAGTCCGTACTGGCTTCTATAGAAAGCCTTCCAATCCTGTTTGCATTGGGGCACAGAACCTTGTGAATAAGCTTGCTATTTAGTAGACCAAGAACAGTTTTTAAAACTGCATCTTAATGGTTAAAATGGGGCGGGGGGAGGGGAGAACATAAATTCAATGAGCCCAAGCAGAGATTCATTAAACACTCTGCTGTGAGCTAAAAATACTAGAATAAAAGTCTCTTTGTAATAAATTACCATCATTTTCTAAACACAGAGCCAGCATTATAGGCTGTTAGCAACTGTAGCTAGTGCCAGACTAGCCCTTTTCTAAAATACTGCATTAAAAAAAAACAAAAAAACCACTCTCACTGTATAAAAAGAAGTCCTCTGTCAATGAGAAAATTAAAAATATGCTGATTCAGATGCAAAAGATGAATATTTTTCCATTTATATATTACCATTATGTTCTGTATCTACATATTCTAGGGTTTGGGTTTTTTTCCTTACAGAAATAAAACACAAGACAGCTTAGCTACTCATTTTTTATACAGTTTGCTATTTGTAGTTCTCCATTTACAACCCTTGCAACTGTCATATGCAGCTCTTCACTCAGCAGTTCTGCTTTAAGTCAGAGAGGATACGGACAAAACATAACCCAACTCTTCTCACAGGTATGCAGTGATGGAAATAGGAGGCAACAAATAGGCTGCAAACAGGAAATTATGATGAGCAATTAGAGGTAAAAAAAAGTCCTGAGCAGCTGCAAGATCTCTCCTGCTGGAAATACTGAAACCTCAGCAGCACACAGCCCTGAATAACCTGATCTAGGGCTGCCCCACGTAGAGAGAAGAGACTGGAGCACACAACCTCCCAACCTAATTCTAGTCCTAGAACTCCGTTTTAGGAAACCCAGCACCTTCTCAAGAGCCAACTAAACCACAAGTGCTCCTTTACCCTTCAAAGATAAACCCTGTCTTGTATATTTAAAGGACTGGAACATCAAAGTTAAGGTAACCATGACACAAGAGGTCTGTAATACTTGTCCCTCAAGATGAAGATATTTGCAAGTGCAAAAGAATGGAGAGGCAATAAGCAACTGGAGAGATGTAAAAGAAGCAATCCCAGCAGACCATCTCCTTGCTTGATTAGAAGTTCTATGAAGTCGAGGCTGCTGGATTTGAAAACACAGTTGTTAGCACAGTAGCTTATAACACTACACACAAAATAACTGGAATAGCAGCATATTCTGGATCATCACATAGAATCACTCTGCATGAGTGGTTCATTTCTCAGTCTTGAAACACAACCTGTGAAGGTACGGATAATGTTTCAAAGTGACTGCCTGTTTTCTGAAACAGAGATGTTCTTGTCTTTGGAATTAGTGTCACTTAACTGATTCTGATAATGTCCCTACTCTTCTATGTGAGCAGCAAGGAATTGGTTCCGTGCACCACTATGGCTCTAAGGGCAGGCAAAGATTGGAAAATCACTTTCTTGTATGAGATGGTTAAATCATCACTGTGAAGTTACTCTCCTTCAACTGACTTCTTTTTAAAAGCTTCTATTTATTTTTTTACTGGAACAAATGCACATATGTCACAGGAGAGCGTTTCATGTTTATAAGCTACAGTTTCCACTCTTTGCCCAGTTCCTAGTTCAAAACAAGTTCATGTTTCCTTCACACACATACCTGGAACTTTAGGTTCAGCAAGTTTGATTATATTTCACTTTCTAGATCAGTCAGATTCTTTCTACAGCACTGCAGATACATGGGAAAGGTACAGCAAAACAGCTGTCAAGTATTCAAGTTGCACTGTCACTTCAGATCAGTAGTGCTATTTTACCTTTCTACAGTAGGGTCATTAATTTCCCCCTCCTTTCTAGGAAAAGAAATGCTTAAGTACCTAAAAAAAAGTGTAGAAAAAACCTCAGGAGCATGGAAATTCAGCCCAGACCTGCTTTTGTATGACTTCTTTCCTTACTCTATATTGTCTGCTTTTTCTAACCTTTGAATAAGCTTAGTCATCCACTATATACACAAATATACACAAGAGCATCTTATGATACAAAAGCACTGAAAAGACAACAAGGCTGAATCCTGAAATGAGGAAGCAGCCTCTCCCACTTAGGATACCAAGCACAAAACAATGCAAACAACTGTCTGCTGCTCTGTCTTGAAAACATCAGTGAAGTCTCAATGCAGGGATTTTTCATTCTCCTAAACAGAATGAAAGCATCTTTTTATCACCAGCATCTGCTGTTGGTACACTGGTAATTCTGGAAACATGTCATACAAGACTCTTAGCACATGGAAAAAAAAACATGTTGTCTGTAGACAACTCCAAAAGGGCATTAATTTGATACACAAGAGCATATCTACTGCTTTGCACCACCAAGACTACAGCCAACCTTTTCCAGTGAAAGAAAGAGCAATTTAGTTGGGTTGCCACACAGTGTGCTGCCTCAAGTGCTGTTTCCATCACAGAGACAAACCAAAGCAGCTCTTAGCAGTTTTATGAAGCTCAGAAACAATACTGAGAGTACAAGCACTCGTTCAGGCAAACATTTTAGAACAAGGCTTCTATTATAGGTGCTATATGAAAACTTGTACTTTATGATGGTGCTCAAAAATCACATTCTTCTCCAGAAAATGGAAAATCTGTCTAAGTACAGAGGCCTGATTTCAATCAGACCTCTGCTACCTTCAGTTGCGTTATTCTGAATTGCCACTGATGGGATCAGAGCGGGGTCAGGCATATTAAAACTGAAGGAGTTATATAACAGCTAATGATCCACCTTAGCAGTTTGACAAAAATCAATTCCGAAAATATTCTCAAAAAAAAAAATCCAGCGTTTTTTCAGTTACGAAAAATAACAGCTGATCCTCCCCTGAGGAAACCATGATATCCTCCTACAGATTATAACTGATGTAATTCAGACTGTGTGTGGGAAGCTGAAAACATTTGTCTTTTAGCACAGGGTGGCTATTTTAAAGCTGTCACTGCAATATTATCCATAACCTTAATTAGCAAGAAAAGGTTCTTTACCAGTTAAACTGGTGCCTTTCCACGCACTCTTACCACCCATGTGCACCAAGTCAGCTGTCAGAAACCAGTGACAAAGCATAAAAGCTCAATATTAACTTACTGGTTACTTTAAAAAAAACAAAACTTCCCTTTCTTAATACTTTCAGCACTAGAGTAACCAACTGCAGGCTGTGTTGGCTGAGCCATCAGACAAAAGTTATTTGTACAAGCTACTTACAAAGATCAGCTTGCAGGTCGGTTGTACTTGCACCGTGACAGTTACTACACACTCTGTATAATTTTAAAAAGGGAGTTTTTATCTTTATTTGAAAATCTGAGTATGAAATCATTTATACAAGCAGTGACATCTGAAGCCATAAAACAGTGTAATAGGCATGCTGATAAAACAATGCTATGTGCTCATTAACCACAGCACTACCTATTTATATCTTCAGAGTGCCTGGTGAAAGTAGAAGCAGGAAATGAAAAACTTTGTACAGTGCCAGTATGAAGTGGCAGAACAGTTTGACACACAACTCTGCACTCAGGATCCCTTAGAATCCCCACTCTTTACTGCCTTCAGACAAATTACACACTATTACCTCAAAAATAAGTAGCCTCAACGTTCACAGCAATTCAGTGAGAGCAGCACAGCTTCCCTATACAGATTAAGAGTTTATACCAAAATATAGGTGTTTCATTTTTAAAAGGGCCATTACACAGACAGATGGAGCTTGTTATGCTTTGATGATTGAGCACAGGAGGATCTACTGTACAGTGCACCTGAAGTAGCTGAGAACCCTGCACTTGCACAAAACCACAATGACATCTTGCTCCTCGGACCCGAACATTACCGTTTTGCTTTCTGAGCTTCTGACTTCCTGACGAGGCAGTTTGTGTACCAAAACAGCAGCTAAACAGATGCTTGTATTACACTAAAGCTTTTCCACACAGCCTATCATTTCACCTTGCAAACATTAGAGTTACAATTGCACCAAAGCATCTTTTGATTTAGGCAACAGTGACATTTAACAGCTCTGTGAGAAATCCCCCTCGGTACAATTTTGTAACAGGCATCTTGCTCTGCACCTGCAAATGAGAAGCAACTGACTCCTTCTGAACAAGCAGCTCTTCCTATTTGAGGTGGGGAAGCAGCCCACAAATATTGCCTGCTCTCAGATTTCCCCTCAGCCACATCAAACTGGCTTTCAGGTGCCTTCTGGAGAACCATGCAACTGAGGAGGCTATTACAGAAGACTGAAACAACACAACATTACAACATGTAAGAGATGGCACATAGGGAACTTACCAGTATTTTTCTGTTCCTTCAAGATTTCTACTCCGTGGAGGAGAAAAAAAATCTTGTATCTTGTTTAAAAGACAGACAAAATCCACCAACTTAAATCCCAGCAACTGCCAGACTGAGTGCCTCTGCTGTGTGCTTTTACTTCGGCAGTGGGTAACGCATTCTGACTAAACAGGGGCTGGCCCTGCCTTACGTCAGCTAGGTAAACACCACCGCGCTGCGCACCATTGGCTGAAGTCACCGCCTGCATCCTGCTTGTCATGCCATAAATTCATCACTCTCTAGCCCCAAAAAGGAAAAAAGGAACTAGAGGGTGTGTTGAAAGCTATCCTGCAGCCCAGTTCCCCAGCAATTCTTCAGTTTAGGCTCTCTGAGAAACTGTTCTATTTCCTTCTCAGCTCCTCTTACATAACTGTACCCGTGCATGCTATACCTTTCTTTTTATTTAAATCATCACTTATTAGCCCAGCTAGCTTTTCTCACCTCCTACACAAAGCAATTTCTTAATACGCTAAGAATTAAAACAGGAGAAAGTCTTCAGGTATTGCCAGCCTGGTTTTTGCTACTAGTAGTCCTGGATGCACAACATACCCGCACATAGCTGCTTTTGGATACTGAACTCATCTGGCCAATGATGCTGCAACAGCTCGTTTCTACAGGACGCACATCCAGAAAGGTAAATCTGCATGCACCAGACTAGGTTCTGAAATCACTGCATCAAGTTAGTGGGTCAGATCATTTAAATGTCTGAAGCGTAAAATGGTGATTGAGTTACAACAGCTTCTAAGTCACCACCACACAGAACTGATCATGTCAACCTTCTTCCTCTGCTGCAAGATCCAATGCAGCAGTTAAACATTTACATCAAGTTTTACAGTGTAGCTGCGATGAACTAAGCAGTTACACAGTTACCCTGGCTCAAATGAGGAGTACTCGGGCTGATGACTGGCATAACCAAATCTACAGTTGGCTGTGCTACAGAATCACAGAATGGCCAGGGTTGGAACGGACCTCAAGGATCATGAATCTCCAACCCCCCAGCACATGCAGAGCCACCAACTTCCCAATTTAATACTACACCAGGTTGCCCAGGTCCCATCCAACCTGGCCTTGAACACCTCCAGGGACGGGGCATCCACAACCTCTCTGGGCAGCTGTTTGAGCACTTCACCACTCTCTCTGTAAAGAACTTCCCCCGACATCCAACCTACATCTTCCCTCCCTCAACTCAAAGCCATTTCCCCTCGTCCTGCAGTTACCTACCCTTTCAAAGAGTTGATTCCCCTCCTGTTTGTAGGCTCCCTTTAGGTACTGAAATGCTGCAATGAGGTCACCCCACAGCCCTCTCTTCTCCAGGCTAAACAAGTCCAGCTCCCTCAGCCTGTCTTCGTAGGGGAGGTGCTCCAGTCCCCTGACCATCTTTGTGCCTCTCCTCTGGACCCTCTCCAACAGCTCTCTGTCTTTCTTGTACTCCAGACCTGGACACAGTACTCCAGATGGGGCCCTCACAAGAACAGAGTAGAGAGGGACAATCAGCTCCCTGCCCCTGCTGGTCACCCCTCTTCTGATGGAGCCCAGAATTCCATTTGCTTTCCGAGCTGCAAGAGCACACTGCTGGCTCATGTTAAGCTTTTCATCCATCAAGACCCCCAGGTTGCTGATACTTCTGTTTAAAAGAGTTGGTGGATTTTGTCTGTCTTTCAGACAAGTTTGTTGATGATATTTCTGCTGCTTTTTCCAATAGCACAGCTCACCACTGCAATTTTGCAAGCACAGCTTTATGGACTGGTTTACTTGATCTGCTTCACAGCAAAGCAGCCTGCATTTTCAAAAGTTATTTTACCCACTTCATTGTTTTTCAGCTGGATCTGTTTCCCAATTCAGCTCACAGCACAGCTCTGCAAACAGCTGCAGCAGCAGAACTGAAGGCCTAATGGGGAGGTGCATTAGATGGGAGCACTCAGAGCTAAGCACTGCCAAACTAGCTTTTGGTTCATAACGCTGTAATGCAGCACACGTTGCAACTCCTTATATGTAAGCTTCACTGCTGAGAATGAGGTTAATGCTTATATTTTTTTCTTCTCTCCTCCACCTGTACTCCACAGCTAACCTTCCTCAAAGTAATACTGTAAGGCTGTGCTGTTACACGATCTTGTCACCTGAAAAACTAAACTTCAGAACTCTGCCACAGGGATATTCTGGATAATAAAGCTGTTTGGAGGCCCAATGATGCTCCCTCCCACCCCATCATGGATTACTAAGCACAGCAGAAGTGACTGAGTCATAGTCACCAAGCACTGAGGAGCACTTTGAAGAAGCACCAATGTGCAAATTCTATCATTCCCACTTTGCTCTCAGCTTCTGGCCACCAAAGAGCACATGCTGCTCAATGCTGATCTCAGATGGCATGGCCACTATCACAGCTCTCAGATTACCAAGCTGATAAAGTGATTAAGAAAATCAACACAGACTCCAACTACTTTAACTCAAATTATTTTCTTAAATCCATTTGTGAGTTAACTCTATGAACAAGCTGCACCAATGCCAATGAGAAGATCAGAACCTTCCAAGTGAATCTCATCAGTAAAGGCAGCGACTCACTGAGCCACATCTTGAGGTTCAAACTTGGTCCCCCTCCCATTCCGCTGCCAAAATCAGTACTCTCTCTCTTCTGGTGCACAAGCCTAGCTTTTCCAGTGATAAGAAATGAAGTAAAACCTTCAAATGGCACCTTGCATTACGGTGGAAGAGCTGTCTAATCCCAATCACCTTCAAGTATTTTACACTTTGCCCTGGTCCATATAAAGCCAAGAGCTTTAATATTAATGATGGCTGTTTAAAAAACAAACAAGCAATCCCTAAAACATCATAATTTAGCATCACTACACATACAGGCATGGCAACAAAAAATACAAAAGGTGCTCTGTATCAGTGCATTCATTTCACTGCAACGATCAGTTACATTGACATGAACATTTCTAGATTGGATTACTTTTCTCATGAAGGTCACAAGGCTTGAGTAGCACTGTTTCAAAAGAGTTTAGCCTGAAAAGTAGAACTTAATGTTAA
This sequence comes from Phasianus colchicus, assembly GCF_987193195.1. Taxonomy (NCBI): domain Eukaryota; kingdom Metazoa; phylum Chordata; class Aves; order Galliformes; family Phasianidae; genus Phasianus; species Phasianus colchicus. The sequence continues at coordinate 8,167,535 of NC_143437.1, read as the reverse complement.
TTGGCTTCCAAGAGCTTTATTTTATTTCTTCATTTAACAGAGCCCAGGTTAATAAACCCGTGGATTACCTTATGCTGCAGCCATAAAAGGAGAATAAGCAACTGCAGGTTTGGATATACCTTCTACTTGGTCAATCCAGCTTTCCACAGGTAACAATACCTATTAACATCCCTACATCCCACCTACCCCCCCATTATCTACGACCTATCTTATTTCTGAGGATAGTCTGCTAGCAGCCATACCCTTCACAATCCCCTTTTCACAGCTAATCATGCTCTAACTTAAAGCAGGGCGCTATCTGGGTTTATTTTACTCCAGCACACTTAAGTAGCTAGGCAAAAACCTTACCCTGAGTTCTAAAATACCATTTCCTTGCCTGTGCTTATTCATAGCCATCCTCTTCTCTCCTCTGTTCTTGACTCCTATTAAGAGAAGGTCTAATGATTTCTACTTCAAATAAGAACTGTGCTCTGCTTCAAGGATTGGAAGCAAATGCCTTAAGTGTGCTCTCACCAGGCATGCTCTGACTTCCCCCGAAAAAGAGATGCTGCCAACCATGCTAGATCAAAACAATGAAATCTGCAGCCCAAGATATCACTGCTAATTTCATGAAGTGATGCTTAAATGCAGGGGAGGTTCTTTTCTTGAAGTTGTTAAAGAAAAAGGGCTGTAATCGTCATGTTCTTCTATCTGACTCACAAGCAGATGCTGTACAGTTTGATAATTACGTGATTCCACATGACATTCAAAATGAGCTTTTAAGAGGATTGTATTTCTACCTGTACCAGTTTAAAAAGACAGACTTGCAGATATGGACAAAAGGCAATCCTATGTCCACTAACACGTGGACTGCTGAGAAAGCAGACTAGCAAATGCCTCATCCCAGAGTTCACCTGATCAGTATCCTAATGCTTCAAGAAAGACATTTTAAACACACAACTGTTGATAATTTTATTTAAGTAAATAGACAGAGAGTGAAATTAAAGCCCAACACAGGATAAACGCTCAAAATCATTGCACATAAGATAACGAGGAAAAGGGACTACAGGAAACAGTAAGAGCAAAAACTTGGAAGAACAAGGTCTGTAGCAGTCCCAAGGGGAAATACACTTAACACTGCATGCTAAACATGCACTATGCACCACCTTACCTCTGTTTCCCATGGAGTCAGAGACTGAGCTCTGATCAAAGCCGATGATACTCCAAAAAAGACAATTCCCATGCACTGGAAAGTATTGGCTCCATTATGAGTATACAGGGTAAAAAGAAAGGATGGAAGATTACTGGCTTACCAGTCCCATTAATCTTTCATTGTGTTACGCCACACGTAATCTCTGTGCAAGGAATTCCCATGTTATATAGTTAATAAAGTCATACTACAGTGTTTTAAGGAGATTAAGGGGTGAAAGCAGCCTGAAGCCAAGAACATGCTAATTAGAGTATACAATAGAAACGTTAATCGAGTAATCTGCAGGAAGAGGAGGAGGGAAGGAAATGACCTAATTCCCTGCACTACTGAGTGGTGCCTAATGGCAAGAAGAAAATTCTTTCAAGGGCCAAGCAAACAAAGATCCATTGTTAGAGAAGAATGCTTTGCTCTATCTCATGCTGTTTTAACGTGAAGGGTAGATGGTACAGCTTTATGAACCATACTGACCACTTCTGGAAGGGGTCAGGAGAGGATAATTAGATTTGCAGGACAGCAAGTAAAAGAGCCCCAAATAGAATCTCAAGTTAAGGCACATGAAACTCTCCTTTTTGAAAAGATCTGCCATCTCTACAACGTTGGTCATCCAACAGCCATGGTGTGTCTTAGGCAACTATGGAGCAATCCATTGCTGAAGCTGCAAGAACCTAGGTCACAGAAGCTATAAATCACACTGCAAGAAGCATTTCCCATGGCTTGAGTCATCCTTAGCCATTGGATGAGCATAACACGCACCGCTTATGAAGTCCTGTTCCACTCTTAGAAATTTGTGTGCCTCCTCCTGTGGTGAAACAGGAAAGCCCTTCATTGATTTAAGTACAGTATGTTACCATCACCACATATTCCGTCTTGCAGACCAAAAGCATAACGGTCCCAGTCTCAAGGCCGGTTTCTGTTTTAGCAGGCACATGTGGCCTTTGGCACTCTATCCACTCAGTACTTCCAAATTCCTGCTGGGGAGAGACCCCACCAAAAAGAGTGCATTCTAGATTACTCATTGTTGGATTGAGAAAGTATTTCACAGTTAATCTTACTGCAAGCTGAAGGAACCTCCAAGCAGTACTAAAGAAACACCTGCAGGTTGGCAGGACTATTCACAGAACAGTCAGTCAAGAATTAATCCTAGTTCTAATTCTAAGCTGATTCTAGCTGGAGTGATACGATGTAAAATATAAAAACAAAAGCTAACTCCAAAAGACTCCAATGATATCAACAATATTTTCTGTCTGAGGTTCAAAACAAGAGAGTTTTAAGAGATTTTAAACTCAGGTCTCCTTCAAATAAGCCATCTGGCATTATAGGTTTCTCACCTTTACCCTTCTTCATTATGCACCAAAAATCAGAACAATATCTATATGTTCCCAAAAGGCTAAGTCAACCTCTTTCTTATGAGGAACTTCACAGAATCACAGGATAATCCAGGACCTCAGGATGTCATTTAGTCCAACTCCTGCTCAGAGCAGAAGCTCATTTCCCCGATGGCAAATTATTACAGTAAGGGACTTCAGAGCTTTAAGCATGAAATGGCCCCTCAAGACATGCCTTCCCTTGGGAAATAGGAAAAGCATATTGAATGGCAGAGAACTGCAGATGAAAGAAGACTTCCAAACCAATCTGGAGCTTCATCTTTGTTCACAGCCTTCCTATGCTAGTTTATTTCACCATTTGCCTGAAGCAAAATGTTTAGCAAGAACTACTGCAGAGAGCTCACTGTAGACACACCAAAGACTGTGTGGGCTAATTATGCATTGGAAAGGATAAGAGCCACAACATCTCATGTTTTACAATCACTTCAAGAAAAGTGTGTTCCATGTAACTGTGCATGCGCTGGCATTACAGAACTTCACAGCAATCACTGCTCAAGTAAGACATTTTGGATTTGACCTGCTCTTGAGACAGTCCTTTTTCTGGCCTCTCAATAATGGTCTGAAATATCTGAAGTGCTGGATTCCCAAAATCCAAGGCAGAAAAGTTAATACTGAAGAGAACATTACTTTTCCAAAAGATCAAACTCACGATTTAGCAAATTGCTAAATCAGAAGCACACAGATGTAGTTGCACTGGGCTTCTATCCAAGAAAGTAACCTCAAGGGGTCTTTGTTTTTTTGTTTTTTGTTTTGTTTTTTAATTCTCCAGGAACATTTCTGGATGTTGAAAACCTTGCAAAACTAAATGTCACATCTGCAAATTCAATTAACATCGGCTATGGACAAGTACTTCCTCAAAGAACTTCGTAGTAGTTCCGAGTTCTTTGAAGAGCAGAACTTGGATTCACTGAGCTCCAGGTATTAGTCTCTCTAGATTAAGAAACAGAGTCCCAATTCAAATTCATTTCCACGATGCATTTTTCCTGCTTGCAAAACTTAAAGGTACTGCTAGCAGGACTAGCTGAACCTGCAATACCTGAAAGTTTTCATTCCCACAAAGTGAGATCGTTTGATCAGAGACTTCTTCAGAGAAAGTTAAGAGAGCGTGTTGCTAGAAGTGTTCACACATCTTTGCTTCACTTTTAGTATGAAAACAACATTTCATATAGGCCAAAAAAAGACAGAAAGGTATTCAGTTATAGAAATTCAGCTGTGAGATGTTGACTCTCCAAACTCACTTTCCAGTGAATCTTAGGAAGGACAAAGTTTAGAAACTATTCAGTACAGTTTCTATTCAACTCCCACATTACACAAATGACTACCTTAAAACAAGGCATACACTTTTTCACTTTGAGAAGTTGTGAAGTATGAAAGCTAAGTTCATCCAGCAGTTTCCCTCTGCTTTATTCTTAATTTCTCATCACCCTGTTATTACACTCCTAACACTCACCATTTCAGCTGTAAGTTCATTTGTTGTTCCAGTAAAACAAACAACAAAACATGTTGGATAATCTCCATCAAGTTTGTAGCTCATGCATGAATATTTGGTAACTTACAGCTAATTAATGTACCATCTTACTCTATTCCTCCTTCTCTTCAAGCTTCAAACAGCCTTCACGTAAGGTTCAGAACACATCTCTTCCTAAACATATCACCTCCAGCATTTACATATAAAAGTGTATGACCTACATACCTCTGGATGGATGTCAGAGGTCTGCCTACCCCCTGCAAGCCCAGCATCAGTGTTCTACAGTGGCCTGACAAAGCATACTGCAGCTCCATGCACAAGTTAAATGGCTAGTTGGGCTGCAGTTTCCCACATTTCTGACATTCAAGTATGTCTTTCTAAGAATATTTTAAATCATGTCATGTGAGATCAGGTGCAGAAGAAAGGATACTTTAAGCAAGGATCCGAGAGAAAAGAATTGGTTTCTTCACGCATATAGGTTTCTAATAAAGCTATATTTCAGTATTTCCAAATACATTAAAAGCTGTATCTCGACAAATAAGGTTAGAAAGTTTCTATGCTAAAACTTGTAGCTATACATAAACACAAAACTTTTTACGAACTTATTTTCATATTACTATCCTTCTACAGCCAGCAACGCAAACAGACCAAGTTTCCAATTTTTCCACCTCCTCATGTTGCTTTGGATCACTTACCAGTTCCCACTTTGCTAAGAGAAAAAAACCTCATGCTATCTGATAATACATTTTTTTCCTCCCTATCTATATTTAAGGAGGAGCAATAGTTTACTTCCTACACTTCTAATCCAATTTGGCTAAGAGGTTTGCTGCTTATAAAAATAGGCAGTTGCACTCAAGAGGATGCAACAGCCATTGGTTCACCTCTACATGGGCATTAACATTTAGCAACACACAGGTCATCCTCCAGTACTGGTAAGAAGTCAGTGCTAAGGATTCCTTCCCTAAATTTTACCCTTAGGTTGAAATGGGAATCCAGTGTACCATCCACATGTACAAAGCAAGAGCTGGTAGGTGCTTTTGATTCTTTTCTACCACTCTCAGTGCAGCAACAATTCAACACAACTTTGCGGAGGGACAGAGCATAGAGAGGAACAAGACCTTCAAGTTTTTTCCTGAAATTTCAACAAGAAAGAAAGAAAATACTGTTACAGCAATGCTGGAATGGTGGAAATAGCTGTAACCTCAAAAGCACAACCATTAAAGTATTATGGATGGTCTTTTCAGATAGAACTTCTGGTACTACTATGCATACTCTCACAAAAAAAAAAAAAGCCAAACAGAGTGACTAAACCAAAGAGATTAAGAGCAGAAATCATACTTCTACAAACACTTAAAGTGACTTTGACCTGACAGTATAGCTCTTAGTTGTGTTTAACACTTGAACATGGAGATACAAAACTTTCAACTATAACTCAAGTTCACAATTGGCAATTTACAAAGAAAAATGTGACCTTCAACTGAATAAGGCAAGTGCTTTCTTTTTGAGTTAGCACACTCACTAGTAAGTCCTCAAAAGGCAAAATATTTTCAAGTGTTTGGGTCATGCAGGACCTGTTTTTCAGAAGCACCCAGAACACTTTCCAGCAGTAGTCAGTGTGCACTCATTGCTACACAGTATGTAACCATTCAGCAGGTAGCTTCGTGGCCTGCCCTTGCATTTACAAGGATGGCCAGTCACGTCATTCACTCTAATGAAATGACATTAGCAAGACAGCAATTTGACTCTTCTTAATTCTACCGGTGAGGAAGGTGCTCCTGAAGACAAACAAGTTGTTCTTTGATCATCTGAAGACAGTGGAATTCTGTCTGAAAGCAAACATACAACAAATAGCCTAGAAACTGATAATATTTGTAGAACTGAGATTTGGGGACACAAGCTCAGTAAATTTCTTATCATCCAATACAGGTTTACTTATTTCCCACAAAATGTTTTCAAGCAACACAACTCAAGAAAGTCTGAAAAAAAAAAAACACAAACCCACCACCACCACAAGAAACGCATGCTTAAAGCTGCATCCTAGCTAAAACTCTGAATCTCTGTGGATACTTCAAAACTGCCTGAAGAAGCCTCACACCAACTGCAGTTGAGCAGTTACAGATTAGGCTACAGATCTGAATGAGCTCATACATGAAAGAAAACTCACAACTCTTTACCTTTTCATGCATTTCTCAGACACGCAGAGACAAATTTGCCGTACGTTGGCAAATTCACTTCTAGCAATGGCTTTGGGTTTACAAGATACGTTTTGAGAGGAGGACTTCAAGCAGCACAGAATTACTCATTCTCTCTCACAGAAAAGCCTTTGCATTCAGGCAGCACTGCAGGGCAAGTGCACCAAAAAGAGCCACAAAGAGCTGCAGTTTTGGCAGAAATCTGACCAGGTCATTTTTAACTGCTAACACTTGACACAGCAGTACTTTACAGAGTTTGGAAATAATTTCAGATGGCTTACAGCAACCGGCCATTTACAAACCAAAATGATTTGTTAATATACTACAGACTTCTTCCTTCCTGAATCTTGAGAAACAGCTTGAGAGAAGACTCAACTTTGACCCTGTGTGCACCTCAGAAATTCACATCAGCATCTGATACATTACTGCTTGGGTATCTGTCCTCAAGTACATGTGCACCAAAGAAACGTTAAGCCCTGCTTTTCAAGTACTAGTTTTTTTTTTTAGTATGGAAGAGCTATTTTGCTTGCCCTTTAATAGCCAGCTGTTTAAGTACAGACTGATTAATTGCCAGAAATCTGGCTCTTCAGAAATAACTCTTTGCAACTTCTTCAGGACAGACCAGCCCCCTCAGGACTGACATTGTTCATGAATTTCTCTTCAAATCACTAACAGCTGTTCACACTGAGCACATCAGTGCTTCAGTCACGTGCACTCGTAAAGGTTTGCAGAAGTCCTGCTCACATTCAGTTTGCATGCTTTATTAGTTACTCTGCTTCTTTGGGGATGCCGTGTCAACCATGCAAAGAGAAGCAGAATGCTGTATGGCAAAGGTACAAGCAGCCATAGTAGCCACATCTACATGCGTTAGGAAGTCACTGCTCAGACTTAGCTGGCTTTGGCAACCTTAAAACCAGTTGTAAAAGTCACATATCTTCTCTAAACAAAGCAAAGATGGCTTCACAGTCGCTGTTGTATTTGAAGGTCTGAAGTCATTCTGCACCTTCAGCATTTTACTGATGCAAGTGTGTGAATTACCCGTCCCAGGCACAAACTCCAAACTACACAAATAAATACAGTGCTGTCACAAGCTAACCCTTCTATAGCCTTGTTTATACTGTGCAGTTCTTGCCTGTGCACAGCACTGTTGGGACAAAAAGAAGCCAGATCAGCAGGGCACCAACATGGAAATAATACCTGTGCTAAGGAACATTACAGAACCAACATCGACTATCAGCTCCAATTATTTGTTTACTTATTAGTAGCCCCGTTCAAGTCTTTTTTTCTGTTTGTAAGGGAGAAATTTCATTTTAATTGTAAAAAAAAAAAAAAGCCAATAGAAAGGGGCAAATAGAGGAAAATTCTATATTCTAGTAAGTCTTTGCTCTAAAACCAATCTACAACGTTACGTTTTCATCTTGAATTCATGCTTTAATAGCACTGGGATAGAGCTTAGAGACATCATGTATATAGCTGTACCATTTTTATCACATTTAAAATCTAACCAAGTACCTATCTCATTTTAGAAATGAGAAACAAATACTTATTCAAACAAATACTTACATAGAAGTTTACCTGTAGACTAAAAAAACTGGATAAAAAAAGGCTGCAAACTGCATCCCCAAAGCTATATGACTTGGCCCATATATGCTGAAGACTGATAGATTTATATTTACTTGCAAAAATAAAGTTAAAAATAAAAAGATTAAGAAAATGCAGCAGAGAACTCATGTCCTCTACTACAGGTTAGACACATTCCAGCCAGAAATGCACAGAACAATCTGAAACCATTCCAACATACAGAAGATGCTATCCTTTGGCAAAGCTTCAGCCCTCTGAATAACTGCTTGCAAACTCAACACACTTCAGACAGCTTTTACTGTGGCACAAATGAAGACTTCCCATTAAATTTTAATAAACGTTTGCAGTCCTTAAGCTTAGCTAAAGCAGAATATTGCAGCAAGATCCTCTAAAGGATAAGTGTTTTCTTGGTTTTTGGCTTTGTTTTTTTTTTAAGCATGCCAAAACCATTAGTTAAAAGGATAACCTAAACAAAGCCATTGTTAAAAAAGTAAAGCTACATCATACCATGGCTGGAGCAGCTACACAACTGGTCAGAGAAGAAAGATCATTTCCTGGCACAGTAATGTAGCAACAGACGAGTTCTTTCTCTCTTTGTTATTACATTAAGCTTTCACAATGTTTCACAAAAATAAAACTGAGGTTTGCAGCTCATCTGCAAACAATCAATTGAACTGAGCAGCAGGACTTTGTTTCTCAGTATATTATGCCAAAAAAAAAAAAAAGTAAAAGCATACTTAGCAAGGAAAAGGAATTAGACTCCTACTTCTGCTCTTGTTCACCTGCCTGGTCACCTCACCAAACCTGATATCCAAGTCATATTTATTACCTGCAAGTAAGTATTGCAAGTAAGTATTCAGCTCCATTGGAGCCAACCAAATTAACCAGCATAAGCAAGATGGCTATCAGCCTGCCTGAGCAAGACTGTACTAGAGCAGATCTGGGCTGAACACGTAATTTAATTCACCGCTCTGATTTTGGATAAGCCCCAGACATTCAGGATGGTTGCGGAGCAGAGACAGCACTCAGTGCCAGCTACAGTACTTCAGTCGTGCATTGTTTGACTGAAGAGATGAAGCACTCAGAAGCCAGGAACCTTTGAGATTCTCCAGGACTCAGCTTCACTAACAACTGTATTCCACAGCTCTTAGGGAAGCAGAGTTTTGCTAAGTTTGTTGCAAGTATACTGGCTTATATGCAAGCACTTGAACACTGTAAATGTTCTCTGATCCATTCTGTCTTGTTAGAGACTATTCCTTTACTAATAGATGAAGCTTTTGAATTGATAAAGCAAAGCTCCACTAGCTACAGTATTTTTAAAGCTCTAGATCATACCATATTATCTGACAAGCTCTGCTTTCAAATACAGCAGCACTGTCAAGTATTGTGAAATAAAAATTTCCTTGGAAGAGAAACTTGACAGAAAACAGAGGCATGGTGGAATCTACAGCTGATCTGAAACTGGAAGAGCTATGCAGCATTAATCAAGTCCAACTCATTTGAAAAAAAAAAAAATGACATTGAGTTTTCTATACTTAAAGTGTTCCAGGTTGTTCACCACCTATACTGACTGCTCACAACCAGCTTTAGGATTTAGGCAGTTTAAATAAGAATAGCAGCCACTGATGTCATGATACCTTTGATCATGAAAAACATCATTACGATTACTATCTCATGCCTACTGGCTCTGATCCCCCAAGATGTAAGGTCTTGTTATTAATCACACCCATTGGATTTGAGCTTGCATTCTCACTTTCACTAAACTTAGTTTTGCTATCAAAGCTGGACTAAGCAAGCAAAAGATGATGTTCTCGTAACACTCCTTTATTACTTTTGTGCAAACAGTAATGAGGCAGCAGTTGTCCAGAAAACAAGAGAGTGAATAAAAAAGAAGGAGCCACATACAGACAGTGACAGAGCTAATAAAAGCAAAATAAACATTTTAAGCCTACCACATCAAAAGGGCATACTGTCAGACTAATGACAAAACGTAAGATTTGGCTCCCTGAACCTCTGAGACAGGAATTTGATTGCAGGAGTCTTCCATGAGGTTGGTGAAAAATGTCTCCTGCTTGCTGGAAAGTTGTGGTCAGCAGATCCAGGGCAAAGAAGTGTGCAGGGCTGCACAACTCAGAGCCTGGGAGTGGGGTTGCATGCAAACAGGCCAGGGAGACAAGAGGGAGAAGCAAGACAGCAGGCACTGCAATATTATACCAACTCAGAGCCTCTGGAAACAGTCTTCAGTAGAAATTCAATGTTAGGGAATGAGGAAATATGGCTTGGTAGAGCTTAACAGTCAGATCTCTTGTCAGCAGTTTTATAAAAGCTAGGGCAGTCAGTGTAAGGAGACAGTCATGAATAACTTAAGGCATTTCTTCTCCACCCACTTTAAAAAGGCAGTGTTAAGGGAACAAATATAGTTATGGTCAGTAACAGCAAGACAGCACTAATAATTTGCATTGCTCTACACTTGTACTTCTAGCAAGTAACCTTAAAATCTGAAGAGCTAAATAAAAGGGATATCTTAAGGGAATGTAGGTGATTGTTAGATGTAGTTACCTTTCTCTTCAAGATTTTCATCTATGGAAGTTCAGATGCAAGAAGAAATGTTAGCTCTCTTAGAGCAACTGTACAGATGTAAACTCACCGTGTCCAAGAACCGCAAGATCGTAACCGCGCTTCCACTTGGATTTACGATACATAACCAAAAGCCAGGCTTGCAGAGGGAAAATGACCTGTTGATGATGGTGGCTGTCAACAATGGGTGCAGATCAGTTAGCTGCTAGTGTAGACAGGACAAGATTTTTCAACACTGCGAGAGAAAGTGAGAGTGAGACCATATGGTTAAGCCCCATCCAAATTAGCACCAAACAGCTAGCATCACCAATTGAGAAGTCAGCTGGAGGAGGCAGAGCCAGGAAATCTACCTGTTGCTCCAGCCACTGTAAAGAAGAATGGGTATGCAGAGACTTATCGATGTTGTCCGAACAAATAGACATTTTGAGAAAAGGAATTCTTCTGTTAATAGCATTTCTTTGAACTTGGCATATGTTATTCCCAAACGATATTCCTAGTGCACAGCAGCTCAAACATTCAGTTATCTGAATTCACTGAAAAATTTTGGACACCAGTCTGTTCAAGCATGCTCAAGACTTACCAAAAAAAGCACAAAGTTCTGGAGTGATGCTGGGTAATTCCAAGTTATACATTGACAAGAGATCGGTAGTAATGCCAGTGGACACTGTATGCTGTTTGTATGCTGTTCAAGACTTTAAAATGAAACGATTAAAGTGCTGGCTTTAACTTCAAACTGCTTTGAGCAGGGGGAGCAGAAGGGGCTGGACTAGATGATCTCCAGAGATCCCTTCCAAAACAGCTTCTACTCTTTGGGAACCTGGTCACTAGTACAGAGATACAAGCCTTGTGTGCAAAGACAGGAGCACTGCATCACAGAACTATTATTTACCACCTATTCTCCTCACCTATTCTGTAGGAATGCCCGCACCAGGTTACAGCTGACCTACAGCAGGATTTCAACCTGTGGTTAATCAATTTCAAGACAGCATAAAGTACACTGCCTTGCATTTAGGCAACAGTTTTGCACAGCCACGTTATAGTGTTCACTGAAGCCCAGACCTATTCCTCAATTGGATTCACTACATTCCATGTACGTGTCTGTAAACAGACAGGAATAGAGAACTCGATGTAGCTGACTGTACATTCGTTTCCAAAAAAGAACAAAATTAATGCTTGAGGTTTTTTTTTTTTAAATGAATGCACTAATTAACAATGAGACAACAGGAAGCAGTTTGTTCTACAGCAGCACTTAAAAGCTGTGTTTAATCTTGAAAAAGCAAGGAAACATAGCCACTCCTGTTCTTCACCTTGAAGTTGATTCTTGTTTTCTTTACATGCACCCTTTTATTGAAATTGTTTTGCTCCTTCATGTAACAAAAGCTAGCTTAGTACAACAAGAAACTTATCAACACACAGAATACTCAGTTTATATAAAGAACATTTGAAAATCAGTTTGAAAATAAGTACAGCAAAAAACTAAAAACTTTCAATTTGGTCTTGGATGCAAAAGCAGATTTGCAACAGTTTTTTTATTCTGTCTTCAGTCATTTTTTGCACTTTGACTGTTTAGTCATTTCTTGTACTTTCTTTCTATAGGACGATTTTTCTGTTCGTCTTTGCTACACTCAGAGATCTGGGAGCAGGCACTGAACTACAAGCTATGCCTGAGCACCAAACAACTGAAATTAGGCAAAGAAGTTAGGCCTAACAAAAACCACTGGGTGCCAGGAGGACTAATGAGTAATTCCCACATATGTCAAGTATTAATGAGGAACACAGAACTGCTTGGGATTTCAAATCCCTCTGCAACAAGAGACCCCTCCCTCTCTTCTCAGTTTCAGGCATCTTTGAAGAACTAAGCAAACTTTGCTCTAGCAGCACCAACAGAGGGTGCATTGCAAACCAGAAACCAGAACAAATCGGCATTTAATAATAAGAGGCACAGGAAAACTATAAGAGGGGGAGGGGGAAAACACCAGGCTTTGTTGAGTGCCACCCTCTTCCACATCAGCATAATAGTAGGGAATCCTGCTTTGCTCTGAGGGCGATGAGCCACCTGGCCAGAAGCCATGCTTATGCGCAGCTACTTGGCCCCGAGGGTTGAAAATAAAAGATGAACAGCCAAAATATGAAGCCAACAGACACAGCTGTCAGGCAGGGATCAGCAGACCTGATGACTGTGGTACTATGAGCAAACCATGCCATGCTGGTTGGCTGTTTCGCACCGTGCCCCGTTCTTTCCCCCAGTTATTTCCTTCCTCTCCTTGTCTACTACCACAACTTTTACTTGCACTGTTTCTCTCCCTTATCTCTTCTCTTTTGTCTCTTCAGAGTCTAACATCCTACAGGCTTGGATTTGTACAGCATAGAAGCACTGCAAGATAGAAACCCACGGTCTTTGGTACTGTGTGGACTAAGATTAGCTGACAGTAACAGTCCTTTCTCACCTCCGATTTTTACCAAATTCAAGTTTCTTGGAGAATAGCTGAAGGACTTTGCTTACATTATTCTTACTCACAGTGTGCCCATCACTGCTAAAGTCAGGAGCTCAAAAATATTTCAGTGTGCTGATTTAGCTCCCATAAATGGAGAGTTTGGCCACTGCAGAGATGCCTGATCCACAGTTCTCACTCACATCAGTAGTCCCTAGACAGGCAAATACTGTAAGATCCTTCCCCAGATTCCCAGAGGAAAAAGAAATGAAACTGATAGGCTGGATGGAACAGATCTAAGAAATATCAATAATGGTAGCTGGAAAATCTAAAATTAAAGTCACTCTGGTTTTGATGCTTTCAGTACACACAGTACATTAAATTTGGCACAAGCCCAGTGGAACATGAAGTACTTGTGGACAATGTCTGCCAAGAGCTAGAAATATAGCAGTCTTTAAAGGACAAACAGAAAGCTTCAGACCATTTCTACTTTATGCATCTGAAAAAGAATTAAATCAAGGTGATCTTTCTGAGGGAACATTTGTATTAAATCTAATTGGCACGCTTTGTGAAATTGAACATATGCCGACTGGCAGAGTAACTGCATTTATCATTTTGTAATTTGTTCCACTTGTGAAAAAGGTTACAAACAGATGTTGTGACTCCTCATACTAGAAATCACTGTGCTTTCCTCCTAAGCACCGTGGCTCAGGCAAGTCCTGTACCTGTTCCTTGGTCACACACCTCAACACATGACACAGTCAAAGCAGAAGAAAGAAATGAGAACTGTGAACTCTGGGAACTCACGCTGTGCTATCAGTTTTTTCACCCAGCTTCACGTGTGTTCGTACTTCATTAGTTTACATACCTCAGAGCTGAACAAGATTTGATTAGGAACCAAATGCTAATTTTCATTTCTGTAGCAGCCTCCAAACATCAGCAAATCAAGCATCAACACACCTGTGAGTTTCTTAACTTTTCTCAAAATGAAGGCAAGGATACGAGCTTACTATCCATCTGGAGCTTTCTAGACACCATCCTCATGAACAGATCCCTCCCCCCCAACTTTACAGTACCTAATACAGAAAAAAACACTGAGCTCCTAGTTGGATAGCACAGCAGAACACAACTCTTCTTGATATTTTCTCTTATTACATTAGGGGCTGCTTACGCATCCCTCTGTCGCACCTCCCTGGGATCTGGAAGGGAATGTATCCCTCCCATGCTTTCAGAGGGGCCCCAGCCCCATCCCTGGCTGGGGAGCAGGACAAAAAACACACCACCCTATGCCTGACATCTGTTCAGAGCAAGGCAGGGAGAAAAACCTTGGCCATCTCTACACATAAGCCAAGTACAACCTGGATCGTTAAAGTTGCTATTTATTAACAGCTGATGTTCTGAAGTACGTAACAAAAGGGCCAGGTAAATCTGATTGTTACTGTTGTTCATAATACCAGTAAGACAGCAGCAGGCCTACAGCACTTGTTATTGTGAACTCTAAGAGACTGAAAAACACCAGATGTTCACTACACGTGCCTAATTGCCACAATAAGCAAGCTCTTCACTTCTCCCTTTGACTGGCCCCTCAGAACTTTAAGGTAAAAGTTCACCTTCCCCTTATCTTTTTGGATCACGCTCGTATCTCTGCTCCTGTTTAGACACTGCCAACTTCAATATGCTCCTTTTTGAGGTTACATTACATTAAAGATTGCAGGAAAAACGCTCCTAATGCTTTTCCTGTACAGGTAGGAGTTTTCATTGCCTGCTACACATAGTTCATCAAAAAAAATGGCATAGTAAATAGTTATGGAAATGAGGAGGAAAAAAAAAAATCAAGAAGCACACACACAGCTTGGCAGAGGAATTGAAAAGCAGTTGCTATCCCTAAGCCCCCACATTCCAGCACCACATCATGGCCTTCCTCAGCCAACAGCAACGAGCACAACAAGGACCTACCCTACATTCACATCTGCTACTCAGACAGCCCCTGGGCAAAGCTAACAAAACTAGCTGGTGACCAGAAAGATATGCACTCATGCACAAATAAAGCTACCTATGTGATCATCTGCTTGCAAGATCAAGTTGAGCTCTTCAGCTTCCACAGGTGATCACCTCAACAAAATACTGTGTTGTTTCTTTTTCCAAAAGGAAGGAAAAAACTCTAACTGCTGCCCTTAGCACTGTACACTCCAGCCCTCTGCAATAACCTTGAGCAGTGCTCAGAAACCTTCGCCGGGAGTCAGCAGCTCCTGTGGCACCAATTGAGTTTCTTTACAGTAGAGAGCTCTACTGTACAGCTATTTCTCACACAGCACCAAATGAATGCTCTAAGAATTGATGTGGGCTATCATCAGCATAGTAATTACCTTATTAACAGAAGATCAAAGAACAAAGATTGTAGAGTGATGGATCCACCTACCACGGGGATCAAGAGGGGGTGACTTTGCTGGGAAAGTTATCTATGCACAAAGGAGAAATCAGCTGTCTACAGACAGTAACGTGCACTGCAGTACAACTTGTATTAGCTTGGTCTGCCATGCCCAGGGATGCGGTGCACAGTTACATGGTTGTTTAACTTGAAGAGATGTGGGCAAAGCAGATGGGGCCAGAAGAGCAGGTCCTTATCTAACGTGGCAGCACTAACAGCACAAATCTGCCTAAGCATCATCACAAAATTAAGAAAAAAGACCAAATGGAACACCTAAGGGCCTACTTTGGGGTCTTCTGATTCTCAGCACCTCCTATTCTAGAAAAGTGAGGAAAAAGGTTGTTCAGATCCTTTCCCTCTTAAGAAAGTCTTTCCTGATTGCCCATATGACTTTCAGGGAATTCAAACTGGATCTCTCCCACCTCTATAAAGAAGGCACATTAAACAAATATCACCCAACACACTGGTAGGTGTTATGAGTCAAGCTGTAAAGCATGCCATCTCTATCTTGTTTCCTCCAACCAATCAGCTTTCAATCATCACTACTGGTGCAGTGCAGAAGCCATTAATGGACAACCAATGCACTCCCACCATAGGTGAGCATCATACAGCTTGCTGTGGATCTCAGAATACAGTATCCCAAATATGAAACTGAATTACCATACAGGTTTGATTATGGAAATGGCTCAATGGACAATCAATGGCTCCAGTTTCCCATAGGTGAGGAACTCTTTCTGTTTTCTCAGAAGATTTTGACATCATTAAGTGACATCTTACTTTTTCATCTCTAAACTCAAAACAGAGCACTTACCCAGCAGAAAGGAGCCAGCCCAAAGGCCAACTACATAACCTACCTGACATTAACTAAGGCCCGAGGCCCCTGTACTCTTACTTAAGAAATGAAGTTTACAGCCATCTTCTGCTAGTCTTGAAATACAGCAATGAACAGAATGCAGTGAGGTGCAGTATTTATCAAACACCTAGTTGGGTTTATTTTCTTATATGTTAAACATGCCTCTGAGTACTTAAAGTGGCTTGGGGGAAAAGCAAACAAAGAAAGAAATACATTACTGGGAAATGGTAGAACTGACATTTTTAGAATTAGCAGCTTATCCCAAGAGGTGCATTACAAAAGGAAAATGAGCAACAAGTTCTTTAAAAGGAAGTGAATTACTTGATAGTAAGACTCCACATGTGATGTATTTTGGATTCTTTTTCCCTAACCCTATAGCAAATAGTTTGGGCTATATGATATGAGAGAAGAACCATTACTCACCTCCCAGCCAAATCTTGTGTTAAACCACGATTAAGGCAATATTTATTCTTGTAAAAGCATTGAATTACAACTGCTTCAGATAAGCAGAAAGAACATCAGGATGGCATCAAAAGAAAAAAAAAAATCAGAAAAAACTCAGTACACATTTTAACATTTAAGAGAAAAGGAGCCTTGAGACTTCTTAAACAGGAGCTCTTCAGAGACAGCTTTTATTATTATCGTACATGATAAATTTTCTTAGGACAAACAAAACATAGTTGAAGTACTCCAGTCTGTATGTTTTTAAAACCAAGTCCTATCTATTCAATACTGCTCAGTGACTGAAAACAGAAGGAAATGATAGTAGATGTAACCCAGAGATGCCTGTCGGACTCCCCTGACCTAAAGAACAACTAAAACATCAATGCTGTTAACCAGGTTATGGGGCTACCCTCCTAGAGGAGGAACTGGCAGAAGGCAGGAGAAACTCTCAGCAGTTGCTACTTCCCAGTCGCTCCCTGCTCCATTCAGACAAACAATTGGGCAGGAGCACTGACAAACAGACCCGTCTGGGTGAGATACTTGAATCAGATCCAAGTTTGTTCTTACTTTGCCTCCAGAAAACTTCTTACAAGCCTTGAACTCCACTGATTTTAATACAAATCTTACAATACCCCTTACAGAATATTACAGAAGTTTTGTTCTCTAATGGCCCACCTTGCCTGTGAAGAAAATTGCTACCCCAGCTCAAGAAAGAGCACTTTTAACTGTTTGTAATGAAGTCCAAGTGGTCATATTTGAGATACACATAGCTAAGTATATGCAAGCAGGTAAATCAAGAGGCAACAGATGCAAGAATCCATTGATAGAGACTTAAAAACAGCTTTGGCTAGGCAGGGTTTTTCCTTTTTTCCTTCTGAAGCCCTACCTCTGCTATACTATCACTCAGCAAATCTTACTCAACAAACTTGCACCAATTCCATACCTTGCAAACATCTACAAAACATTTTTCATGTATCCAATTTACTTGCAACCTCAACACGCAAGAATGCATTCTCTGGTAGCTATTCCAATTATCCTGCTTAAGAAAAACAACCCACAGATCTCTTCTGGTCTGAGTCTAACTTCAGTATTTTATTACCTTGCTTGCTGTTCATTTCTGTACTACTCTATAGATTAGCCCACAACAGAGCCTCAGCCACTACAGCAAACACTAATCAAACAAACATAGAAACACAGCATTTAGCAACAAAAGCTTTTCTGCCAAAACAATCACGGTTATCTGCCCAAGTATTTTACTTGCAGGCAAGCTTTTGTCAGCCTGTTAGCTTACATCTTGAGACTTTGATTAACTTTTGTCAATTAGAAGGCATGTTTTCCCCCTCTGACACATACCCAAGCCCACTCTAACCTAATGTGTAGCCAGATCAGCACCTCTCAGCCCCAAATATCTCTACTACTAAAAGACTCCCCAAAAGAATCCTTTGGGCCCTTCTGAAAACACATTTATGCAATTAAACTGCTGCAAACAGTGTTGGCATAGAAAAACATCTGGCTGACATAGCCGTATAGCTGACATCAAGGAAGATCAAGAACATTTTGAGCTGCATGACAAAGTCTTCTGTAACATATTCTGCTGGTGAGGAAGGAAAGTACTGCAATCTGAGCAGTAAATTGAGTAAATTGAGCAAATCCTTTCTCCAACGGGAATGCAGCAATGGGGCCAGGGGCTCCTCCTCTGCCAAGTGCCATACACCTTAGAACAGTAACAGAGAACACTCCCAAAATGGCAGCCTGAAATGCACTGCAGGGGTTGATCCACTCTGCTCTTGAGTACAAGAGCTCTGAGCCTAAACTTTAGGCATTTATGTAAGTACATACTATGTATGACAGGCAAGTAACTATGACTGAGTTCAGTACCATGGATTAAGAAACAAGGTCAACAGATTCACTTTTATTACCTATTCATGAATCAAACCACGTTCCTACATGGCAAGGACCCGAGGATACCATTAATCTTTAACCAAATGCTTCCAACCAGTCTGAATCAAACAAATCTGCTGACTAGCTCACACTTGAGCTCACATCCTTTAGAAACACCTCACAGCCTTTACTAAAACTAGATGACCACCTACCTTCAGCATGGGGTACTGGTGAAGGGAGGCCAACAAAATCAACAGAACCATCCTGCAGAGACATCTGAAGGTGGCTTCAACAGCTTGCCATGGCAGACACACTTAACTTTTTGTATTCCCTCATGACTACAAGGTTACTGCAAAAAGGTCATTTCAATATCTAAGCACATTTGCTGCTCCAAGTGGTGTGACAAGGGTCAGCAGAACACAGCCAGGACAGAAGGCTGACACAGGCAGCCATTAAGCCATGCACTTACCTGGGCCAAGCACTGAAGCACCGCCTCCACATACGAGTAATACCTGCCTTCAAAATGGTGTGAATACAGGACACTTGGATCAGAACACATTCATAGTGCAAGATGGTAATTTTCCTGCAGATCATGTTGTTGGCAGCAACAGGGCAAAGCTTGCTTTTTTGTAATTTAAGAATAACTTGCAGCATACCAAAGATTTTGATTTTTTTCTTAAACTCACAGGTTTTTGAGTACTTGTTATATTCAAACAACTCGAACAAGAAATATTATAGATACTTGCAACAATTGTAACATCCACTGGCAAACAGCATGGCTATAAAGAACACTCCACAAGGTTACCTTATTGCTCCAGACTGCCCCCAGCAGAACCTCAGCAGCCAGGGTGAAGGAGCCCAAACGGAAATCCACCCAACAAACTGCCTCAGGCCTCCAGGAAAACAAAGGACCACTTCAGCTTTGCCCAGCTAGCAATTTGAGGGCACCCAGCACTGCACAGAAGCAAAATGAAACTGCCGTTTTGCCTTCCTCAGCAGCAGGCCTTCCATCCAGACAACCTAACTGCACCTGATTAGGGACACACTGTTCATTTCAGTAGGACCTGGAGACCACTGTAGGATGGTAAGGTTTACCGGCGACTCCTGTAACCAGTAGATTGAAAGGAAACAGAAACTAGATCAGATGGAGACATGCTTATTTTTTCTTTCCACTGAAAGTATCTCAGCAGTATTCAGCAGAGCTTGACCTACTTCCTACACCATCTCTTTGCTGTCACTTCCTTTGACAGTTTGTCAGCACACTTGTGAATCTGAAGATTAAGGAATGAATGTCTGGAAGCAAAAGAGCTGAGGACTTCTTCCTTTTAATGCCACCTACAGTCAAAACTTCTATGGCCTAATCAGCAAGACATGCAGTGACCAGCCTAGCAACAAGTACTTTCAATTATTAACATCCTTCAAGAGTTCCAAACCAACTGCCCAACTTAGCTTACAAGTATCCCCTTAAAGATGACTTTGTTTTTCATGAAATACCCTTTTTCTTCTTCCTTTAGATCACAGTGTGGATCAGGATCTACAAACAGTTTCAGGTTCTCTGTTCTCCTGTATTCCATAGATCCTGTCTAGGAAGATACTATGTACAAAAATATACTTGTAATTGGTTCCTTACAAATTAATGAGAATTTAAATATCACCAGCTACAAGCAGATGATGCTCTACTTGGTATCTACAACCATGCAGTCACTAGCCATAAATCCCAAAGTGAAATAATGCTGTTTTCTCTACTTAGTTTCTTAATATAAACCAATAACAAAACACACAATGGTTATAACACACATTTTACACTACCACAAATATTTATACTTTTTTTTTTTTAATTGAAATACTAGCAGTTGAAATTTCAATTTCAGACAGAAAAAAAACAGTATGACGACTTGCCATATCAAGAAATGCATTTCACTGTTTAGTAAGAACAGAGACACTCATTAAGTACAAGACTGCACTCAGCATAACAGAGGTGCTCCTACAAGTCCAGTTCATGAGAAACAGAAGACATTTAAGCTTAAGGCAAGCTGCATCTGCCTAAACATAACAAAGATGTACTCCAAAAGCTTCCTGCCTGGCCATTCACAACAAATAGGTAAGAGCTTAAGAAGCAGTTAGGATACTTTGTGCCTCCTAAGGGAAAAGGGCATGAAAAGGGCCTAACTTTCCAGCTAGCTGGCTCAGTTTCCTACCACCCAGGCTTTTCCTGCAGGCAGGAGGTAGGGGAGAGCAGGAGGGGACGTCCGGTGCAGACTTGTGAACTTTGCCACCATGCCACTCGCTTTGAAAGCGCTGGCCTAAAGACACAAAGCCGCACAGACCGCACCGCTTATGCAAATGGCAACCCAGCCGGGAAAGCCCTCGTCTCCACTAACACGGCTTCCCTTCTCAGCATAAAAAGCGATGAAAGATGCATCATCAACAGGTCACCCGGCTGCTCCTTTGTGCAATACGAAAAGCTGCCCAACAGAAACCGGAAACAGCCCTCTGCCCCCAGCAGATTCCAAATGGAACAAATAAAGCCATCGCTCCCTGGATGTGGAACCAAGGCTCGGGCTGCCCGATGGCCTCCAATCACTCACCGAGGAGCACGTTCTGAAGGCTTGGCAGCCCCAACGAAAACAAACGAGCGGCCTTTAGAAGGCACGGCTCAACTACGAAGCGGCGTTTTGCAGAGCTCAGGCAACAGCAGCTTTTGGGGAGAGGGAACGAAAACGCGACGAACAAACAAGCCTCGGGTACAAAACACAACAGCTGCCTTTCCAACGCCCTCCGCAGCTCCCGGAGGCGGCACACGAGCTGTTAGCTCCGTCCGAAACTGCATTCGGTGAAAGTTGCGCCGCTCACAAAGAGCTGACGGGGGAGGAGGGCAGGCGTGGAGGCTCTCGGAGCGAGCTTTCGCCCCGGCAGCTCAACGAGAGCCCGCAGCGGGGTGGGTGCAGCGCCGGGCCGGGGGGGGGGGGCAGCCCACCCAGCGCCCTTTGTGCCGTGCGCCTCGCCGAGCCGCCAGCTCCCTTCGCTCTCCACGGGGAAAAGGGATTACCCCGATTCGATAAAGCATCCGGAGTCCAAAGAGAGCGTGATTTTGTAAAATTATTTGTAATATCTCCCCCCCCCCACACACACACACACGCGCACACCGAGGATGGCTGGCTGCCGCTCCGTCACAAAGGCACGGCGATCCGCTCGGAGACGGCGAGCGGGGAGGAAACAAAACCGCACGGGAAGCCAAGCGACCGGCACAAAGGCACGGGGGGGTGGGGGAGGGGGCTGGGAAGAGGGAAAAAAAAAAAAGAATTAAAGAGGAAAAGACAAAACAACAGCACAAACAAAACAAAACAGCCGAGGAGGTTGCAGCCGGCCGGCCGGAGCACAACGCGGTGTGGGGGCAGGCTGGGGGCAGGCCCCGAGCGGCTCCCTACGGCCGCACGGCCGCGCGGAGGCGGGCTGCGTCGCAGCGGGCGCGGGACTTACCGCAGGAAGGCGGCAGCAGGCGGGAGAGGAGCCCGCGGCTCCCTGAGGCGGCGGGGGGGACCGCAACGACGCGCCGAGCAGCGACGGGTTGACTGATGGACGGACGGACGGACTGCCTTCCGCAGGCGGAGAGCAGCGCACAGCCGGGCAACGCCGCCTTCACCACGCACCTCCCAGCCACCGCTCACCCAGACCTCTGGGTCGGCTGCCGCCGCGCGCCCGCGCACCCAACCGTCTGTAGGCGGGGACAGAGGGGGGCGGGGTCAGGGGGCGGGGTGACGGCCCTGGAGCGCGGGGCATGCCGGGAGTTGTAGTGCCGTCGTTCGGGAGCGTAAAGGGGGGTTGTGTGTAGGTGTAACATACAAGTATACATAACCCTAGGCTCACAGAACAGTTAAGGTTGGAAAGGGCCTCTGAGGTCATCAAGTCCAACCACAAACCCATCTCCACCACGCCCCCCAGTGCCACATCCCCACTGTTCTTGAACACCTGCAGGGATGGTGACTCCGCCACCTCCCTGGGCAGCCTGTGCATCACCGCTCTGTTGGAGAAGTGTTTCCAAACATCTAAACTCAGCCTCCCCTGGTGCAGCTTGAGGCCACTACGCTGCTGTTACCTGGGAGAAAAGGCCAGCACCTATCTCCCTACAACCTCTTTTCAGGGAGTTAGAAAGAGCTGTAAGGTCTCCCCTGAGCCTCCCCTTCTCCAGACTGAACAGTCGCAGTTCCCTCAGCCACCCCCCACAACACTCGTGCTCCAGACCCTAAACACAAACCCAATGTCTGAGAGTGCTGCCCCAACGCTCCCTGAGCTCTGGCACTGGGGCTGTGCCCACTGGGCAGCCTGTGCCATGCCCACCACCCTCTGGGGCAGAGCCTTTCCCCAACCCCCCAAACCTTTCCCTGACCCAGCCCCACACCAACCCCTCAAGCCCTGTCACCGTCCCCAGAATGCAGAGCTCAGCGCTGCCCCTCCACTCCCTGTGAGGAGCTCAAGGCTGCCATTAGAGCCAGAACAGTGACAGCTCATCCACAACACACCGGGAAAGGAGGAGGTCCTGGATTCCCTCTGTGTGCTTTGCAGCCCCTTGTCCTCCTGTGAGAGAAACTGGCGGGGCGGTGATGAGAACAGGATCAAAGAGAACCCTGTCATGGAGAAGGCCAGCTGACAGCTCTGAGGGCTGCTTGGCTGATCCTGAGCGGAGGTGCGAGGTGACTCAGGCCCGAATGACAGTCACTGGGCACAGTGAGCACAACACATGGTGAGCGCTGTGCTGCCGTGATCCGTCCTCCAGTTGTGAGTCAGCCCACAGGCGGGTGGAAATGTTTTCAACCGTGAGTCAAAGCTGAGCTCTTTGCTGGAAGGGTTGAGCAAATCAATACACTGATGGGTCAGGTGTGTAGGGTGTGAGGTGTCCAGTGATGAGCAGTATGGGACCCCTTCAGAGGGAATCTTCACAGCCCCTTTGATGCACAGGGAAACCAAGGCAGGCTAAAATTAAGCCTCTGTGCCACAAACCCCATCTGCAAGCAGCAGACCACGGCACTGCAAAGACTGGTCCCTGCTCCTCACTGCTGTTGGACCTCAGATGCATCAGTTTGTGCCATGTGCAACCACAGGTTAGCTGAAGAAACAAAGCAGCTTTTGAGGCCCGTGATCCCATGAAAACACACAAAACCACACGTCTGTATGTTTTTGTTTACATTCAATTTAAGCAGCCAGAGCACTTTTTTTTTTTCCCTGCCTTCCCCCCCCCCCCCCCCCCCCATATGTTACAGAAAAAAATATCATGCTTTCTGCCTGGTAGCTCTGTGCCAGAAGACCCATAGCAGCTTTCATTTAAGCCACGTGAACTGTGTGGTAACATGTTAATACTCCTTTCTTGGCTCTCCCTCTTGAAAAATGTAATCAACGTAGTGTCTCAGGCTGACAGCCACAGTAAGAAGATAAAAAGAAGGAGACCACCACGGGTTCTGTCTAAATAAAGTTTCTTTAGTGGTTGCTGCAGGGGGATTTTCACCTGGGCCCTCCCCAGCCACTTGTGTTGACCTTTTCCCTGAGGTCTGTTTCTGGATGCTACCAATGGTTTTTGTTTTGCTTTTGCTTTTTGGAATCCAGTTCATAGCCTTGTTCCCAAACTATTGCAGCCGACATCAAATCCTGCTGCTTCCACCTAAAAGATGAAAGCACCTCCTACTGTTGAGTGTTCTTGTGTGTTTTTCATCCCTGAATTTGATTTGTTGCATCCTTGTTCTCTCATCCTGCAAAACTCCTCCTGCAGTCCCTTGGATTTTGTGTGTTCCCCTGAAGTAAGTACCCACGATACTGGTGAGGAAAAAGCCTTGCTCTGAATATTACCAAATGGAGAACACTCTGTCCTAGGCTGATGCCTGCAGACTTGAGCTACGGCAGCTTACTGCAGCCCGTAATGAATCAGAGAGCTGTGAAAGCACAGATTTGCTACCAGGAGCCAGCAGCCCACCTCCATAGCAAATGCTTTGCCCTGACCATGCGCCATCTGGGGCTCTGGTGGCTCCGTTGATTCTTGCATGGCCCCAAGAGAGATGCAGTGTTCCTCCATGGAAGGAGAAATCTCTAATGGCCTGGTGATAGATGGCCATAGGGCATGTTGGCTGCTTCCATGACAATAAAATGACACCTGCTAGGAACTCAGCATCATTTTGTTCCAGGACAGCAATTGCCCAGGAATGGTTAGGAGAATGTCTGAGCTGGGGACCTCTTGAAGGAAGCAGCTTCGATAGGTCACAGAAAACTTTGACAGCACTGGTATATCACCAGCTGGCCTCAGGACCAGAAAACCACTCAGGACATGCTTAATTCGTCCATGTATCCATCGTCTTTGAGGCTTGATGATGGACCACAAAGTCCGCTGATGGAACCCAAACTCATGTCTCTTCCTCTGTGCAACTATCAAATCGACACCCACTACAGCAATGCTCTCAGCCACGGAAAATGAGACATTCCCAGCAGGGAAGCTAGGAGAAAACACGTTGTTTTTTTTAAAAGCTTGTTGCCTGGTTGCAAGAAAAGGGGAGGAGAATTTAAATTGCCTCTTGGTTGAGCACCCTGTGAGTCACTCGGATGCTGAGGTGTGGTATCCAGGCCTGCCAAGCGTGGCAGACCCACCCTTGCTCCCCACTTCTGCTGTGGGAGACAAAAAGCTCTGTGTGGCAGGGTGTTGGCCCTGCTTTGGGTACTGTTGGCTGCCTAGGGAAAATGAGATGCCCACCAAAAGTGCCACCTGGGATGCTTTGGAATGGGGCACATGGATACATCCGAGGGGGCACTTCAGAAAGCTGCAGAAACAGCACAAGTGAAGCATTGGAAAAGCCAAAACGGGGATTTTTCTGGCTCTGTGCTCGTAGCAAAGCCAGGCTGTGACCTCGGCAAGGGCAGGAAACATAGGTGTGGTGTCCACGCCTGGATCTGGCAGTAGGAATTTTCCCTGCGTAGCAACAGTTGTTATGTAGCAATAACACTCAGCAATTTTCGAGGCACTTCAGAAATATTAATTAATCCGCATATCAGCCTCCTCAGGTAGGCAGCTAGATATTTGCACCCATGCTTTACGGCTTGGGAAGGGGAGATGACGAACTGAAGCAATGTCATGGCAGGAAGCTGGTATAAGGAGAAGAGATGCGATACAGAGGCAGTAAGGACAAATCAACGGGAGCTCCACTGGAACATTTGCTGGGAGATTCTTTTGCCCTCTAGAAAATACATGGGCCTGGTAGGCTTTTCTTTGCAGGGACAGAATTTGGAGGTACAAGCTCCAGGGCTTATGATCCAGCAAGGAAAAGCCTCATCATAAGGAAAACACAAAGAAATACAGCAAGCATGGCAGAAGAGCTTCAAAGGGCAACCAGGGGTAAGCCAGCAGCAGTGCACCCAGATGTGCCGGGGATGTGGAGGATGTGCCTGGATTTCCACCCAGTTAGGCAAACCTCCTATCAGAGGGACTTGCTGCTGCTCCCGCTGGCATTTTGCAGCTTGGTTTAATTACACTAATCACTGTGATGATGACTTCTGACATTCACCTTCATTAGCTATCGATGGCTGCGCTCAGCTGCCTCAGCACAGAGCTATCGATGCCTGCTTTAAATAACCCATGAGTAAAATCAGCAGGGAGACAGAATGTCTGGGCTCTCCCCTGGCACAGCCTGCACAGGACTGGCTGGGAATGCACGGCCAAAGCCAAAAATGCCATTTAGCCCTGACAGGAGGTGGGCATGACTTTTTGTGGGCATCTCAGAGATGAGAAAGCTTTTCTATTGGGTGGGCATCCTCAAATGCAACGTTTCTTTTTGATGGCATCGGTTTGCAAATTAATGCCTGTGATAAATCCCCTCGTGCAGAATGAATTAGCGGAGACCTGTCATTCATTAACCATTATGGCATGTGATGCTTGTTTAAAATGTAGGAGAATGCCTGCTTATAGCAAGGAATAAATAAAAATGTTGTGAAAGTGAGATAACCTTAGGATGAGTAGAGCTGGCCAAGATCACCTGTTTCAGTGCTGTGACAGTGGGAGACACTGGGCAGGCACTGCTGGTGCTGGGCTGTAGTTGGGTAACTCTCATTGCATGTTTGGATGCTGTGAGCTGATGGCTGCTGCTCTAAATGAAGTAACAACTTAAGGAAGAAGTAAAATATTTCCTTTATGAATGATATGATTTATGTATTCCTACATTTTGTTTGACTTTGTATTTAGCGTTTTCCCAAATACTGAGCTGTTCTGTGAGAGTGCATGGAAATAACCCAGTGTAACTGTGCTCTGTGTGAAAGATATAGCCAACAACATGTTCTGACTGCTTATCTCTGCATTGAAATCCATTGCTTTGCATCAAGTTACATTTCTTGGTATTGGTTTTGACATGCTGTACCTACAGCATGCATTGGCCAGCTTCTCTGCTGTGCATCTTTGTGCTGTGATGTACAGCATATTCTCAGCAATGCAATACACTTCTGCACTCCCGTCGAAGAGGATGCTGTCACTGTATGTGGTCAAGGGGTGGGAAGGTTCTGAAGGATGCTTCTTCCCAGGAAAGGCATTCCCTGCCTCTTTCCTACTTTGAAACCATAGGAACACAGCTCTCTGCTTTGGAGGTTACCTTGGGTTGCACTGGGACACTGCTGATGACAGCACAGGAAAGCAAAAGCCACCCAGAAATGGAACTGGGACCAATCGTGGTGAAGCAAGGAAAGACTTCCGCCCTGCCTTGATGAGCAGCTAGCTCCTGACCTGGTTAAATGCTGCTTCAACGGCAAGAGAAAACTTCCACAACCCCCCACTGTGCCCTGCATTCCCATTGCCAGTGCCCTTCCCACGCTGCTGCAGATATGGGCATCCCAATCTGCACCCATCCCTGCTGCAGGAAGGCAGGTGCACCCCACATACCTCATGAACCCAAGCTTTAGGTAAAAACCAATAAAACCCAATGGTCATACAGGTCTTGTGGCTGCAGCAGAGCTGGTAGCAAGCAATGAGCACTCACAGCGTCACTCCATCCTGGGCTCTGGTCCAGCGTCCTCCTCCAGCTCCCTGTCAGAAAGGAGGGAAAAAGAGGATGGAGGCTCACATACCCCCGGTTTCTGTATGTCTGCCCGAATATGTATACAGATTTTGATACAACGAATACACTATTTTTAGTTTCCTTTGGGGTATGTTTGGGAGCAAGCCCTTAACTGTTGCTGTGCTGCTATAGAAACCGTATCCATGTACATGGACATGTTTACAATGGTTTTAAACGCCATAAACTTTCAAGGGCAAAGTCGAGCAGCTTATTTCCATTAAAGTCACTGCCCTGCTGTGGCTTTATCTTACTATTACATTTAGTAATTTAGGACCCTTCTCAGCTTTAGCTGGCTCCGTAAATTTTTCATTGCGAGAATGGCTCACCGGCAGCAACCTAACTTAATAACAATAATAAAGACAAAGCCAGCTTCTAGTTTAAGTTTCAGGAAGAGAGAAAGCTATTCTTTTTGTTTATTCTAAGACTTCCTAACTTTAGCCCTCCTCATCCCTGATTAGCACCACATCTCCAGAAGCATGTGGTGGGGTTGGATGGACCTTTTCTTGGAGCTCCAGCCCTGTGCTGGGACTGTGCTGCTCCCTCTGCAGCAGCACAAAGCTCTGCTCACTCTTCCTTAGGCTTAAACTGGTTTTCCCCACATTAGCCCAGATCTATAGGAAGCAAGTCTGATCCAAAGCAAAGGGAACAAACGGGGCTTTGCACTCAACAGAGCTTGCTCCTAGCCTGTTTCAATGCCTCAAACATAGGCACCTCCTTTCCTTCTTTCTTGTGCAAATCTGCTTGTGCTTACCTAGTTATTACTTGTAATTTTGTCCCAGCCACCACCATTTATTAATGTTTACTAGGTCATGCAACATGGAATAAAGCTGACAACAAACTAGCAGCAACTGCAGTTAGACCCAAACAGGTGAGTGGAGGCAGGCGTTTGTGGCTGTGCCAGCAGGTGGCTCTGGTTGTCATCCCTGCTCATGGGATGGAGGTGGTTCTGGTCGGGATGCACTGGTTCAAACAACCAGCAGCCAAAATGCAGATCTTACTGCCAGTGAGCAGCCTCCGCATCACCCGTTTGGACCCAGAGATATTCAAGTGCTCCAGCATGAAGTCATGGGGTGCTCCTGCAGATGCTGGTGCTGTGCTCATGCATGAATTGGCTGGGTGCCCATGTATGAGCTAAAGAAGTCTCTCGAGTAAATTAATCAGGCCCTCATGCTGACCTTAATCATGGCCCAGATGGGGATGAGTTGGGTGCTCATGCAGGCACTATCTGGGTGCTCCAACGTGAGATAACTGGGTTCTCATGCATGCTTTAGTGTGGCACTCATGCATCTGCTGACAGCTCACTGGGCTTTCATGTGTGAGCTAATTAGCAAGTGCAGTAATCCCTGCAGCTTGTGCCTGATCTGCTCCTTTCTGTGCTGAAGCTGCTTGAACACAACCGGCTTATAAACTCTGCTTTCACCATCATTGCAATCCAAATGCACACCTGGCACAAGCTCTGCACTCCCTCCCCATGCCCCAGGCAGAGGAGTTTGCACTGAAGTAAGGCTTACACGTGTTCACTGCAATCCCCTTCCTCACCCCAGGAACATGGGCACAGGCATTATCAGCACTGCAGCCTGTACTTTTAGCCACTGCCAGCTCCACCCCATGCACCGTGGACCAGATTATCAGGGTCTACATTATCACAGTCCAAATATATGGACTTTTCATGACTTCATCCCTCATCCCCATGGACCAGGCTGTGGAGGTTAATGTGATAACAACTGAATGCAGTGTTTATTACGATCTCTGTTCCTTCTTCCTGCAAAACACGTAGCCAGGAAGGTCACAGCCATCTGAATGTCTCTCCATTGCAAACATCCTGCAGTGTGCATTGTAGGTCATGATGCTGGTCTCTCCCAAGGCCCCATGGTTCCTGTAACCCCCACAGGCAGGTGGGGGAGGAACAAGAGGCATCAGGTCTCGGGTGAGGTTTTCCATGGGCACATGGCTTTAATAAAAAGTCTGATACATTTTTAGTCAGAAACAGAGACTTTGCAATCCCAGGGCCAGTTCTGGATCCCGTTAGTCACGCTCGTTAGCACCTTGCTTGGCAGATGGCAGTGCAGACGCTTGCAGAGTCACGTCACAGCTCCTCATTGGGAATGCAGAAGTGTTGAAGCCGTAAGTGGAATCTGGAAGGGGTTGGGAGCAGAATGTGCTCACTTGGGACAGCACTGCAAAGGCATCTCTTCCTTCTGTAGCTTGTGGTCCAAGACTGGGCCACAGCCAACATGCCATCTGAGGGGCTTGACACCTGAGCTGCTGACAGCATGGCCTAAGGACACTGGCTTTCAGTGGCCTCTGCTGGGAGAAGCTGTGGGTAGGCCCTGGAGCCTTGGGGCCAACGCATGCTGAGCTCAAGTCACTGCTGGGCTTCAAATCCCCATAGTCCAAGGGTCAGAAGCTGTTCTGCTACCTAGAAACTTGGCTTGTTAGCAAAACCTGGTGTTCTTCCAGGAGGTTGAGTGGGATGGATTAAGGAAGGCTGACATCAGTGCCACACAAAATGGTGGCTTTTGGGTGGGAACTCCTCAAGAAGTGCATCTATTGACAGCATGATGAGGAGAGCACCAAGCCACCACCCTGCATGTACAGACATGGGGCCTGCATCCAAAAGCCAGCATTATTTCAAAGCCAGAATCACAGAGCAGAGCAGGCACACGAAATTGTCACCATGGAGAAGTCGCCTTCAGCACAGAGCATCCCAAAATAACTTGTTCTGTGGCTCTGAAAATGGTTTATGAAAGCTGTAAACATGTCTCATGCATAAGCTGTCGTGGCGGACTTGCTCTGTATGACGGCTGAGGGATGAATTCCTCAATATGTGAAATGAATTTCTCAATATGCGGATTTCTTGATGCAATGCCTGCTCTCATTCCTCAGCAATATCTACAATGCCTGCAGGAAGAACATTCAGGTGTGCTCCTAAGTGATGCCACTGGGACCATGTCCCCAGACTCACACATTTCAACCTTATGGGATGGCCCTCTGGCAGAGAGCCATCAACCAGCTTCAGACAGGCTCTGAGGACCATCTGGCGCAGGATACAACTCATCCTGTGCCCTGGCCACATGCTGAACTTGAAGCTCAAGCAATTGGCCTGACATCGGCTGCTATGGCTGGAAGTGGGCAGGAGAGGTGCTCCAAATACTTGCATAAAAAGATTTCCACTCCCATTCTCCTCAACTCTACCCACTACTTCACTGTAGAGGGGCCATGCTTGATTTTCAGCCTTTGCCTTAGACAGAGAATGAAGATGCCTTTTGCAGTCACTCTTGAATCTTGATAGACCTGAAAAGATTCCCCCAGTTTTTGAGGGGTCAGCTGATTTGATTTGGCTTGGAACAAAGTTGTTTCACTCTCCCTCCAAGTCATTAAACCCTTGAAAAGCAGCACTTTCCCCCTTATTGTTCACGATTGGAGTCATTTGTAAAAGCAAAGCTCATTTTAAAAGCAAAGATATTTTGAAGAAAAACAAAACTAAACTAAACTAAAAGAGATAAGTTTTCTTATGGAAATGTCAAAATCAGTCATGTAGCATAAAAAAAAGGCAAAACATCACACTTGAATGGATCACTGGGTTCACCTCACCCTTTGTATGGAAACCATTTGCAAGCTGCAACCTTGTTCAGTATGCAACTATTTTCTCCTATATACTGAGTTCAGCTCATGAGTTAATTTTTTTCCCCAAAAACTTTGTTTTCACCAGCCCAGGGGAATCAGGGAAGGTGACTTGTAGGGCTTCTGCAGACAGGAGAACATCCATCATTAGCACCAGGTCAACACTTGAGAGCCCAAACACAGCAAACGAGCAGAACACCCTCCTGACATGTTATGTCCATTCTTTCTTCTCAGAATTCGGGAATAAGCCCAGAAGAAGATGTGATAACAGATAGTCCATGTTGCTGCTTCCCAGGTCTGGAGACCCAGGCAAGCAATGCTGACAGCCCCAGCAGTGCACCCTCTGCTCCCAGTATAACACGCTGATTCCTTTAGGCCCCAGTCAGGAATGCACTTCAGCATTCATTAAACATTCAGCCTATGCTAAAATCCCCAGGGTTTTCTTTGCTTAAGCCCTGTGTGCTTTCTCCATGTGCTGATCTGAGGTAACTGTGCACACAGTGAGAAAAACTTGTTGCTACAACCAACGTGTCCCTCTGGTATCAGATCAATACCCAAAGGGAGCAGCATAGAGCTCCCTAATACACCACAAGCATTGCAAAGTTCTCAGCCATCTGCCACCTAAGATCAGACCACAGCTGGATGTATGCTACATTATTTATTAGAGCAAGCTACTGATATTAAGGGCAAGGTCAAGAATAAGGGGAAGCAGAAGGAAAAGAAGGTAAAAATACTATATTTCTAATGAGAAGGGAGCAGACAGACCTTGCAGAGAACATATGCCTGTAGGAAAGTCATCAGCCATATGGTTTTTAAGTTCTTTCTTCTTGATGAAGGATGGGGTCCCCTCAGCACACTGCGTTATGCAGTGATTTATTTGTGGTATCGGAGCAAACCTAAGTCATGTTTCCTCACCACCAACCTTCAGCACTCCAAGGACCAAAGTTGTTATATTATAAAACAGCAACAGTAGCCAGTACGTTAAGAAGTAGTAATAACACATCATTATTGCTATGGCTGTCTAACCTACATGAGCAGGGGAGTTTTCTTCTTGCATGCAGCACCTGCCACCCTATTCCACCCTGTTGTGTGCTCCTTGTTTTGGTACCTTTTGGGGGCTGTTTATTTTTAGTGTAATAGCTCATTTACTCATGTGTTCCTCATACATTTATTAATGACTAAGAAATCGGTTGTGCCATCCGCCGTAATTAAATGTATCAAGTCAAATCTCGCCTGCTATTACAGATGAGGCAGGCAAGCTTTTTTTTTTTTTTTTTTCCCTTGCGTTGAAGAAATTAACTATATTAAGATCTACACCCAACAAGATGCAAGCGGAGCACTCCGGAATTGAAAGCTGTGCTGCACAAAGCCTCAGGAGATCAAAGGTTTTCTGCATTCCTTGAAGCTGTGCTTGAAGCAAACAGCATTTTTTTTTTTTTCCCTCAAAATCCTACATTTTATTTTGAGATCAGTGGGAGCTGATGCCATGTCTGTTTGTTCTCAGTTGTAAGTGGTTTGCCAGAAACCAAGAAGTGTTGTGAGCTCATCCTGACATCCTGAGGTCTCAGTGGAATGCAGGACCCAGTTTCAGTTAAGGCAGCACCCATTAAAATTGTTACATGTGAAACCCTACCAGCTCCAGTCTCCTGATGTCTTCATGGACACAGGAAAAAAGGAAGGTTGTTCGTTGGCACCATCTACCCAGGGTCCTCCCAAGGGCAGCTGTCCTCAAAACAAGCTGGAGGATTTGGAATTGTGGTTTGGCATTCTTCATTTTATGTGAAGAAAGTGTTAGAGAGGGGAACAATAAATGAGTTTTCCTCCTGTGCAAGCAAGTGTGGTGAGTCACATCACACTTGTGCTTTCATCAGGACACCTAAAAGAGAGGAGAAGTGGTAGTGCAGGTCCCAGCCCTGTCTAGACTCCATAACACCTCCACAAAAGGAGAACAGGCAAAGGAATAGGCTCCTCTCCATACAGGGGAAGAGTGGTGACCCAGTAATTAAAACCTAAGCACAGACATCGTCAAGCCACAGTGCCCCAGCACTGCATGCTGACCTGCCCAGGTGGGGAGCAGCACTCTCATTTGATCTACATGGCCAAAAATATTCTGTGTGCTCTCCTAAAAGCAGAAGTCACCTAATAACCTCTCAGGAATGGGCCAAGATCCCATGAATTTCCATTTTGCAACAAATCAAGGAAATTGCTGAGAACATCTCGGTGTGGCTCAATGAGAGCATCAGCTATCCTCACTCATTGCAGCAGAGCCTGGGGCACAGGGATGCCCAGAGCATCCACCTCTCACCTGCACCCAACCTTTCTGTACTGTGTACAGTTTCTCTGCTTTTGGGTTTCCCAAATTTCCTCTTCTCATCTTGTTTTTATCAGAAGTCTTTAGAATTGTGAAATCATTAAAGTTGGAAAAACCATTAAAATCATCATGTCCAACCATCAACCCATCATCACCATACCACTAAACCACTTCACTCAAGCTGCCCAAAGTCTCCATGCTACTCCAGAATAAAGTATTTCTTGGGAAGAAAGTCAGCTCAAACCTTCTCTCTGCTTTTTGTTGTACTGCACAGAGATGCAGATCCTCCAATTGCTGCTTCAGTTCACAAGTTCACACACCAATCATTTAGGTACAGCAACCAGTCCAGGCGGGATGGTGGGGCTGCCTATTTGTAGGACTTCCCCTGCGTCAAGCAGGCAGCCCTTTTGACCTGAGGGACGTGGCTTCCTATGGCAGAAACCCAAAAGAGACAGAGTTCACTCATCCCCAAACAAACCTCTGCTTGAGCTGCGTTGTTTGGGTGTCTTCCCTGCGGAAAGCAATGAGTGCCCTGCCCTGCAGGTCAATGGGATGTGCTCTCCTTCCCCCTGCAAGAAGAAAGGGCACTTGCAAACCAAACACAAGAGAAAATTTGCACATGACGGAGGGATGCTCTGATGGCAAATGGGTGTTTTGGTGCAAAGGCATGGCCAAAGCCTCCTGCTGAGGGATCAGAGGGCTCAGTTGCTGAAGTGCTTAGTCATTTCAGATGGCTTCTGCATCATCTGGGCTGCGTGCTTGGGGTGACTCATCTGAGCAGGGCTGAAGGGATGCTAAGGAGCACAGCAGGGCTACAAGTGAAGCTCCATTTCTGTGGCTAAATGAATTTAACACCCAAGCAGCAACTAGTAGTACTTAATAATTGCATTGTATGTTAAGTGCTCAGATACAGCAATGCACCATCGTGGCAAATGACAGAGGAAACGTCAGCAGATGCTCGTACCGTGACCTCTCCACTCAAGCCTCTGCATGTTGGGTATGACTTTTTTCCCCTCTGAGCATGGTGCAAGGACGCAAAGGGAATTTCAGACTCAGGAAACAAGCACCAAGAAGACTTAACTATTCTCTTCCTCTTCCTATGGAGCCAGGAGGAGGTGATGGCAGAGGTACAGTGCAGGAATGGGCTGTGCCCATCCCTGGAAGCACTCCATCATCCCACAGTGTGCCATGACGCAGGGACATTGAAGTGCTGGGAGCTGGAAACATTTTCCTTTACTTCCTTTAAAGGGTGAGAAAGGGATGGAGCAGAGCAGAGGATGACTTGGTCTATAAAAGAAAAAAATGAAGAAAGTTGAAGATGTGGAGCACTTGGCAGAGACCCAAGGCACAAGAGCACAGAGACCGTGAGAAAAATGTCAGTTTACTGCCCAAGCGGATGGAAATCAGATGTCACAACAGGGTTTCACAGGGCTGGTAAATGAGTAAAGGAGAGGGGGAGAAGGAAGAGAAGATGAAGGAAGGAAGGAAGGAAGGAAGGAAGGAAGGAAGGAAGGAAGGAAGGAAGGAAGGAAGGAAGGAAGGAAGGAAGGAAGGAAGGAATACAAAGAAAGACTATGAAAGAAAGACTAAGAAAGAAAGACAGACAAAGCAAGAAAAAAAAAAGAAAGAAAAAACCCGCAAACCCTCCATCTCTACACTCACGCAGCACCTTTGTGGCCTTTCAAGCCCTCTACAAGGGATGTCTGGGATCAGGGCTCCCTCTAGAGGGTTTTGAAGATCTAACGAAAGGCCATGACGTGGCCTTCAGCCATGGGGCCGAAGCTATCCCAGGTCTCCAGGCACGACCAGCTCCATAAAGCCAAAGCAGCAATCCCACCCTATAGGGCAAAGGCACAGTCCTCCCTTGCCCAGAGGACCTGCTGGCATGGGTTGGCATAAAGGGCCTTCTCCATTTGCCAAAATGAGCATCTTCAGCTCCTTGGGGTCTCACCCAGCCAACCGAAGGGCTGGGAAGCTGTGGGTCCACCCTTTGGAAAGGTGCTGCTGGACTGGAGGATTGGAGATGTCCCCAGCAGAGGCGTGTGCAGCCTTTGGTCTCGCAGTTGAGCACAGTGGTGGCATGGAGGATGAGGAAATTTCCCCTGAGCGTGAACTGTGCCATGCTATCAACCAGGCTGGCTCACTGAAGCAGGACTTTGGGGCCCCAATGAAGCGACCTTGGAGGATGACCCAGCTGGACTGGGTCCCCATGGCTCACTAAGGGCCCGTCTGTTGCCAGCTGAGGGTGGTGGCAGTGACTTACTGTTACAGGCCTGTCCCCAGTCATCTCCTACACCAAAAAGCGTTCTCTTTTCCTAACAAACCTGCTCAACACCCCTCTGAGATGTTTGGCCATAAAGAGTAGCTGCAAAGCTCAAGTATTGTTGCTAAAAACTTCATTACAGTGCAGACTACTCAAAGCAATGGGAGACTTCAGACACGTCCATAAAAAAAAAAAACAAAGAGATGTGAATTCATCCTGGAGGTTTTAATTAGAGTGACTGCAGGTGGCATGTTGCTGGGCTGCGGCCTCTCCCAGGCTCTGCAAGGGGATTGCAGCTCTCCAGCTGCTTGGGCTCAAGTTGCGTGTAGAGAGAGTTCAAGCATCTTAAAAGAAAAAGAGAGGAAAAAAACAGTGGTAATGTTGATTTAGCTGCCTGGTTCACCCGGAGCCTCTCAGGGTTTGCAGCGATGGTTTCCTCACCAGCTTTCACTAGATGGTGCTCTGCACCCTTGGTAATGATACGATGCATGGGAGTGGAGCTTGGTCATTGCAGGCTAGTGGGGGCAGTGGGCACAAACAGCAGAAGTTGCAGCCTCGTTAATTCCCGCACGAGTGCCAAAATAATCCAAGTATGAGCACCTGATTAATTTGTGCATGAACACATATCTAATTCATGCATGGGTGCTCAATTAATGTATGCACAAGAGCTCAAACAGCTCGTGCATAAGCACTAGATTAATTCATGCAAGAACAATCGATTAATTCATTCACGAGAACCCAATTAGCTGATGCATGAGCACCCAATTAATTTATGTATGAGTCCAATTACTTCATGCATGAGCACCCACAGAGCTCAAGTACGGGCAAACAATGAATTCCTGCATGGGCACCAGACGAATCCACACATTTGTACCAAACCCACATGCATCCACACTCCCTCTTTGCTTTTGCATGAGCACTCAATGAATTCACCACACACAGCTGCTAGTTAGTCCATGCACAGTGCCTAAGCAGCTTGGGCATGGGCTGCACAGGGCCATCCTGCTTTGCAGACCTTGCAAAGCCCACACCAGATTTGGGACCTCTGAGCATCGCTCTAAGGCCCACAGCCCCACCAGCTATATAGTGAGGCAGTTCTTGGGCATGGGCACAAACACGAACTATTTATTCTCCCTAATTCATGCCCCGGGTCTCATAAGTTGAATTATTTCCAGTCCTGTCTGTTTTTTTAAGCTGTCAGAACAACATCAGGAGAAACCATGTCACTAGATCATGCCACTGCACTCCCAATTGGACCCATCCCAAACAAGAGAAGTCTTTTCTCAATGTGTTAAGTACCGGGCAAGCATCCACAAACTCATTTCTTCCCAAAGAGGCAAGAAAAAACACAGCTTTCCTGTGTGGGTATTCAAGGGCTTGGAGGTGAAGAGTGCAGGGGTAGCCCATGGCACACTCATGGGGCTGCTGCCTGCTGCTGCCACGGCTCTGCTGGGGGCAGGGTCAGGACGTTGGGCTCCTTCAGCATCATTTTCCCACATGTTCATCCCATGCGTGAGTTGCACCCAAGTCTGCGACTCGGTGCCGAGATGCCTTTGGCAGAAGGAGCTGTGCTAATCTCCCGACACGGGGCTGTCCCGGCTCTGTGCAGATAAAATAAATATTTAGCTTTAAAACATCTAACAGTTTTCAAAGCGCTCGGGATGGCCCAAGCATGTTTAGACTGCATGCATAGCAAAGGCTGCGTATCCCTTTCATCATTGCCGGATGACTTTGGTGCTTTTATCCAGAGATCTTTACCATGTTCCCCAGAGAGGTTGCTCCTGTTCCTTTCTGAAGGGGTGGTGAGGCAGTGGCACAGCTGCCTGGGGAGTGGGGAGCTCACCATCCCTGGAGGTGAACCTGAACTGTGAAGATGTAGCACTGAGGGATGTGGTCAGTGGACACGGTGGGGATGGGTTGGGGTCCAACTTGGTGAGCTTAGTGGTCTTTCCCAGTGATTCTATGAGTCTATTCTATGACTCTACTCCTTCTCCCTGGCAGTCTCAATTTAATTTTATTTTATTCCAGCTTGCATCCTGCTAAGAGAGAGACACAGGCTCTTGCCAAGTCTTGGAATTAATGGTTTTAGAAACAAACACAATTTTTCAGGCTTTGGGTTCTTAATACCATCAGCTTTCCAAGAAATTTTAAATCCAGTAAAATTCACCCCAATCCCATAATTGCTCATGGAAACAAAAGCCGGGCAGATTATTCATGCCAAAAAGCTGGCAGGCTTGTAGCTTCGTGAAATGCAGCTTTGTTGGAAGAGTGATCTGTTGTGGGGGAAAATGCACATCATTGGTATTTCTGATTTTAGAAAACAAGCAGAAACAAGGCATTTCAGAAAGAAACAAACTTTAAAAATAGCAAATGGGAGGGCTTACACCACTAGTTTTCAGCCCTGCCCCGCCTGCAGCTAAAAGGAAAGGGGCAGGCAGGGTGATTATATTTTTAGGCTCCTGTTCCTGCCACGGATGCAAGGAAAGCTGCTTTTCCCAATGCTGGCAGGGAAACACTGTGCTGTGGGAACGTCTGCCTGCCACAGCTCCAGGGACTGGTGGTGGAAGGTGGCTTGGAGCCCAGCAGCTTGTTTGTGTGGGGCCAGCCCAGGGGCTCGCTCAGCACCAGCATTTCAGGGCAGTTGTCAGGGGATTCCTTGCAGGGAGGTCTGCACAAGATGAACACAGTGCTACAGCACTTGGAGTGAGGAGCTCCTTTCAGCTCATTTTAAGCCAAGAGGATGAGATTGGGGTAGTATCCCAACACTGCGCCACAGACAGCAAAGCCGATACAGGAATGGAGCATGTGTGCCTCCAAGCTACTGCTCTATGATAGTCTGAAGGGCTTCCTGAGGCTGTTACAGGCACCAGATCTGGACCAAGTCCTTGAGGCATGGTGCAGGTAAAAGTCAGGCCTTCTGCTGTAAGCATGGGTTCCAAAAGTCATTTACCTACAGCTTCATGCAGAGTGTAGATGTGGCACTGAGGGACATGGACAATGGGCATGGTGGGAAGGGTTGATGGTTAGACAAGACACTTTTAGAGGTCTTTTCCACCCTTAATGATTGTGGTTGCATGAGAAGTGTTGGCAGTAGCTGCTTTATTTAAAAATAAGAACGATAGAATGACAAGAATCAAATACAGACTTTGTTCTTCATTAAATGTAAACAATAGCATTGTATTTTAATAGAATTCACCTTTGTGAGAGTACTGCAAGATATTCAGCATTTCCAAGCACCAGGCATCCAGGAAGACTTTCCAGACACCAGCAAGGCATCATCAAATCTAGCAGGCACAGCAAATAGAGGCAGAGGTCTGACAATCCAGTCAGTTCTCAGTCAGGCTTCCCAAAGCAAGCCTGCAGTGGTGAAGTCACATTACAAAGCACTGATCCAGGATGAAATCACTCTGTGCAGCTCAGAAAACAAGAAGTGGTCTATGAAGCAGGGTTTGCCCTCCATCAGGTACTGTGGTGTCAGAATGGCTGATATCCCAGCAGAAGGGCTGCAAAGCATCCTCCTGGAGGAGGCAGCCACCGAATGGGCACAGCTCAGGAAAAGCAATCCACTGCTCTCACATCACCTAGATCTCCCCTGTCTGAAAGGAGGAGTGGGTGGGGCCACTGATGGAGGCACCAACACAGTACAAACTTCAGCAAGAAAGTCAGAAGAAAAAACAAGGCAGAGGGACAGAGATAATACTGTGTGCTGAGACATGAGCACATTGTCAGTTTCTAGAGTTAGAGCAACCTGAAATAGGCTAAAGACCTGCAGCTGTGGCAGAAGTATTCAGCCGTCCCTCCTCTCCTGGGACCTGTTGTGGGCAGGGAAGGGTGAGGGGCAACTCTGTGCCAAGCATCTGTTGACAGCCCTCCTCACAGTTCTGTCATCACAAAGGTATACAGAGCTACTCATATAAAGGACCTCTTCCTCCATTGATCCAAAACAAAATGAGCAGAGGAGGCTGCATGTTTGAGGTGGAGCTGCAAATAGCTGAGCTCAGAGAATAGGGGAGGAGGACAGGTTTGCAGGCAAAAGCTGTGCTAATCCAGGATATATTAAAAAAGAGAAAAAAAAATATATTAAAAAAGGCAAAAAAAAGGCAATTGTTACTGGAGGGAAGGCACCAGTGGTTGCAGGATGCTCAGCTTCTATTCTCCC
This sequence comes from Phasianus colchicus, assembly GCF_987193195.1. NCBI lineage: Eukaryota > Metazoa > Chordata > Aves > Galliformes > Phasianidae > Phasianus > Phasianus colchicus. The sequence continues at coordinate 8,127,674 of NC_143437.1, read as the reverse complement.
TTTAAAGCTTCTGTCATAACATCACCATACCACAGGTCTCAGGCCACTGTGCTTGATGGCTGTGGTGATGTTGGTGGTTCCAGCAGTTCATTACTGTGTTTCCTTATGACTAACGCCAGCCGAACAGCAAAGATAAAACAAGTCAGTGCCAGCAGTACAACTAGAAGAGAAACAAAGAAATATGTTAGCATGCAAAAGAATGACAGTTCTTCTTGTCACTTTCTAGCTTCTCAGACAGCAGGGAAAGGACTAAAGCAAACCTAAAGGCCTCTGTCCAGGAGCCATTACCCCCATGATGTCAGGAGGCTGCCATAGGGTAAGGCAAATCTGCTCTGACCAATAACCAGTAACACACCAATGCTTCCAGGTCAAGGCATGTCTAAAAAAGTGGAAATCTTATAGACATGGGCATAAAAACACATGACATTAACAAACAAGTCCAAGAATAGTTGAACTATATAAAGAAACAGGCACCAGTTTGGGAAAAGCACATTCTTGCTCTACCTGCCAAACAAGCTGAACCACTAAGAATGAAAGTTTGCTGGTATAGAGGCAGGAAAAGCACCTCCTGCAGGAGCAGAGCTGTCTGCCAGACTTTACACACCTCCACATTGCAGATGGCCACAACCACCAGGGCAGGATTCAATGGACTTGTGGCTCTGGCAGATGAGCTCTGCTTAGTCCTGCTGGGTGCTCCTAGGCAAATCCTGACTCCCAGCTGCACACCCTGCCCATCCAGCAGAAGGGGAACACACATCAAGGCGGCTGCAATGCTGGAGGTGCAAGCCCAGCAACTGGCTTCAGCCACTGGTATGCAGCACTGGGAGGGCTGAAGGGTGAAAATACGCTCTCTTCTGCTTCAGCAAGAAAGGGTTTGCACATCTCTGCCTCTTTCGTGCTTGCATATAACTACTCATAATGACACAGCTTTTGCCATATTGTTGCCTGTACAGCATGTATGCAGCTTAAGCCCTTTTACAGTGTATGACTACATCCAGCTCAGCTACAGCAGCCCTCAGCAACAAAATAATCCTCGCCAAACTTGTCAGTGCTAGCCTAGACTGCACAGGAGAGGAGCACGTGCAGGGCTTTGCATTGTGGAATTCAGATATTGCTCCTGCTTGGGTCAGACATTAAAGCACTGCTCCATAATCACAAGCAATACAAAGCAAAGCCCACAGACTTCATCCCAGACCTGTGTTCTGAATGCCTGCCCTGTGTCAGAGGGCAGGGAGCTACCAGCAGAGCACCAAAAGCTCACAGGGCTGGCAAGTTTCTCTGGGACATCACAAACATGTGATCACAGAGCAAATTTATTGCAGTGGGAAGCAGACAGGAAGCAACACCAGGTTTGATTTCAACCCCAAGGCTCACAGGCAATAACCTCAATTGCAAACAGAAGCACACTGTTCCAAAGATTATGAGAGATTCACCTATAAAAACACCGTTGGTGGTTGGGGAGGAAACTGAGAAGTCCTTGCACATGCTGCCAGTCAGAGCTATTATAACCACCGGGTAGATCGTGAGGTTATAACGGACGTACTTATCAAGAAAGAAGTTCTCCTGACAAAACCTGTGGAGAAAAACAACGACCAAGCTGTATGTTTGTTTCATTGGAATCCCCCCACCACCACCCACAAAAAGCTTAAGACAAGAGTCAGATTAAGAATGCTTTGTTGGAGGCATGGACCAGAACTCAAAATAGTCATATACTAAAATTATTAAGATTAATAAAAAAATTAAAGGGTAAATGTAGGGAAAAATAAATATTAGATGCAAGTTTTCTGCAAATGGAGAGGTATGAAGGAGAATCTTAAATTCAACATGTAAAAATCCCCCTTACTCCTCCCAGGAAGGGGCTTGGCCATGGGAAATGGATTTTTTTTTTTTTTGCCCAGTGTAATATCCCATGGGTATATTACAGCAAGGTTACAGAATCAAAATTGGTTGAGTGAGTTTTCATTCTTTGAGAGGGACTGATTGTGATACATTAGAGATAGAAGAGCTCTTCCAGGCCCAGAAGGAACTCAGGAGGTTGCTCACCACAGGACAAGCATGAGGGTGAGGATGCTCAGAGAGGCAGTGGTTGCTGTCTCATTGGACACATCCCACTTGTAGATCAACACAACGGCAAAGTTCAGCAGAGTGGCGATGGTGGTCCATGTGGCATACAGTGCCAGCCCATTCTGCACCTGCCACGAGTACAGCAAGAGGACAAGGGTGAGGATAAGGAACCCAGATGCTTTCAATTCCCTTTGTTCTGCTTGCACCTCACGAATAGAAATGCAAGGGTGGACAGAACAATGCCCACCCCCAGTTTGTGCCAAGGGACTTAGAGACATTTCTAGCAGAAACGTTTACACATGTACACATTTGCAGCTCCACTGATAACCCTCTCAGCTCCTTGAAAATGCTTTTTCAGCTCCCTAAACGCCACCTACTAGGATTCGGATGAGCCAGAGATCAGCTTGGTGGCCCTTCATGAACCACGTGGAATGGATACTCAAGGCTCTGTGTGAAATGAAGAGAGCAGCATCCGTGGTAAAAGTGAGGGCTGCCAACAACAGCAGGGCTGGGAGGAGGTATCTAGGACAAAAAAAAAAAAACCACACAACATACAATGCATTTTTTCAGTGGTGTCACAATGCCTTAATTCATAGCTTTAGTGTTTGGCCTTTACTGACTTTAAGTTAATCAAGCCTTTAATAAAGGTAATCGCTATGTGTAGGCCTCATTTTGACATACTGTTTTACTCCTAATCATTAAGTTATTATTTCCTCACAGCAGCTGATTTCTTCATCTCTTGACAGTGGTACTATTATAAGCCCTTCATGCCAGCACGATGATGAAAACAATCCAAGGCAATGAGCTTAACTGTATTTATGAAGGCTGTCATGGCTCTTGTCCTATCTGTTGGATGAAACACTGAAGAACAGCAATTGTGAAGAGATAAAACTTTAACAGCCCATCTATCTCATGGACAAGATGAAAATTGTAAAAAACCAGACATTTAAGAGTAGTTTTTGCCAAGGCTTGCCCAAATGTTTCACTAGTGAAGCAGTCCCAACATAAGGGTTAGAAAGCTGCTGTAAGAAGCGTGGCTTACTCTCTGTCCCATAGAAACAGCCATCCAACATTGAGGCCATTATTCAGAATCCATGCCATGTAAAAAGGTATTGGCAGCAGGTCCGGCTTCATGAAGACACATCCAAGTTCATTTCTGTAAGGAAAAAGAACGAACCCCATCAGAATCCGCCACAAACACTTCTCTTTCCACAGCTCCACAGCAGAGGACCACAGGCATTCAGGAAGCCCCTTGCACTGGTGGCAGCACACCAGAGACAGATCTGTGCCCACTGCTGCCTGCAGACACTGCAGAGCCCACAAGGCTCCCCAGCACAGTCAGGAGCTGGGACAGGTGGGATAAGGAGAGAGAAAATACGCCTGGATTGCAATCAGAGCACATTTTATGGTGGTAGAATTGAGGCCATCATGAACTTCTCCTTCAGAAGCCTGCTTTGTAATTCTTCTGGCCTAACTTTCCTTACAGTGTATTTTGTAGCACTTCATATACCTAAACACAACAGTGTCACCTGTAACCTGACAGCATTCAGTGCAGCTCCCAGACAGGCAACAGGCCTCTTATGATGAGTATCTGGAGAGCAAGAAACAAACACTTGGGTGGAAGCAGCGTTCCTTCCAAGGCAGTGGGCAGCCTAAACAGACAGCTTCCATTTGTGGCAGTCCTTTGCTTGACTTTGCTATTTGGAAGGAGTATTAATTGCAATTTTGCAGTCTAGTTATCTGAATTTTTTTTTGAAAGGCAACTGAAATACATATATAAAATGCCATCACATGGCTAGATTTTGCCTCCTACATGAACCATTAGCAGAACTGGAACATTTAGTTCTACCACCATAGGTAATCACTGTAACAAGTATTCATTGCAAGACTTTAGAGAAGGGAAAGGCAATTTTCCTTTAAACAAACAAAAAAGTAAAGCCAGTAAGTCGATTCTACCTACTTCCACCCTCCCATCCAAATACTCACTATCTTTACCTAGATATTTTGGAACTTGATGATCCTTGGGGTCCTTTCCAACCCAAGCCATTATATGATTTTACAGCTCCTCCTCATCTTGTCACCTTACCTTTAGGGCTTCAGGTTGAAAAATTTCTCACACTGAGAGGAAATTTTCACACTGGAAAATTTTAGACAGTGGTCCCTCTGATCAATTTTCTTACATCTATTCTACGATATGTATCAGTTCACCTTCTTCCCCCATCTCTCATCCTTGCTCACGCATCTACTTCCAAGCCTCATTTCTCACCATTCCTCACAACTGTTACATTCTCTTCCTCTTAATAAATAATAATAGTATTTAAAAAAATCTAAATACTGTTTCTGCCAGCTTCTATCATCTCCTTTTCCACAACAAGGATGTGAAAAAGGATGTTTCCAGCCAATACTTGAGAAGATATGTTTTTATGTTGAAAAAAAATGAAAAAAAAGAACTACAAAAGAAGTGACAGACTCTGCAAAGCAGCTGCTGGGTAACTCTATCAGATCACATGAACTAGTGGGAACAACCAGTCCTCACAGAACTGTAGACTTGCTTTGCGTGGACAGATTACAAAGTAGTTCATATAGACCTCCAACCTGCTTCTATGCTTTGGATGCTGAACTGGAAAGAAGCTCTAGAGATTCAGCCTGTCAAGCCAAGAGGAACGGCAGCGGTTTTGCACCAGAAAGCCCCGGGTGTGAGTAACAGACTGTACCACAGAAGGGAAGTGCCACCCCCAGCATTTGTGTCATGGGCAGGGAGTACCTCCGGCAGATCCCCGACAGCGCATACAGGAGCCACGCCAGTTGCCAGGCATAGATGACATTCCAGATGAGGAAAGTCCAGCCAGCCGGTGTGAAGTCGGTGCTGTACTTCTCTGAGATGTTGCCAGGGGTTGTCCGGAACAGACCTGGTAGTGAATGTTATTGCAGCCTAATGTATTATTACATACCACGGATGGGGAAAGACTGCTGATTTTCTCAACCTGCAATCTTGCTCAAGGTTTAGTCCACACCTCAGTAGAGCTGAGAGGATGCCCTTGTTGAAAACAAACCGCATGCTTCAATTGGCTTCCTTTCAAAAACCCATTACAGGATCACTATCCCTTATGGAGATCCCTGAGCACCTTTCTCTTGCACAGAACCAGAAAAGCCAGTTACGTGCGAAAGCCAAAGAGAAGCATTTGACTCTCATTTCTGACAGACTGACCTGGGCAGCATGCAAACCAAGCACCATCCCCTAAAAACCCACAGCAACAGAACCTGGAGAGCTTCCACCAGGGATACAAGGGCAACGTGTAAAAACAGACTTTCACCAGCAGATACATCCAGACCATTTGCTTAGATTTCAAGGGACTGGAAGAGGCTCTGATGGTTTGAAGAAGTGAAACTTATCTAAGGCATCAGAAAGTGATGCAGTGCAAAGACTATCTCTCTGAACAAAAAGCATTTGCTTGCATTACCTTTGAAAAGACCAGTGGCATTTCCAGCATTCAGTATCACCATGGCTGTGAAAGTAGCCAGAGACAGCAACATCACAAAAATCTTCAGCTTGGGCATGGAGTCCATTTTACCCTGAAAAAGGATAAGAGATTTTGTTTGTTCATACTAATGCATGCTTCATTTTGTTCTCTGATTCAGAATCTGTTTTAGTGAAAGAAACGAAGCTGTAAATCTCCCAGTTTTAGCTGCTGACTTCTGTTGGTGTTTTCACTACTTCTCACAGCAATATTCAGGAACCATGAAGATGTGGCACTGAGGAACATGGCCAGTGGGCATGGGTCAGTGGTTGGACATAATGATCTTAGCGGTCTTCCCTGACCTTTGTGATTCTATGATTCTTTATGAGTTACCTGCTCATCCACCAGCTATCAAAATAATTCAAATGCTTTAGCAGGTCTTCAGAACTCTGTAGATTGTAAGTTCTCTCTATATTACATCTTTTAAGCTTCGTAAGTAGTGACTTGAGCTCTCCCAAGTGATCTCCATTAGTAAAAACTTTGTTCTATCAAGGAAAAGTTCTATAAAACTATGTGTACACGCACCCGCAGCATGGGCAATACCTTTATTTCCCCTCACAGCCCAGCACTTGAGCTGCCTTTTCTATACAGAGACTTCAGTGCCTCCTAGGGTTGGCAGAAATAACAACGGAGCTACTCAGCATCTAACTCAAATTCCATCTCCCATTCAGTGGATAGTTTTACAGTTCTGGGCTTTTTCTGTGAGTGAGCTGCATCCAGATACAGCAAAAGGAAGTGGGAGAGGAAATTTAGTAGGAGACTGAGTTTTCTGCTAAATCCATGAACACCTTTCCTACCCAGTTCCACCTAAGCAGAAAAGGGCCCATTCATTTTCATGAAAAACTTGCGTTTTGAACTCAACTCAGGCTATCAAATCCTGATGAGATTTATGGTGGACAAACCTCCAAGCAACTTATTGTCTTCAACAGAGATATGCTGAGCTAGCAAATTCTGAGAAAAAAATCTGTTTGTAGTACCAAATACATATTTCCTGATGCAGGAAAACCTAACCTGCAGATTTCTGAAAGTTTGGGAAATATAGCAGAGGAAATATCACTGCATGCTTGCCCTGCTCTTCTTTTTTTTTTTCCCCTCGAATACCAGTTGTCAGACACTGAGCCAGTATTCAGGGCTGAATGGCCCTTCCATCTCACTGCCCAGCTAAATCTACGTTCTCCTGACAGTTCCGTAATTGAATTCGGCACCACCTTTCTTTTTTATTAGCATATTTGGAAGAGACATGTCTACACAGCCTCAGAGAAATGTGCGCTCGCTTACAGAAGCCCAAGAGGAAAGCATTATTTTAACCCCTGTCAATAGCTTCACCACCCATCTCTCACGTCCTGCCTCCCTCTAATGCACAGCTTGGCAATGAAAGCCTGCAGCATTTCCCTGCCTGCAGCGATCAGCCATCAGGCGCCCTTTAGAAGGATCAGAAATATTACTCACGACGATCCGCTCAGCACAGAGCTTTGGCAGCACCTTACTGCTGTAGTTCAGCCACCATGGGCACTGAAGTCTCCTCTGCTTGAGCCAACCTACAGAGCTTTTCCAGCACTTCCAGCAGATCAGTACCAGAGCATTATTTTCAGAAATCACGGTGGTTAGGAATGCTTTCTGTGAGTTGCAGCCTCTGATTGGCTACAGCTTCCTGAAAGCAAACACTTATGCAAGAGAAACACAATTACTTAACAAGGGACTTTTATAACAGCAATGCGTGTTGCAAACTGGATGACAGACAGAAGCTAAAGAATGCCTGCTGCGTCCTGCTTTGTGCTTCCACGAGGAAGGAATAAATACATCAGAGCTCAAAACTCACACACCTGGGAGGAAACAGGAATCACCCCCACCTGTATCTCCACCTCCTACAGGGCTGCGGTCACCAAACATCCTTTATCTCCCTGTTGTCAACTGAAAACATGCTTCACAGAAACACCATTTCTCAAATGCAACTACAGCATCTACCAAGCTGGCAGTACAGCAGTGGATCCCCAACCATAAGGGCAGTGAGTAAAGTAGCACCAAGCACTGAGGTGTTGTTGCCTCTAAACAGATGACATCATGGGGTTGAGAGTGAATCCTGCTTGGGATTCCTTGTTTTTTGGGTAGTGGGGGGAAAAATAAACACAAGAACATGGGTGTGCATGGCTGTGGGGAAGGGCCAGGCATTCAGCCAGCACTGCTGCCCTACGTTATCAGGGTAAGCCTGAGGTCCACCCTCTGAAGGAATTCTGGTGATGAAACCAGCAGCTTCAGTGTGATTCAAATCAGAGAATACACACTGATCAGAAAAGCATATATTACATATATATACACATACTTCCACTTATCAAATAGTCCAAATCACCCCAATATGATGTCAGGCATTCTATTTTCATCCAGTTGTTGGAAACATCCAAATAGTTTTTGTCAGGATGGTATCTCTGATAAAGCAGATTTTATTCACGATTGCAATGGCGGGCGTCCCGCAAGCAGGAGCGCATCTATGGATACAACATGGCAGTCTTTATACCCTGTCTTCTCCCCTTTGCCTCCCCCCTCTCCCCTGTTTCCCCACTGGCTGGGTACTCCACAATCTTATCAGGAGGTTTTACATTTATTAATGAATTGCCTTGTTCTCTGGTTTGATCTCGTGCAGGATCTTCTTGCAATGTGTGTTACAAAATATACATATACAGAGCGTGCAGTCCTGGGAAGGTTTGTTTAGAGGATAAACGATGTAAACTATCAGAGATCCTCCCCAAGTTAAGTAAAGAGATTCCCAAAAAGAACTATGACAACGGAGTTCATGAAATAAAAAAATATTATCCAATTCTAATGCAGAAACAACATTTGATTCCCACAATTCTCCCCTTTTTCTTTTTTTATACGCTGTTGCAATTTTTTTTTTGTTTGTTTCACTTTTATAGACATCTCCCTCTTCTCCACTTTCTTTATTTCCCATCTCCTCTAATACCATCATTTTATCCAGATGTGGTGACTCCATTGGTGTTTGCTTCAATAGTGCTGTCTCGATCAATCACCATACCAGTCCCCTCACACAGGGGATAACACAGCAACCAATGGCCATCAGGGCTCCTGCTACTACTATGAAAGAAGTAAACGTGGGTACAATCACCCCTTTCCATTCACCAAGCCAGGACTCCAACCATCCAGTGATAGAAGTATATATTCCTGATTATTTTGCCAGTTCATTGGCAAGGGTGGTAAGCTCTTGCAATGCCTTAGTTATTCTATCACCTGGAGCTGTGTTATTGGGATGAAGGTGCAACAACGGGTACCCAGCATTACACATACATTTTTTTTTTTTTCCAGCTTGTATCATATCTTAGGAGATCTTATTTTCCCATCCTACTTGTGGCATCTAACTGTTCTGCAGTTCCCTTTATTGCACCCTTTTGTATAATTTGTAAATCTCCACTGATTATAACAAATGTAGTTAATCCAATCTACATTCTTGTTGATCATCACCCACCAGGACAGTGATTCAAACCCTGCAACAATTTGATTTCTAGCCTTAAAATCATCAGGACAACAAGAAGTGAAAAGTTTAAATCCTTAGCTTGCCCACATACCAAACAATTACTGATATAAGTATACTTTGCAATGATGCTTTTATATCTCTTGTGGAAAACATCTATATCAAATGCTGCATTTAATCAAATTAACATTTCTAACAATTAGAAGAGCCCATATTACTGTGTTTGGATTCACAATTTTAAGGGTCCAGCTGACTTCAGTTCCCATTGCGTTTGAGGGACCTTCTTAACTCTAGTATGATGTGTACACAATGCTTGTTCTTTAATTTATTTTTTTTTTACTGCTGTGCAGGATGTTAGCAGCAGACTGTAGAGTGCCAGATTCTGTATCGGGTGTGTATCTGTGTGTGTATGTTGTCATTACCTGCCTGGTTTGGGGTCGGGGCTGTTGTCGCTTCTGAGCTCCTGCAGTGGGAAGAGCTTGAGCAATCGGTGCCCATGCAGAACTGCAGCATGGGGGAGCGCTTGGTAAGGACAGCCCTGCAGCCCTCAGCTGGACGAACTTCTTCCGTGTGTGCAGACTGTGAGCTGTGCAGCCGTGCCTGGCTGCACCGCTCCAGCTCAGAGTCCGCTGCCTGAAGCTGCATCTTTGCTGCCTTCCCTCCTGCCCAGAGCCTCGAAGCTGCTCCCGCAGTCCTCTGCCCACCCCCAACATGCCAGAGAAGACATCTGGCAGCGGGCTGGAGGAATCCCAGCACCCTGTTTTCCTTCTGCCCGCAGCTCTCTCCTCCTCTGCCACACAGGGCACCAGCCTGCAAAATGGGAATGGTCGGGAGGAAAGGGAGCGCTGGCAGGAGCGACTGCTGCAGCTGGCCGGGGGGGTCTGCCTCCCCTGTGCCCTTGTGGGCTACCTGCCCAGCTGCAGGAGGAGCACAGAAGGGCAGATAAAAAAGGTGCAGCTGAGCCGGGTGGACCTGCACAACCCTCTGGCCATCCTGCCGATGGCAGCTGTGACACATCGATTCTTTCTATGCAGCTGAATTCATGTTTTCCATCTGTAAACTTCGGTGGAGAACTGCAGGTTTTGTTAATCTTTGTGGAAATGATGTAACGGTCCCCAAGAATCTCAGAACTGCAACTTTGTCTCTGCCTGCGTAGACCTGCTAGGGCCTAAAACTACACGTTTTATGGCATTAAAAAGAATAAAAAGCCAAAAATGAAACCTGGAGTTGAAGAAAGACCTTAGAAAAAAAATACATTAAAATGTGAACAAGACAGAGGCTGAGCAAACGTTAATATAGCCCTGTGCTTTCTGCCAAAGTGCTTTATCTCGTTATCGTTACATTTGCTGGGCAGTTGCATTTCGGTATGTGAATATTTAAAAAAAGTGCAATGGATGCTGGCAAAAACAAGTCTGTTTTCTATTTTAACAGATGTTCATAAGCACTTAGCACAGCTTTCCGGGGTCTGGAGTACTTTCCCTTTGTTTTCTTCGTCTTTTCACCCCGCTTTTAACTTCGCGCTCTTCCCCCGTCATCACAACGCGGAACGGATCGCCACGGCCTGCGCCGCGGGTCCCCGGCAATGCCGCCGGAGTTCTTCCCGCGGTCTCTGCTGCCACCTCGTGGCCAATGCGCGGAACTGCCGCTGCCCGCTGCTCAGGCCGGCAAGCGGTACAACGCATGCGCGTAGAAACGCGGAAGTGGCGTTTTAACCGCTCTGCGCCGCTAATCCGCCGCTCTCTATGGTGATCAGTCCTCCAGATAAAAAAAAAAAAAAAAAAGCGCTACGCACGCACTGGATTCTGCTCCGAACGGGGCATACGCCGGACTCTGCCCGCCACGGCGCATGCGCCTGTCTGTGCCCCGCAATGCGCGTGTGCCACGTGCTCTGCGCGCATACGCCCTGCTGCGACATAGCAACGCTGCCGCAATTCTGCCGATTGACCGCGTGGGGGCACCAGAAACCGCCTCGATGCAGTTCCCCCGATTGGCCACGAGAGATCGCGGAAACAACTGCGACGCACTTTTGCCGACCGGCCACGCGGTGGCACCAGATACCGCGGAAATCACTTCGCCGCTAGGACTGCTGTGGGTCTACAGCAAGCCGTCGCCAGCCCGTTCTCTCTTTTGATGGCAGAGGAAAAACACAGAAGGGAGAGGGGGGAATGGAAGACGACAAAGACAACGAAGGAAATCTTCGACAAACCCACCAAACCTGCGCTCAGTGCTTAGGAGTACTTGTCAATAAATAAATAACCAGCAAATTGATGTTGTCAAGATTTTTATTACTCTATTTTTTTCAGCCAGCGTCCGAGGTAATGAAAAACCTCGTATGAAGCGGGCAGATGCATGCAGCCAAACCATGGCTTGGAACGATTAACCACATTTGGTTTTGGCACCATGTTTGTGAGAAACACTCGAAGCCAAAAATTTCAGGTTAGGCCAGGATCTCAGTGATAGCAGCAAAGTTTATTCGTCATTGCAATAACGGGCTCACGTCCCCTATTAGCGAGGGAGGGACTGTGCAGCAGTCAGCCAAATTCATTTGGTTCTATACTCCAAACCCAACGCAGGTAATGCTCTCCTGGCACTCATTGGTTGAGCATCTCAGGCTTACACTCTCCCCGATGCTGTTGCTATGATACATTTCCATATAAGGTCCATTACCGACCCGTTGTTCTTTCATATGCTTTGTACTTCTCCATGGAGATACGAGGGCCATATTTCCAAGAGTGAGCACATGCGTTCTGTCCTGTGCTGGGCTCTCTTTCTCCAGCCCGCATCTTTGCCTTATTTTGCACCTGGCTCACATCTACCCCAGTCAGAACGCCCCCAATCTTTAACCCCAATCTTAACTTCCTTTGCAGGATGTTGTGGGAGACTGTATCAAAAGCATTGCTGAAGTCAAGGCAGACGACATCCACTGCAGCAGCACCTGAAATGGTCCATCCCACTCGGGCTGAAGCTTTGATTCCTTACACGTGCGTGTTAGGACCCAGCCTCCAGCACGGAATGAGGGCACTAGAAATTCCAGAGGTGGAGCTCGAGACAGCAGTCCGTGTCCCTTGAGGGATAACAGAGAAGCAGACAACCCGAGTATGTAGTTCTTAGGAAACTTATCCTTGGTTTCAAGAGCGGCATCTCACCTCTCCCTCCCAAGTACAGCAACCCAAACCGCACTTCGTACGGTGATACTCCCAAGTCTTTTCTGGGAGCGGTTCGTATTCTGAGAAGGGCTACAGTTAAATGCTTTGGCCAGTAATAATGTTTCTAAAACATGCCGCTAACATATGCAGTATTTTACTTCTTAGATCAACTATTTCTAAGGATAAGTTACAGAATACAAATTCATTATGTTCTACTTCTTCAAACCAATTGCTACTTTTTAATATCAAATGCAGAAACAACATTCCATTCCCACAATTACCCCCTCTTTTTCTTTTGAAATGTTGATTTCTGCAATTCCCCCCTTTTTAAAGTACAATTCTAAAGACCCTCTTCACTTTCTTCATTTTCCATTTCGTCTAATACCATCATTTTATCCAAGTGCAGTGGTGGTTCCACTGCTGTTTGTTTCAGCAGCGCAGTTTCTGTTAATCGCTGCACCAATCCCCCCACGCAGGGGATAACACAGCAACCGATGGCCATCAGGACTCCTGCTACCACAGTCAAAGAAGTAAATATGGATACAATCATCCCTTTCCCAAACCAGAACCCCAAACACCCAGTGAGGGAGCTATCTAGTCCAGAGTTCTTGGCTAATTCACTAGCAAGAGTAGTAAGCCCGTAATGCTTTAGTTATCATGCTATCTGGGGCTGTGTTACTTGGGATAAAGGTACAGCAGTGAGTGCCCAACATTACACACACGCACCCTTTTTCAGCTAGTATCATGTCTAGGGCAATCCTATTCTGTATGGCTACAGGCCATCCTGCTTGTAGCATCCAATTGTTCTGCAGTTCCTTTCATTGCCTCCTTTGTATAGTTTATAAATCTCTGCTGATTGTAGTAGATGTAGTTTATCCAATCTTCATTTTTGTTAATTGTCACCCACCAGAATAGAGATTCAAATCCTGCAGCAACTGATTTCTAGCCTTAAATTCATCAGGGACACCTCTGGGCACCCCAATTGAGTCCATATATATTGTATCATCATCAGATGGGGCTCCCAGGCTCCTTTTGTTCCTTTTTCGAATGTGTGATAGATCCTTCTCAAATGCCAAAGTGAACAGTATAGCCAGTTGAACAAGTGCACAGGTACTTATCCTGAGCCTTTCGAGTATGATCAGGCAATGAATCCCATACAGCTACTCTGAATCTAGCTACTGGGTCTCTTCCCCGAACATTTATTCCAATCCCAAAAGTGATGTTAACAAGGCTATCAGCCTTGCTAATTGTTATTGTCACTGGATTACACTGCAAGGCCTGGCAGTCTGGTTGGACAATTCCCCTAAACATACTAATCCATTCTTTTAGGGTGTGTGATTGCATCATATCGAATATCCCATACCAAATATCCCAAATATTTATTAATGAATTGTTTGTTTGTTATCTGGTGTTAGTCCTGTTGTCTCCAAGATGTCTGTTCCTATTGATATGGTGATTGTGTAGAGGATAACCAATGTAAACTATCAGAGGTCTTCCCCAAGTTAAGTAAAGAGATTCCCAAAAAGAACTATGACAACAGATTTCATGAAACAAAAAAATATTATCCAATTCTAATGCAGAAACAACATTTGATTCCCACACAGTGAACAATTGAAGTTCTTTTCAACACAGTCAGTTTTATCTTACCTGTGTTGCTAAGGCAGAGCTGATCAGTTAGATGCATATTAATATGAATCCAGGGCAACTTCCATGTGTGGAATCTGCTGTCCCATGTTCTTAGTGGTTATTACATAATGCATTTATTGTGTTTTGGTGACAGATTGTGGTGACATCATGCCAGTAGCCTTGGCTTCTTGCCAGAGTAAGCTAAGCACAAACTACAGACCCATATTCTGGGTTGTAAAGAGTTATTTCTCTAGAAGAAATTGCAACACAGGTCTTAAATAAAATATTCAGAATGATTCTGTCACACAGCTCTACAGATATCCCCCAAAGTATGTTTTTAAAGTGCAGAGCAATGTGCTTAATGTTTATAAATGCATGAGTTAAAACTGAACAACTCTTGCTTCACCAGGCTGCACAGCATTCCCAGAAGAGGGAATTCTCAGTACAGCTGCAGTTCTAAGGTAACATACTACCAGACTTCCCTTATGGAAGAGCCCTACCTTCCTGGTGTAGCTTCACTGGGAGACATCTTAGAGCTCCACTTTTTACCTGGGTTTCAATTGATAATCTTTGCCAGCCTCTGGAGGAAGAGTTATTTTCAGGCAACTGTGATAAATGCCATTACACACACACCAGCTAAGGAAGAGCTGTTCATACACATTTACAGACAGAAGGACTAGAGGTGATGGCCTCAAGTTATGTCATGGAAGGTTCAGGTTGGGTGTTAGGAAATGTTTCTTCTCAGAAAGAGCAGTGAGGCAGTGGCACAGGCTGCCCAGGGAGGTGGTGGAGTCACCATCCCTATCAAGGAACACAGATGTGGCACTGAGGGATGTGGTTTAGTGAGGAAATATTGGTGGTAGGTGAAATTCCAGTTCATGTAGAATGGCTGCTATGGGACCACACTCAGCTGCTCTGCCCTGTGCACTAGAAAGCCATGTAAGCATTTACAGAGTGCAGAGCAGGCACGAGCAGATTTGGCACTGGAATTCATGCCCTGCTGAGAAGAGGAAGTTCCCTTTCAAACATGAATACTCCTGCTAGCAAGTGAAATAAAATGTGATGAGCACAGACAGCCTGAGTCCCAGTGCAGAACACAGAAAGAGGGAGCCAATCACTTGCTAACTACAAATACCACTGCAGAGACCCTGTCCTCAAAATAACCTCATTTTGCATTGTGCAGGAACTGAGACAAGTTCATTTTTGGGCAGCTCACCCACTTAATGGCACACATTGTCATTAGCAGGGAGCTCCAGAAAGCAAAGCACCTGACAAGCTACTTAGAAGGCGCTTTCTCTCACCACAAAGACTAATGTTATCTAGGACAGAGATATTTCTCTCTTATCAGGTGATCAGCCCAGCAACTGAATAAAACCGGTGCCAGGAGGGCAATTTCATTCTCTCGCAGCCAAGCGACTCAGAATAAAAACACCTATGAGAAGCTCACAACACAAAAGTGCCTTTTGTTCCCATCAACAGCGATAGGTTTAAGTCTCCAATGCATTCTGTGCACTCCCACTCCAGTTTAATCTTTACAGCCACTTGCTTTCAATCCAGACTTTTCCAAACGGCCTCACCGACCCATGAGTTCTAATTGGAAATCATTTTCAGCCTAAGTTCTGCAAACATGAGAACCAAATATACTAATCTTCTAGCAACAGCTCAAGCATTCTAATCCCACGGTGGGTTAATCTGGGTGTCTCCAATGGCAGGGATTAGCCCTTCTGTAATGCTGGAAGCAATGGGATTTGACCACATGAACCAGGATGGCACACAGTGAAGAGAATCTGTGTTAGCAACTCCCTTTGGGTATTTTAAGAAGGAAAATCTGCTTTTTATTATTGCAGAATGAAACAGACCCACCCTCTGGCAGCAGGGCACAGACTGGGGGGTAAAAACAGCTATAGAAATCCACTACCTATTGATTTTCAACCAGACTTTAAAATTCATCAGCTGACCTCCATCAAAACTTACGCTCGAACTCTGAAACGTTTACAGTGTTGCCCTTGATCCAATAACATGACAACTTGATTTTGCCTTTAATACTCCTTCCAAAGAGCAATTTTGCAACACAGTTACCTGAATTTTTTTTTTTTTTTTTTTTTAAAAAGGTAACTGAAATACATATATAAAATGCCATCACATGGAGAGATTCCACCTCCTACATGAACCATCAGCAGAACTGGAACATTTAGTTCTACCACCACAGCACATCAGTGTAACAAGAACTCATAGCAAGACCTTAGAGAGGGGAAAGGCAATTTTCCTTTAAATAAGCAAAGAAGTAAAGCCAGTAAGTTGATTTTACCTCCTCCCACCCTTCCATCCAAATACTCACAGGCATCTCTTAGAAGTGGTCTGGCCAGGATCACTTGAGTGCAGCAAGAAGCATGTAGGACAGCACCACTGCACGTCCTGGACTGCTCCTGATTGGGAACTCTCAATTGATTTCTTGAGGTCTCTTTTACAAACTTTCACAGCAGATACTGTGCTGTGGTGCTTCACTGTCTTGCCCCACCACTCAAATTCTTGGGACTACTTGTCCTTATCTGGATACTTCACAGTTCCAGCTCCTCTTTATTTTGTTATCTTACCTCTAGTGTTTCAGATTGTTCTTCACTCTGTCACTTGTAGGAAACACAGAATGCTCTGCAGCAATCAATGCATGCTTCTCTCATGTTTTTCTTTTCACCTCACACCAGCATATGTATTACCATTATTATATTGTTATTGTCTGATAAAGACAACGCACCCTGAAAACCTCTAGCCTTCTGTATCCCAGGATGAAGGAAAAGAAATTTTACGCACATATTACACAGCTTCTAGCTGCCCCATTGTGGAGGTTGAAAGATCATTGAGGCAAGTTGCAGATAGCAGTACCACTGACCAGACTTCTTACATCAGTACTGCCATATGAGTTCATTCATCCTCTTTCCCACAACTCTCATCCTTCGACATTCAACTTCTACCTTATGCCACTTCTTATCATTCCATACAACAGCCACATACTCCTCCTTTCACTAAGGAACACAATAACAAATAAATCAACAACAACAAAAAAGAAACAGGCAAAAAAAAAAAAAAAAAAAAAAAAAAAACCAAGAAAAAGAACACCACAACCTTCCCTTTTTTTGCCTTCAAAAAACCCAGCCTCTATATTTCAAGCTCCTATAACACAATGGAAAACACAGCAACATCAACAGAGCAACAAGGTCCCAAGCTACAGCAAACAAGGATCTGCTCAAATACAACAGCCATAGAAATAAAGGAAAGAATTTACAAACCTTCAAAAGGCCTCAGGCATGCAGAGATCTCCAACAAGATGCCCTCACCTCCCCTGCCAACCCCTAAATGAAGTCTGGGAAGGGGTGGATCCTGGCTCCAGCTGCCGGTCATTCAGATACATTGCATACACCTGAGCTCCCCTGGTTGCCCTGCCTTCCCAGCAGATGCTCAATCACTGGTTCAAGATGTGACTTTGCATTTCTGCTACAACCCCCATTTTTCAGCCTCCAAAACTAGCCTATGAAAACAGCATCCAAAAACAGATTTCAAAAAAATAATCTCAGCCCTTCAGCTATTCTTTGGCTTCTGTGGTCAGGCCTCCAACAAATAATTTCCAAAAAAATGTCATCCCTCCTGTGGTTTCCATTATTCAGTCTCCAGTTTTTCAACTGTCATTGTCCAGCTTCCATTCCTCCACATGCAAAAAATGGCATCCAGTTTTTCAACTGTCGTCCTTTGGCTTCCATTCCTGGACCTCCAGTGGACAGCATCTAGAAAGTGTCTCTACCTGCAGGTAGAGACCTCCATAAAATAGCATCCAAAAATGGATTCCGCTATCTGGCTTCTAATTTTTCAGCCTCCATTCTGTGGCCTCCAACTGTTTCAATCCATCAGCCTCTGATTTTTTTAACCTCCAAAAGACATTCTCCAAGAGTGCCTCAACTATCTCGCATCCAGTTTTTCAGCTGCAATTCTTCAGCTTCCATTCTAGGGCCTCAAATGAACTCTAAAAACATCCTCTATTCTGCAGGCTATCAAAAATGGCATTCAATTTTTTGGCCTCTGCTCTGCAGCTTCCAGTTTTTTTAACCTCCATTCTTTGGCCTCCATTTTTTTTAAACTTCCATTCTTTGACCTCCATCCATTCTTTGGCTTCCAAAAAACACTGCATTTCAGAACACGAAAATGTTAATCAATCAAGCAACTCTTTCAGTCAGAAATGTAAGACAAAACATCAGTTTCCTCCTAAACTTCATTAAAACCAGACCTTTTGTACTCCAGCTTCTCAGAAAAGGAACTAAGCCTGAGGCAAACAAGGAACAATGGAAAACTGCAGCAACAAGGGAAAACTGCAAGCAAAGAAGAAAGTTCGGTAAGCCATAAGTGCAGAAGGGGAGATCTAGCAGGAAGCAGAGGGCAGACATAACTACAAATAAGGCTGTCATTTTTGCCTGCAGTAAATGAAGATGCATACATGCCCACCCACATATCTTTATCCCCAGAGAGCACTTTCCAGAGTCATGCAATAGACTGTTTTCTCATTCAAATTTGAGACTGAGTATGCCTGTGGAAAGCCAGCTACAGACGGGGCTCTGCATCTCAGGGAGGTGAAAAAGCTTCTCACAGAAGGGTTTTCAGCCAGCCGAGGTCTCTTGCCACACCACACAGTCCTTGAGACCTGCCCACTCCTGAGGTGTAGGTGAGGTACTGTTCTCAAGGCAGCTGGTGATTCAGGCTACCTCCATTTTGAACTGCTGCTGCTTTGGAATAGGCTCATCCTTGGAATAGGCTCTTCCTCACTCCAAGAAAAGACATAGAGGCTCTGGAGGGTGTCCAGAGAAGGGCAATGAATCTGTGAGGAGTCTGGAGCACAAGTGTTATGGGGAGTGGCTGAGGGAACTGGGATGGTTCAGTCTGGGGAAGAGGAGGCGCAGAGAAGATCATAGGGATCTTTACAACAGCCTGAAAGTAGGCTGTGGTGACATGGTTGTAAGCCTCTTCTCCCAAGTAACAGTGACAGGACAAGAAGGAATGGCTTCAGATTGCACCAGGGGAGGTTCAGGCTGGGTATCAGTAAACATTTATCCGAAAGAGCAGTGGTGCAGTGGCACAGCTGCACAGGGAGGTGGTGGGGTCACCATCCCTGGAGGTGTTCAAGAACTGAGGGGATGTGGCACTGAGGGACGTGGTTCAGAGCAGTCACAGGTATGGGTTGGTGGTTGGACTGGATGATCTTAGTGGTGTTTTCAATCTTAATGATTCGATGATTCTCTGATTCTATGAGGGACTGGGGCATTTTCCTCACATAGCATTGCCCTAAGCCTAACACTAACCCTAACCATGACCTCTAATTCTAACCCTAAAACCTAACCACAATTCTAAACCTAAAACTTAACCCTAACCATAACCCTAAGTTCATCCTAACCCCAACCCCTAACCCAAAAAACACAAGTGTCAGAATACACAAGTCACTTCTTCCTCAAACCGTGCACCTTGGCAAGGCAGCCTCTTTTCTTATTTCCCTCTTAAGACCAAAATCTGTATTGTCTTTGTCCAAATACCCTTCAGGGTTACCACAGTGTTACCTTCTGCAACTAGATCTTCAAAGCCATGCCTGGCCTTCCTCTTCTCTTCCTCTCTGCTAATTAATTTTTAGTGAAACTTATGCTGTTAGCAGTTTTGATCAGGCCTGATTATTTTGTTGGGACTTGTCTACAATGAAGCTCTGTAGTGCCATCGCTGCAAGCTTGCTCTCATGCCTAAAAAGTTCTCAGAGCTGCCAGCTCACTGGACAATATGACAAGATCCTTTCCTTCATTTGTTGTTTTATAAATAAATACATAGATATTGAACAGAGACAGAAAGGTTGCCTTTGCAGTGCAGAGCAGATCGTTTACAGGCAACATAATCTGTCAGCGTACCACGTGGCCTGCAAAGCTCTTATGTAAAAACAACAGTAATCTCACTTTGAAAACTACCAGTAAGTGATTGAGAGTCATAAAGAATAGAACCGGGGCTCATATTAATTACTAAAAGACCTGCTCTGACTGCAGGTGCTTTCTCTGAGAGACTTCACCAACAACGTGAGAATGAGAACATATGACTTTCCACCTTTAAAAATAGGATTTGCACACGGAAAAGTACAAACCAAACAGTACTTTTTCCCCTTCAATGTGAAATAGCCTGCACCTGACGTGCAAGACAGCTTTTCTTCCTTCTGAAGTCCATTTGATCCACTACAACAAAGACAGTGCTTCCTTTACAGTCTACGGTATTCATCCTGTGCAGTAAATGTAGTTCAGAATTAGCTGCTACAGTAATAAAACAAGGTAATAACTACATCTATCATTCATTATGATATCATTGCAGGCTGTAAATCACCTCTGATTTTACTCACCATAAAAAGAGAGCTTGCCCAACTAGAGAAACCTACTAAGCCAAAGTAAAGCTCTTGAGCCATGTGAGCATCTTCCAAGTACACATCTCTCCAATTGGTAGGATTCATATAAAAGGAGAGCCCTGGGGGATATGGCATGGTAATGAAAGCCTTCTTTTGGAATACACTACATGACAGAAAATGGAAGCAATTGAAGGAAGAGAATTTCAGTCTTGCTGGAAGAAGAGGCCTCTCATTATGACTGTTTCACAGAGCTCTTAATACAGCAAGCCATTAAACTATGGGATCACACCTTACACACACCACACTGAACAAACTGTTTCCAAAGGCAGTTCCACCTGCCAGATACATCTTTTATCCCTCAAACTCTACAGCCAGCAAACAGAAAAGGAAATGAATATTTTAAAACAAAAGCAATACCTCAAAGGCCCAGCAGACACTCCTAGCTGCACTGCCCTTGCCATCGACAGGAGAACAGCCAGAGATGCCAGCAGGATTCTGCAGGTACTGATGGTTTGCTCAGATCCTGCATTGTGCAGATCCTGGGATACGCAGCACCAAGGCAGCCCTGTTACATTTCTACCCTTTCAAGCACCAGTCAGACCTATGCTCATAAGGGCACTAGTTTTGTAAAAAAAAAATATGCTTGGCAAAGAGGGTTTGTGTGCTGCTGTGTGGAGCCAGGGGTGGGGGTCAGTGATCCTCACGGGACCCTTCCAGCTTGGGATATTCTGTGATTCTATGAGTTCGCACAAATGTTTCAGAGGGGCTCTCATCCGTAGCCCTTCAAGAATAACTACATAAATAACAAGAAAACCAGGATCATTTCCAAGAAAAGAAGAATAGAAATAAAAACATAAAAAACAGTAGGCTTGAGTCCTCACCTAACTGAAAGAAACAACACCAGTGGATAGCGAGGAGAGGAACAAATGCAGGAACCCTATGGTAGACAACAGAGAATCTCGACAAGCCTTGGGCAGATGGTATCGTGACAGGTTTCTCTATTTCTTCTTTGGAGAGCATAAATCAATTTGTGAGCTTAAATCTAGACCTTTTCCCCAGGGAAAAATGCTAAATGAGGTGAGTTCTGAGACAGATACAAGCAGGACAAAACATGCACACACATATACCAGGAGGACAAAGACAAGAAGCTGGAGGAAGGGCTGTGCTGTGTTCTTCACATGGAGCAGTTGCAGCTGGGAGGTTTCTTCCCATCACATCCAGCAAAGCCACACAGCGGTCAAACACGGCCCTCACCGAGCCCTTCCCATGCTCTGTGCCAACTAGGACGAGTGACCACCAGCCCTTTGTTCATTCCTGCTGTCTGACACACCGTTTGGGGAACTGGTGCTGGAAGGCAGGGCAGCCTGAAGCCGTACCTCCTCCTCCTTTCTGATTTAAAACGCTGCATCCAAAACTGAAAAGCTTTTTCTCTCTGCCGTACAGAGCTCTGCCGGAGCTGCGGTAGGGAAGTCCTCTGGTTTATTCCTGCAAGCATTTTCTCCTTTTTTTTTTTTTTTCTCTTTCTTTCACCCACGCCCTTTCACAGCACTTCTTTTGGCATCCCAGAAGCATGGAAAAATCCCTTCCTTACATAACGGTACTTTTCAGATCCCCAAGGCAGCCCCCCTCCCTCGGAAAGAAAACAAGCAGGACATTCACTGACGAGCTCGGGAAGGTCACGTCCATCTCTCCTCCTCCAGGTTTGGGCTGCCCTCTGCACCCAGCCCAACTGCTCATCATCAGAAGAGTTAACAAGGACAATGCCGGTAGGTGGTGTCCAAGAATAGCTGCTGCTCTGCAGTGCCAGTAGAACCTGCGCTGCACCGAGGGCTGCCCTGCACGGCAGGTGGGTGCGGGGAGCTGCAGCAGCTCTGCGTTTGCTGCACCTTCGCTGTGATGGCTGCTGCCTTCTTCTTCCAGTCTTCAGGCTGCTTTCTACAGATAAGCACCTCTCTTCAGACGTCTCTCCTTGGCAGGAGGTGGCTGGGGGCCAGATCAGTGCTGTAAGAGGAGCCAGAGCCCCCATTTCTCTCTTTAAGCACTTGAGGCAAAAACCAGCCTGGGAATGCTAAATAGGAGACATGAACTTGGACATGTGTGTATGCACATGTAGCATCCGAAAATGTAAATGAACTCTTCAGCTCAACCCAGTGAAGACACAAAATACATTTAAACCTGCTGGAGCCTCCGTCCAGCAGGAGCAGAGGCATCCACCACAGCATCTCTGTCCTGGAGAACACAGAGCAGTGGTATAACCAGACATGGCTTGTGATTTCTTGGCCGTAGAGGCAGAACTTTGGGTTGGGAAGGCAGGGCTGGGAATGTGTGAACTGTTTTTCTCTTTTGTTTTTCCTCTACTGCTGGGAAAATGGGTAGAGAGGAGTGACCAGCATTGCAGGGAAGGCTTCTTTACCTTCTTACCACAAACACCAGCACCAGCCTCTACGGTTTTCAGGGCTCTTCTGATTGCTCTCCTTCAGTCTGCTGTGAGAAGCGGCCCATTCTTGGTGCTTGGCCTGACCAAATCTGACTCTTCTAAATGTCAGAAGTCCTCTTTCACAAGAACTGCAGAGGAAAACCCCCTTCAGTGTACTGGTATATTGGTGCACGGTGCACTGCTGTATTTCCTGCCCCTATGTTACAGTGCTCCAGCCAGTTCCCCTTCTCTCATCTTGTGTTTCTCCCATGGAAGCTTTGGAAAGCCTGCTCTTTCCACAGAACACTGTCTGGCCCATTCTTGCTTGCCCGTAAGTTTTAGTGGGGTAAAAATGACAGCTAAGTAAGCTGAGCAAACACTGAACAGCTCATCTGCTTGTGGCTGGAACCACAACCCGCGTTCACATTGCAGGTATCACTCTGGCACCAGTCACACCTTGCCACAGTTGTACCTCCTTCCATTCTCATCAAAAGCAGGTACTGACCAGGTGCAAGCAGCAAGCTGCCTGCTGACCCTGCTGAAACACGTTATTTCCATGCCAGGGGTAGAAATATGTTCCTGTTTTTGAAAGCCTCACTTTGCTGCAATGTGATGAGCCATCAGTAAAAGCTAGAAAAACCTCATCCTGTGAATTTTAACTTGGTTTGCTTCCTAGAGATAGATAAACGAGTGCGGGCACATGCTACTGTGCTCAGGGAACCACAGGGAGAACAGTCTGATCTGCTGCAAAAGTTCAAGGTTAGATTTTGACCCCAAATAGGAAAAGGATGTCACTGAGGTAGCAGTGAATCCTCCTGACTAGCTGAGACGACTTCTATCACAGCTGTACAAAAAAATGGTAAGCCAGATGGGTGGAGAGACCTCCAGAGAGCCTGAGGAGATGCCACAGGCACCTTCATTTTGGAGCTTTTATGATAGCTGGTAGTACTCAGGGAGGAACCAGAACTGTGCAGCTCTGCACCAAGGCTGCGTAGGCACTGAGAAAGCAGAGTTTGAATGTAGCTGGCCTGGAGTCAGTGAGAGGGGTGATTCTTTCCTCTGCTTTGACACCACTTACTTAGAGCACATCACCGTAATGCCATCCTTCTCTGTTGTCAACCTTTGGAGGGAGCAGCTGCTGAATGCGGCCTTTGAAGAAGCAGTGCCTCCCTTATCTCATCTCTCACCTCTTTGCACAGCCTCTATTTCAGGCACATGGCACTACTTCCAGGAACAAGGAATCGCCTGCTGCAGGCCTTGCTGGCCACAGGTGCTGGTGTGTCTGAGGGGAAGCCGAGGGTGAGGTCGGAACACAAATGAGACAGGCTACAAAGACAGAAGCCCAAGCAAATGGTGCTTGGTGTGTGGTGCTGTGGCTTCATCCCAGAGCACTGAGCTCAGCGACTGGGATGGCAGCAGGGGCTGTCAGCAGAGAGCAGCTGGGTGGGAGATGTGTGGCAACTGTCCTGTCCTGCAAATGAGGACAAACGATGAGGAACAAGCTGGTGTCTCATATACACAGCATGCAAGCTCCCAGTTGGCCCAGCTTCACTGAATGCCAGTCCAAAGGCTGTAGGTGTATCTCACAGCCACCTGGCTTGTCTCCCCTCTATTAAGGCCAACACAACTTTGCCCTATTGGGACTGTTTGTCTCATTAACCCTATCTACCTAACAGAGATGGTAACAAGACCCAGCGACTCGGGCATAAAGGGAAGTTGGGAGAACTGGTTTGCGTTCCCATCTCTGCTACTGGTTTACTGTACATCCTTGAGCAGGTAATTAAGTTCAGTATGCCTCAGCTTTCCCCACTTTAGAGCTGTGATAATTACATTTATCTCCCTTTGTGAAGAACAAGGGCTTGGCGACATTTGGATAAAAGCCCTCAAAGAGCCAAGTGTTGTTGAAGTTAGCTGTAATAACCACGGCCCTCCTTGAATTTGTAAAAGTTATCCTGTTCCAGCGACTGCTTCATAGATGAGGCATTAAAAACAGGAGTGTAATTACGGAGTGACTCCATATCCTGCTGCAGGCTCCTTGCATTGCATTTATTGGGCTAACCCCAGCTCACCTAACGCCTGCTGGTTACCTTGCACAGGGAGATGTTGGTTTTGCAATGACATGACTGTCGCTGCAAAGCAACCATGTTTTTGTCACAGTCTGCTGCTGATTAAAGAGCACCGTAACAGCTTTTAACTTCTGAAATAACAGTGCAAAGCACTAAGTTACAGGGAATTCTGGCATTGCATAAATGACCCTTTTTCAGAACAAGGTAAAAAAACAACCTATTGCTCTTCAAAGATGTTTAGTCCCTGGATTTCTCTTTAGCAGTGTCAATTTCAAGTGAGAACTCTACAAAGGAAATAGCTCAAGTAGTGCCGATATTCACAGTGATGAGCCTCTCTTAAGTTTCATGAGATTTTACTTACAGGACCAGTAGGGAAATCCTACCCCTTACGCTATGTATGAGCTCATTTCACAGGCAGCAAGGACCATGCTTCATTTTCTATGCCAGCTCCTGAAAGCTTACCAAGTCGGAGGCAGAACTCACTGCTTTTGCTGCTGATTGATATCAGTGTGTGAGCAAGCTATAACCTCTATATCAACAACACCTGAACCTATGGTAATAAGTTAAACAATGCCAGGGAACAACCTTGAGCCCTGCCAGCAGATCTATACTGTTTTATTCTTTAGGAAAGTGCCTGGCCTGGTTTGACCCAGGGCAGCCAGCAGCTCCCAGGCCAAGCCTGGGTTAACAGCAGGACTCAGCACAGGGCACAGACTGCCCTCAAAGCAGATTTTATGTGTATTCTCTGTATGAGAAGCATTTGTACCACGTGTACAAATCCCAGTGGGGCTGCAGGATGGGACCTACAGATCTCAACAGCTCCATCACACTTTTAGACTCAAAGAAAGGAGGCACCCAGCAGAAAGGGTTAATGGCACAGGTCAGATGTGTCTTGCTCCAGAAGCAGGGAGTGACTTAAAAGCCCCAAAAGAAGAGGGAAGTGTCTGCATTTGCAAATGTGTGCATGTCTCTCCGGCTGTGAGTGCAAACATGCACATTCAGGGGGAAAAACCTCCCAAGAGAATCACAGAATATCCACACTGGATTACAAGGAAAAGAGATGCTGAGATCTTTGAATGAATTATTTTCAGTGAATCACTCTGGCAGTTTAAAGCCATACCAGCATTTCCAGAAAAACTTTCAGTTATTTAAACAAATATAAGGAAAACAAACAAACAGCCAAGAACATTTGAAGATAAAAGGCTTGAGATAATAAGATTAAAAGCCTTCATAAAGATGTAGAAGTGCTCTTCTCCAGACTTCGACATTCGGAGCTGTTTCTATAAAATACTTCAGCTCCAAGCTGGTGGACTCGCTCAGCTTAAGCCTATGGAGCAGATCATCCTGCCATGCCCCATCTAATTGTGCTGCCTTTTGCTCAACGAAGCACAGAGGTACCTCTACAGGTGATGCCACCTCGGGGCATTGCTAAGCATGTCAGAGGGATTCTTCCTACTGAAAGCCATCCTTATTTGCTGCTGCACTATTGCTATTGTAACGCTGCACGTACATTATTGCCAGCCAGAATAATAAGCAAAAAAATGCATTGTCTTCCCTATGAAGTCTTCCCCTAACAAACGTTTGTTCAGACCCACTCTAAATGTTGAAAAACATTTATTAAAGGTTCTTTGGGAAGAGTTCACATGCTTAGATACGGCCGAAACAGAGGAGGGGAAAAGGAAAAGCTTGTGCAATAATAGATACGGGCTGACGCATTTCAAGACAAACATTTCAGCCTGAGAAGCTGCTGCACAGATCACTGGCTGCCAGAGGGGCCGTCTGCCAAAACTCTTCTGAAATTCAGCTGAGGTTGTAGGCAACCAGTAAGAAAACGTCTCACATGGCAGCACAAACCTCTGTTATCCCAACACAAAACAAAGGCGGGATGCAAATGAAAGCCTTGCGTAGCTTGCTGGAAATGAACCCTCGCTCCCTGACCCTGGATGCAACCCAGTGAAGTGTGAGGCAGAAGGGGACAGAAGTACGCTCATTCTTGAGCTTATACATAGTGAAAATCCTGCTCGCAAGTTCTGAAACTGTTGCAACCATACCAAAAATCTGGCTGAGTTACATAAGGCTTCTGCCACGTCAGAACTGATGGGGCAGGACCTGATGGTGCCTCTGGCTGCAATGCCAGGGCTTTAAATACAGGCTCTGCTGCTGGCATCCTGGGAAACCCTGGGTGAGTTGTGATGTCAGTAGGTCAATCTGTTTCAAGGCTGTAAAACTAAGCTGAGTGCTTCCTGTCCCCTTCCACTTCTGCCTATGGGGATTCTGTGTAACCCTGAAACAAAACCCCTGACAGAGCATACTAATTGCTTGGCTTTTTTCCCCCTCCACTAGGCTTTCTATGCCCTGAAGACCTCTTCTGCTATGGGAGCCCACATCAGCCTACAGTGATGCTATTTCCAAAGAGGAAAGGAACCATGCACTTTCCAAAACAGAGTTTTTTTTCAGGTTTTCCTGACAGATATTCTGCTTGTCATCTGTTTGCATGGAAATGTCTTCGGGGCAGAAGGCTTCTGTGTTGCCGGTTATACCGTGCATTCTGTTGGTATCTATCACACAAAAAAAGTTGTTTTTAATTAAGACAGGCTGAGCAGGGCCTGGTGCCCTATAGCTGCAGTGGGCACTGTGCCCAGCTGAGTGGGAGGTGAGACTGACAGTCTGGAGACACGCTGAGGATCTCAGAGGTCAGGCAGGGGATTTCTCTCCCTCACACTGGCTATTTACACTGTAAGCAACAGACCTCCTCCCCAGGCTCCTCTCATACTCCACAGATTCTTCCAGGCCACGGTTCATCCCCACCTAAAACAGATGTTGAAAATACCAGATTCTTGACTTTGCAGCAATTTTTATCTTTGTGAAGCGAGTCGCAGTATCAAACTGGTGGTGCCTGAGCTGAAGCTCATGAGATGAGTCTGATTCTAACTCACTTGACCCCTCACAGCTGCCATTTCCTATGATGATGGTGGGGATATATTTGAATTGGAAGCACTGTGAAAAACAGTGCCAAGCTTGTTTTATTTACAGTCACATTCAATTACAGGACCAGCTTTCCCAACATATAAAGATAAAACTTGCTCTTGCTAGCATAATTTATACTGGTTCCCATAACCCAAGCATTTTTATGCCAGATCAACCACATACACCTCTGCTATGCAAGTACTTTAACATTTAAACGCCCCAGAACTGTCATTAAACATAACTTTCCCTATGTAACACTGCTCCACAAAAATCATTTCTAAAGTAGCTACACCCTAGCTAGAAAACGAGATAGAAATCCCTGTCGGACCGCACAGAAGAAACATGCACCAATACCTTGCTGACACTTCTGTGTTGTAGAAAGCCCGCCAGCTTAGGAAGTGAAATTAAATACAAAAAAAGCTATCCAGCTGTTCTGTGGCACAACACTGAGGGGATCAATGAGATAGAGCTGCTTTGATGGAAAAAAAAAAGCTTAGTAGAGCACCACTGTCACTATGTATTGATGCAGAGTGACCGCAGGGTTTGTCCATTTAACTAGCCTGCCACTTCCAAAATGGGTGTTGGTGTGTGTCATTTCTGCTTTTGGAAGGCTCTGATCAATTATCTGAACAGTCCCCCATAAGGATGCTGAAATTGTCTGAATAATCCTTCACAGGAATGCTGAATTCAGTGTAGCTACTGAAAAAAGTGACAGGAAATGTGGCCATTCCAGGACCAGACACTCACAGGACACCAACTTGCTATTCAGGTCACAGACCCTGGGCAATATGGCAAATATGGCAACCTTGGCTTTGAAGGGCAAATGGAAAGCTTAACAGCAGATGGTTTGGTCAGTAAATACCCTCCAGCATCACTAGGTTAAAAGGCACACAGCTTCTTTAGGAATAGGGCATGCCAGTAGGGAGTGGTTAACAACTCTGGTATGTTACTACAAGTTAAATATGATGATTGCAAAATAGGGAAAGAATATAGCTTTTTGGCACAGATGGCCTTGGGAAGAAGGTTGTACTATGCAAGACCTTCAAGTTGTCCTTGGGGAGCCCTCTTCAGATGAGAAGAACGTGAGGCTGGGAGCTGCCTGCCAGAACTGAAACTGCAGGAGGAAGCCACAGAAAAAAGATGGGGAGATTAGGAAAAGGGAGTGACATGGGGAAGCTGGAAGGATCTGGAAGAGACTTGGAGGAGGGAAAAGCTGGAAAATCTGCTTTGTTTAGACAGTGGACAAACAAGGCAGTTCCTCCATCAATAACAATTACTCACCTTTGACGCCCAGACCCCACATTGGCAAAGGGCTTAGGTGTGGTGACAGCAGCACCAACACCTCCCTTCAAAGTGCCCGGCTCCAGAACTGGAATTCCCAATTTCCATCTCCACATCTACACACCCAATATGATCTACTGGCAGGAGCAGTCACACAAAACTGGAATTTGTCAGATTTGTCAGAAACAACCAACAAGGAAAGCAAAGGAAAGAGCTCCCCTGCCGCCTTCAAAACAAGAGGCCTGTTCCTTGTTGCTTGGTGCATCGATCGTGGGGACCAGAATGTTCACCAAAGACAAAGGAGACGTGGAAGTGCCATCTCCAGCCTAACAGATCAAGACAGCATCTCCTTTCAAAGTACCCACATCAGCTGGAGGGAAGGAAGTATTCCCTGGTTGTCTTGACACCAGAACATTGGGCCATAAGGAATGTAAGGCCCATGAATCAGAAAAGACTACACAGCCCAGTAAAAAGGATATTCTCCTGGTAAGGTGTGAAGAAGAGGGCCCTTCAAGCAGCTGTCCCCATCATTTGTGTATTTCCTCTAACTCTGTTGGAACAACAGTTTGCAAGTTGAGGGTCATATTAGTAACCCATAAAAAAGCCCAGTGTGAGGACAAGAACACAAATGAAGCACTCAGGGATGTAAAACACTCAGTAGGCAACCAGAAGCCTAAGAGGCACTGCTAATGAGTGAGGGCTTTCCTCTCATCTCTCCAAGAGCAACCAGACCTGCAGGAAACGCACCCACTGCGGTGTCTAGTTGAAGTGTCACTCACAGCACACGGAGGGCAAAAAGAAAATTGTGTTTAGCAAGCTTACTTTCACTTGCAAACTCTGCGTTGAGGTCCTATAATTGATAGTCTTTGGTTCTTTTGAAAACAGTTTCCCAGTGCTTGATGACAGAATGGGAGAGCTAAGAGACTCACTTACCACACCAACGGCTCAGAGTTTGGTGCTTGGAAGATGGGCCTCGGTTTTCCTACCTGGAAAACTGAAGTACTACTAAGTCTTTGAGGTCTGCCCATAAACAGTGCCCCTGAGGCCTGTAACAACAAAAGTATGAAGAGATGCTCTAATAACAGAGATGCTAAACAGTATTATCACAGGTTGCATGATACGGTGTGCCATGATATTTAAAATATAAAGAAAGAAAGTCTGCTCCATTGACATATTGCATCTGAGATTAGTAATCTGAGAAGCAAATGTATTCGGGTCTGCTGGCAGACACCACGGAAGAGACATATAAGGTAAAGAACCTGCAGGCTTTCTAGTAACGCTAATCTGCATTTATATAGCACATTTCTCTTGATGATCTTGAAAAATTTATTATCAAAGCTCTCACAATGCTCCTGTGGGCTAAAAACACAACACGGTCTCTTTTTAATTGATGGGTAACATGGACTTAATCAAGAAAAAAAGCTGAAGGTCAAAGAGGGTGAATGACAAAACTAGACAGCCTACCCCTGCTAACCATCTTTCCCAGCACTAGTCTGAAGAAGCAGTAAGCAGACAGGGAAGCACTGTTCATCAGAAGGTCACACTGCAAGCCATTTCAGAGCAGTTACTTTGGCCAGTAACTATCAGCTGTGCTGAACAGCTTGCAACAAAGGTAGGCAGGCTGTTTCTTGTGCCAGGAGTTGACCTCCCATTCAACAGCACCCTGGGGAGCCCTGCCAGCCACCTCCATTCATGCACAACCACAGCCTGGCTGCCCTCCTAAAGGCAGATGCATGATTTTGCGTCCTGGCTTCCAATGATTTTACTCATTCCCACCATATGAGTGGATAATCTTACACATTATGTCTGCTTCCCATTGGCAGATCCCTGTATGGGCACATTATAACATGAAACTCCAAGCACAGAAGACCTGTGGCATCCACAGCCTACTGGTAATGGGTCTGTCAAAGCTAATAAAACCAGTCTCTTATCAGCACGCTTCAGTTTCCTGCCAGGGAGGCTGAACAACCACCTCAAGTGTTTTCAGAGCTCACAAATCAAGAAAGATTGAAAATCACTACTTCAGAAATTCCCACCAAAAAGCTCATTCAGCCTCTCCCTCTCTGGGTGATGAGACGTGACAGGACCGTGCCCCGGGACAATATGGCTGCAGGCATAGAAGTCTTCTCACCAAGAGGTAGGATTCATCCACTGAGTAACTTAAAGAGTCTGACTTAATAGCGAGCCTCTGAGGGCTCAAAGAAGACACAGCCACAGAGTTGGAAGAGCAATTCAGAGGCATTTAGTGTCTTCCCTTGGTAAGTACTTTTCAGTAAGATGGAACAACTGTACTGAATCAACATAATGAAGATCCTTGCTGTACCACCATCTTTCAGAACTCTACAGAGAAACATGTTTAAAACCACAGATCTGCAAGGTAAAAATGCTAACTGATCGCACAGTTCCATAGGGTAAAACATCCCTCATGTTGCAATGCCAAGATATAGGTCTGTGTATGCATGCATGGGTGTATGCGTGCAAGCACACGTTACTTGTGACTCACCGGTTCATAGCAACCATGCCTGACAGAAAGGCTCAAAAATTCTCAAGTACCTTAAACTCCTGGGGAAAAGGACAACAAAGCTGGAGAGCCACACTCCATCAGTGCCCTTGGTGAGGGAAAGGCCACTGGCACCTCATGACCTCACCATCAAAGGCCAACATCAGAGGTCCCTTGGACAGAACAGAAGGAAACCAGGCTTTGCTGGCTGCCTGGCTGGTGGCATGGTTTGCTGCTCTCCCTGCAGTATCTTTGTTGCACCTGGAATCTGAGCCATCCTGATTTGGAGGGTTTGGAGACTCTCGCCCAGCTCCAGCACTGACTGGCTAAGCCAGCCGCTTCCCCCCGCACCTCTGCTTCCTCATCTTTGAAATGAGAATTATGACCTCTGTAAGACACTTTGATGTCCACATATGGAGCGTGCTGTGGCAAACAGACCTGTTCTCTCTATTTGAAATACCAGCTAATGTATTACCATGTTGGTTTTTTTTCCTTTTGTTTATTCACACTTATTATTAAAAATGGAAATCAATGGACTACCTTGAAAGAAAAAAAAAGAAAAGCACAAACAAATGCTTTGGATCCGCCTCCTCTTGTAAAGATAATTATGGGAGAGAAGGCAATTTTGAAACAATGGATGGCAAAGTGCAATGCTCAGAAACTATAGGGCACAACGTATTTCTCCAAGGCTACCACTGAAATCCACCCCATGGCTCACTGTTGCAATATTCCTGTTCTCTTTCCTTTTCCAAAGCCATGTACAAAACTCGCTTCCCAAATAAATTATTTAGCCCCTGACTGCTGCAATGCACAGCAGGATGCCTGTCAGAGCAAAGTGTTACTAATGGAGGATACCACACATGATCCAAAAGGGAAGATGAGTTCAGACTGCCGCAACGCCTTAGTGAGAATACAGCAGAGGCAGTGAAACCCTTGCTCGATCAGCTGCCCAGAGACACTGCAAAACCACGCAGCACAAAGCAGAGTGTCCATCTGTCTGTCCGTGCCTTCTCAGGAACAGCCTTGTTGTGCCAGCAGCCATGCCAACTGAACTGGGATCATTCAAAGGTTCTGTTTGAAGATTGTAGGGCAGCCATCAGCCTTGTGTATTCATTCAGACTTCTGGGACTCGGTCAGATGCTGACTCTGCTCCTAATGCACCCAAAGCAGCACACTGGTTTGGACCACCCAGTTATATCCAGCAAATCCACAAGGGCACTGCCCTGCCCACATGCTCACAATTTGCTTTGCATAAAACTTTAACTGCTGGAGCTAGCAGTTAAAGTGTGAAGATGTGATTCTCACGTTCCAGGTTTCATTTGCAGAAAGCACTGTAAAAACAGGATTAATAAGGTGGATCTATTAACTTACAAATGAAGAATATTTTCTGTGGTGCCTCCAAAATAGTCAACGGCCCCCGCCCAGTCCTGCAGACCATGCAAAGTAACAGGAAGTCTCTTTGAGATAGAGCAGTCACTAATAATTTAAAACACACAAAGAAAGGCCTTTTGACATGCTGATACTTATGGGTAAAGGCCCCTTAGCAGTCTTCTTCCACGTCCTCTGGAAGATGTGATGAAGATATGACACATCATGTTCGTGAACCCTAAAGTGAGGGCACTTTAAATTCGTGGGGTTGTCTTGGAAATGATGACATTTTAAAATACATATGCTCTTTTCTGATGTTAGATTTCAGTTTTAGGAAAAACAGCCAATTCTCGAACCGCTTCCCAAGTTCAGAAAACAGGAGAAAAAAAAAAGCACAAATGAAAATTAAAAGCCAAGCATTTGGGAAATGGCAAAGAATTCAAAACTGAAACTGAAAGAAAAAAAGAGCTGACACCATGAGATCTGTGATAAAACAGCTGAGTGCAGATAACACCAAGGAAGCGCAGGACACAGCAGGAAAGACCAGCCTCCGAGTCACACAAACACAGTGTCCTGTGGGGATGCTTCCAGCTCCTGCTGCAGCCTCACAGCATTCGCTCTGCCTGCCCCTGTTTGAACATTGATTCTTTGTGGAAAAGCAGAAAAACCCTGAACATGAATCAACCCACAGCCAAGCTCTTATCTGACATACCTTTATGTATGTACCTTGGTTCATGGTGCAGAATCCAGTAAACAATCTGCAAGATAAATATTGCTGATAGACACAAGCTCTGCACCAGGGCACAGCAGTTGTGTGCAATCAAATGACTCACTCGGGCCAATCTCCTTAAACACCGGTTTACTTGATCTCTATTAATGAGAGGCCCAGAAAACTGACTTTTCCACTGGACTCATGCACAGCAAGAGATTGAAGGGCAAGGCTCAGAGCAGAATAATTCAGGAAGTGACAAGAAGCAAGGAAGCCACACAAAATAAACATCACGTTTTAACTTAAAGCTGCGAAATGGTCTGTATAAACACCAGACACGACGGACAGCCAGCTGAAAAGGGATGCTGCTCCTGATCCTGGATTCCCTCCTCCATCCATAAAGATGTGACAGCATTAACCTGTGAAAATGCATAGGTGTTTTACACACCCTCCCTGCATTGTCTGTACTGATAACTGTCATCTGTTTCCTGTAGGTGAGCAGGAGAGGGCAGGTTTATGAATGTTTCTGCAGGGATGTGGCACCTTGCACTTCAGGCTCAATAAGCAGTGCCAGGGGAATCTCCTCAGGTCTCTTTGATGCTGCATGATAAGAGAAGCCCTGTGTCTCCCACTCTGCTCTCCAGCCCATTCCTGGCTTCCATCAAGACCCATCTTCTTCAAAGCTCTGCCCTGGGCCCCTGCATAGGGCAAATTTACACAAGGTTGAGTTTGGATTCCCAGAACTCTGTCTGATGACTGCAGTGGCAAAGCCACCGAGCTCCAAGAAAAGTAACCCCCTGTTTATCAGCACTGCAGTATTTCTGAAAGGAGAAACCCCCCTGGACTTTTGCACTTGGCTAAAGCCACTGAATCAAACTTATTGCCAGACTCTCCTGTATCACGTTGCTCAGCTCTGAAAGAGTCTTAGAAAAACGAGGACTTTGGTGCTGTGCCACCCAGAAACCAAAGGAAGCTTCCATGAAACCAGCAAACACCTCTTACCAACCTTGTTTAAAAAAACAAAGCAAATCAAAGAGGTTGTACAAGTCAGCCTATAAACCCAGGCGTGAGGAGAGTGGTGTCAGTGGTAATGGGGCAAGAAAGGCAGGGTAATTACACCACACCAAAATTGCAATCGTGCTGCATTCCTTCTTGGTGAAGGCCAGCTGAGAATTAGATACACCTCTTTAAATCATCACAGGGAGTGGCTGTAAGATACAAGGTGCTGGGATTAAGATGATGTTCTGGGTTTGCCAGTTCTCAGCAATGGCTTTGGTGGCTGGGCTGGGCACATCATTAGCTGTTCCCAAATGGTATTCACACCGTGCCACTTCTTTTTAATCTTTACACAATTCTAAGTATTTCAGGAGTCTCAGATTCCCACTGAGCAAAAGGTTGTACAAGCCCTGAACTGGATGGCAATGTCTACCCATGAGGGTTTTTGTACTTGGCCAACAAGTCAGTCTCAGTGATACCTAAGTCATAATTATTTCAGTGGAGCACAAATATTTATCACGTTGTCACAGCTACCACCACCAGCCCTACAAGCTCAGCCCATGGCTGAGATGAGGCAGGCGGATCTCTTTAGCTGGAGAAATCTTCCCTGGAAGAAGCCACAGGAGCAGCCATCACAGCAGCACTTGGGGGAAATGCTGCTCTGGCTGCCTCACTTGTCCCCACTTTCAATGTCCTGGGCTGCTACAGGATGAGAGGAGAACCTGCCATAGAAACTGAAGCACACAGACCAGTGAGTGCCTGAAAAACACAGCAAGGTCCTTCCCCCTCATAGCTTCACACCGCAGGTTGTTCCAGGCACTCCTTCCAAGGCCAAGAGAACAAACACTGCATTTGTGTTCATTTGTGGAAAATGCGCCAGAAAAGACAAACACGAGGCAAAGCAGCTGGCCAAATAGCCAAGTCCTGTTATTTAATTATTCCTAAATAAAAGCTACACAGCAAAGACATAATAATAACGACCTCTCTCCTCACAAGAACTCAGGGCACAAAGGACAGGCTGGCCTGATTTTATGTCCCATAAAATTAATCTTATCCAATGAAGTGGCTCCTTGTACAGCCAAGGAAAAGATGATGAGTTACGATAAGAGCTCTTTGGGCATTGTGTACCACTGTACCACCAACTAAAGATGAAAAAGCATAGGGAGCTTTCTCTTCTCTCTTAGGCCAGTCACAGAACAGCACAATGCAGCTGAGGGCAGAGGTGAGCAGCACAAGGGAGCTGACAAAGCCATCAGGTCTACACCTCTGGTTCCTTGCTGTGGTGAACTCACAAATGCAGTTGGCTCACCACTGGAAAGCCAACCATTTCTCACGTGTTTTGGCTGCTTATGAACTCAGTCTCCTGTCTGTATTTGAGGAAAATCCATGTCCAATTTCCATGCGGTAGGGCTGACACCCAATGTTTTGGCATGAAGAAAACGGTCTGGTGGTTTTCCAAGGCCAAGGCCTCGGCCACAAGGATCCTGCTGCTCGCATGCCCAGCTGTGCTGGTACAGCTGAAGAAGCCAGGACTTCCATAGGGGACATGCACAGAGCCTTACGCACAAACATAAGCTCTGATGAGCCACCTCAGCTGGACATCCGGAGATGAAAACATCCCTAAATTAGTGGACGCTACTGAAAAAGTAACCAAGCATCCGCACACTTGTGCAATCTTCACTTACTCTCAGTAGCTTTTTATTTCTTGAATGGCATCACCTAGCGATTGGGAGCGTTTCCCAACAGATACGCTCGGTCATATTGAAACCCCAAGTATTGCAATGACTGAGCTTCTTCCACAGCACATTAGGAGTAATGAGTAATTAATCCTCACGGCGGCGGAGGGAAGGACGGCGACATTCATCCACCCGGCCCGACGCGCACGGCGGGAGGCAGGAGGCACGTGCACGGCGCCGCGTCACGTCGCCAGAAGGTCGTTCACGCCTCCGAACCCTAAATGCGAGGAAGACACAGCAAAACCCCCTCC
This sequence comes from Phasianus colchicus, assembly GCF_987193195.1. NCBI lineage: Eukaryota > Metazoa > Chordata > Aves > Galliformes > Phasianidae > Phasianus > Phasianus colchicus. Next base: position 8,091,143 of record NC_143437.1, on the reverse strand, counting down.
AGACCCTCGCCCCCAGGGCCCTAAGCCCATCGGCGGCACCACGACGGCGCTCCTTCGGGACGCGTCACTCGCGCTGCGGTGAAGGCGAGGGACTCCTCATCCCGCCGCGTTTCTCCGTCGCGCCGTCCCGCGCGGCTCCGAGCGCTGCCCATCCCGAGGGGCGCGCATCCTTCCCGCCGCCCCCTCCCCGCCACGACCTCCCCCGGCCCAGCGCCGCCCCCCGGCCGCCCCCTTTCCCTGCGACTCCTCCTCGGCGGGGCCGAGACCCCGCGGGGCCCGGGGCTGCGGCCGCCCCTCCCGCCCACTGCCGGCCGGGCCGCGCCGCGCCGCGCCGCGGGGCAGAGCTGCGGAGCGGAGGAAGCCGCGGCATCCCCGCCCTGCCCGGCTCCCCGCAGGCCAGGGGCTGGGCTCTCCCCGCTCCCCGCCGGGCGAGGCAGCGCCGGCCACCTCCCCTTCTGCTCTTCCTCCTCCTCCTCCTCTCCGCCTTCCTACTTCTGCGCCGGCACCGCTCCGGCTCCGCCGCTGCCCCCCGAGCCGCCGGGCTTCCCCCGGAGCCCAGCCCTACCCGCCGCCCCCTCCCCGTCCCCGGCGCCGCCGCCGCCGCTCGCACAAGATGGCGGGGACCGTGGCCGAGCGGGACGCGCTGGTGAGTGCCGCCGCGGTGCGGGGCTGGGGGAGCGGCGGGCACCTGCGGCGCGGAGGCGGGTGCCGCTGCTGTGCCGCTGCCGGGCTGCTGCCCGGGGCGCGCACCTGCGGAGGGGAGAGGCGGGGGGCCGGGAGGGGCCCTGCTGCCTCTGCCTGCCTCAGCTCTCTGCTTTCTACCTGCAGAAAATAGAGGACGGGCATTTAAACAACTCCCTGGGATCCCCGGTGCAGGCTGATGTGTACTTCCCTCGGCTGGTAAATTTTTTTTCTTGCTGCTTTTATTTTTGGACTCCTTTTAACAACCTCCCTCCCTTCCACCCCCCCCCACCACCGAACCCTCCCTCGTTCGGCTGCACAACCGAGTGACCCGCCGTCCCTCTCCTTGGCAGATCGTCCCCTTCTGCGGGCACATCAAAGGAGGGATGCGACCGGGGAAGAAGATCCTGGTGATGGGCATCGTGGACCTCAACCCCGAGAGGTGAAACCTGCCGGGCCCGGCTGGGGGGGGTGGGAGCCCACCCGCACACACACACACACACACACACACACACACGGTCTCTCCTTTCTACAGAAGGATTATTTTTATCGCTTTAAATATAGCTTGCTGGTTTCTCCTTTGACCCATAGAGGGGGTATTTCTTTACCGGATCCCGTTTCTCAGCATTTCACTTGAAGGAAAGGAGGACTCGCGTTGGATCACATACACACATATACATGCGGCACACGCACCTATCTGTGTGCTGTAGCCGTGTCCTTTGCCCTGCAGAGCTCTTTGGGCATTCCTTGCATGAGCTCTGTGCTGCTGACGGTTTCAGTGCGCTGAGAAAACAGCTGCGTTTGTGGTTTGTGTGCTTGTGTTCTGGCTGAATGAAAACGGTTGTGTTTGCGTTGCAGCTTTGGCATCAGCCTGACCTGTGGGGAGTCGGAGGATCCTCCCGCGGATGTGGCCATTGAGCTGAAAGCCGTGTTCACAGACAGACAGTTCATCAGAAACTCGTGTGTAGCTGGAGAATGGGGAGAAGAGCAGTCATCTATTCCTTACTTCCCATTTATACCGGACCAGCCTTTTCGGGTGAGTGCGTGCCGACTCTGTTAGCATCCCCACACTTTGCTTTTGGTTGCGGTGCTGATGGCCGAGTTGCTGCCATGGATCACACGCTGTGCTGTGCAGAGCCTGCTTCTCTGCTGCCTTGCACCTGCAGGCAGTTCCGATGGGGCTGTAAACACATCACAGGGTGTTATGACAAGTCGGAGGTTGTAATGCTGTGTGATGAAGTGTGCTTCCTGAGCTTAGTTTTATAGCTATAAATTAAAAAGTACCTCTATGTTATTACTGCGTTTCAAGTTATTACTGGAGAATGTAAATACTCTGTGGGACTGCCGTGGGTTTGGATGATTTCTATAATGGACGTAGCGTTCGCAGTTTAGCGCAGTTAATGAGGATCTTGTTCATCCTTTTCCTCCAGGGATGTTACGCAGAGGCTGGCCGTAGCCCTTTGTGTCAGCAGATTAAATAGCTAAGCGATAGTGGTATTCTTCTCTGAACCCTGGGATTAAGTCTCCTGCCAAATTTAAGCCCACAGTCACTTGGAAATAGCGTACGTGAAAATCCCGTGTGCACGGGATGGACTGGGTTGACCCAGAAGCAGATTCCCATCTGTGGTTTTTATGGCTATGTGAAGATGTCTTTGCTAATCAGGACTAACAAAGTATGCAGCTGCAGAGGGCTGCTTCTCTCTTAGCAGTTTGACTACGTGAGAAAAAGGGCTGCACGCCTTCTCTGTGCGGCTGACCCAGAAAAACCCTCCCGCTCCCCCCACCCCTCTTATGAAACCTTGCTGGCCCCTTTGCTTAGTGCCACCATTCTGACCAGCTGCCAAACTCTCATAATCCTTCTTCTCCCCAAGATAATCTCCCCCAACCCCAAAAGCTCACCGTCTCCCCAGAGGCTTGGGCTTTCAGAGAGTGTTTATGACAGGTTTTGCTGCCTATTGGTTGCGCTCTACTTGCTTCTACGATCTCCCCTGTCACAGCTGGCAACACCCTGTTGTGTTGGCACGTGGGAAATGTGCTTAGAAGGGCATGGAGCCTTGGTCCTGCTTTGGCTAAGAGGGATGGGCTACCTGCTGCCATGGGCGGTGGCTAGGCACTCTGACAGGCCAGACAAATTGCCCAGAGTATGTTCTGCAGGTGTCCCACTAATGACAGCTGGCAGCAGAAGACAGCAGTATCGTGCATTTAGTGTGACGTACTGTAGAAGAGGAGTTGTTCATTTTATTTTTTTTTCCTTCTTTTTTTTCCAAATGGAATTTGGGCTCCCAGTTACCTTTGCATCTTTGATGGTCTCGTCAGTGACTAAGTTAAACAGGAGTATTTAAGTGCTCTTGCCAATTACCTGTGATCCTGTTCAATTATCATTTTGGTATGGCCCAGGGTAGATTGTAAGCAGCGTTGAGGCTAACCGTATCTTTTACATAACAAGGCCTGGGGCTGGATGCACCTGCTGTAGTGACACCAGAGCTGCACAACAGCACGAGTGCTTCCCTGCTACCGCCGTGCGCCTCCAGGTCCCCGTGGGCAGTCTGCTGCTACTGCCCCAGTATGACGTGCCCTAAGTCGGATGTGCTTAGACTTGCTCAGTTTATCACTCACTTTGCTCCAGACTACCAGCCTCAGAAACAACCTGGGATTTACACATGGCTTCACTGGAGATTTTCTTCTCAGCCTTTCCAGACCTGGAGGTCTGTGAGGGCCCGTAGAAAAAAATGCATGTTTTGTGCCTTCAAGTCTTGTCTTCCTGATGGGGCAGCTCAGCAAAGCTTATCTGCAAGGCGTCAAGCCACCCTTAATATCAGGAATCTCTGGACTTATCCAGAATGAGTGGTCTAGTTCCTCTCCTTGTGGCTTTTCTAGAGTATTTCTCCAGGGCTGTAGGATGAGAGATGAGCTTTATCCTTCCCTGGTGCAGTCTGTGCTTCTGGTGGGCTGTCTGGCTGTAATCAAGCTGCCCCTAGTCCAACAGAGAGTCCTGTGTGCAGTTACCACAGCAAAAGCTTTTTAGTTGCACAGCAGCTGTGTATGTGCAGTTCTGGTGTGTGGGATGGGAGGGCAAACCTCTTCCTCTCATGTTTGCTTTCTTCCACTGAATTAATGGCAGTGTGGAAAACATTGCAGAGGGAACTGCCCCCTTGTTCTGCAGGGGGGAAAAAAAGCATCTGTAGCAAGGAATGCAAGATTTGGGTTGGATATACCTTTAATTAGCAGTTTGCTTCTGGCATTATTCACAGAGAGAAAACCTTCCTGGTGCCAGCAGGACCATAATCTGCAGAGCTGTGCATCGGGGTTTGGGGGTTCTCCCCACTGTGACAGTGTGAGACTGGATTAACACCTCTGTGAAGTGCGAGCAGATCCCTTGTAGTGTAACTGGGGTTGTGGGGGCAAAGTGGGCTCAGCTTTCTCTGTTACATGGCGTGCAAGTAGCAAGATGTGTAGCCATACCAACGCTGCTTAAAGGCTAATCTGGTGCTCTTTGCATCCTGTGAAGGAACTTCCTAGTTATGTTGTGAACACGGTTCATCATTTTATTTTTTACAGGTTGAGATACTTTGTGAGCATCCCCGTTTTAGAATATTTGTGGATGGACATCAGCTCTTTGATTTTTACCACCGTATTGAAACACTGTCAGCAATTGACACGATAAAGATAAATGGAGATCTTCAGCTTACAAAACTTGGCTGAACTTGTTAGAACTGTAGATTCCAAACCGGCTCAGGTGCCATCATCTGTGTGGAGAAGTGACAGCCAGCTCTGGACACAACTATAGTAGGAAGGCTGTTCCTTTTCTGTGTGCAGTTCTTCACGCCTGTGCCGATGAACTGGGCTGTTGTCTATCCTAATGAAGAACACTGATGGTTAATAGACATTGAGCCATTTTTCTTTGATCAAAATAGCCCACTTGTGCTGGATAATCAAGTTGGAATGGATTCGGAAAGACTTGCAGTCTTGTTTCAAATCTCACAGAAAGGCTATTTCTGAAACACAGCACTAAAATCAGTTACTGCACAGCAGTAACAACAACAACAAAAGGCTTTTATTTTGCAAATATTGTTTCTGCACTGAAGTGGAGTAGTGTAGCACAACGTAGGGCCACATATTGACGTCCTTACCCAGGGCCTGAGCCTGGTTCCACGGAAATCAATGGCAAATCTGCTATTCACTTTATCGGGGTACAATCAAACTGTTTAGTCCTTAGTCAAGCACAACTCCCATTGATTCCTATGGGATTTTTGCAGGTGCCCAGGGGCGAGATCTGCTGCTGGTGTTAATCAGCTAACCTCCATGGCTTGCAGTGGCATCCTGCTGATTGCTCCCAGCCGCTGATTTGGTCCAAGGACTGTGCAAAAAACTGAATGAGGGTATGAGGACACTAGCCTGTATATTTTAGTCAGGGTATTTGCATAGAATGTAGATTGTTACAAGTTTTTGCACAATGTACTGTTAATACAATTTTTAAAGCTTATCTGTAGTTTATTTATTTATACTCATTGTATGTATTAGTAAAAATGAACAATCTTACTGATCGTTAAGAACAGCAAAGTGTAAACATTTTGAATGTACAAAATGTCTTGGATTCTTTGGGTAAACACTACATATCGTTCTGGAAAATTCATGTTTCTTATTGAACATTGAATTACATTTTAACGGAGCCCTCTGGGCCCTGGGAAAATGTGGGCATGGTAGATGGTGGGGGGAGCTCTTTGCATATATTCACTAGACTGTTTTTCAGGGCTTACTAACTTTGCTGTGCAGGATAGGTTTGAGTTAAAGTCAATGTGTTTTTAAAAATTAAATGGCAAGTTTGTAGCTGTGCTTTTATAACTTGAGAAAAAGTTAAATTTGGCAGTCTCTTAGTTCAGCAAGAGAACTAGCCTCTTTCCAGGGGAGATGGGAGATTTCTTTTGCACTCATTTGAGAACATATTCGGCCTTTGATATGACAATTAAAACTTGTCTAGACAGCCAAGTTATTAATGCTTGAAAATCATCCACTGCACATGAATAATAACTTTTCAAGTAGCTTTTTAACTAGTAGGTATAGCTGTATAAACAGAGTCATTGTGCTACACTATAAATGAACACAACCACTTTTCTTGACTTCTTTAGGACTAAATGCGCTTTTTCCTTGCCTGCTCACAGTAGACCACGGCAAGTCTTTCTGAGTAGTTATAATCATGATATAAACATATATTTAGGCAATTTTGAAGACGTGTAATGTAGGGACACAATATAAAAACATTCTTTGTAGCACAGTATTAAAAAAAAAAAAGAGAAAAAAAATCTCACAAACAGAACTATATTAAGCTTGCAATAAAGAAGTGTTTCAAAGCAACCAGAACTGGAATATCCAAAGTGAAGGGTAGCATGCCAGTTGCAAAGCCTCATTTTGTGCTAATTTGGCCTGCAGTTAAGAAGCCTTAGACTGCAAGCTGAAATTCCAGCTATGGCTCTAGTCCAAAGGCTGCTGAGGTCAACCAGAGTCCTCTGAGCACAAAGGCATAGAAGCCTGATTCTTACTTCACACAAGTGCAGATCTCTCTGTAAAGCCAGAGGGTGGTGCTGCTGTGAACGAGTTAAGGATTGGGTTCCCACCTACAAAGTGAATTAATATTGGAAATTTTAGCCTTAACATTGAAGTCCCCTGACTTTTTTTCCTTTTTCAAAATTAAGAGAAAACCTGTTGTTTTCCAGATGATCTTTTTATCTGGTGTATTAAGTTGTACATTAGATTCTGTTTGTACTCCCGACTGAACCTCTATATGAAATGTTCCTGTTTTGCTCTGTTTTTACTCTTCTCCATGATTCACGATGACTGTGTCATTTTTTTTGTTGTATGAAGAATGCTGACAGTGTTTTGCTACAAAATATATTCTTAAAAATGATGATAATAAAAATCCAAGGGAAAGGTGCTTCCACGTGAGCTGCTCAGATTTTTCTCCAGCTTTGGAACAGTCTGTAGCTCCAAAGCAGATGCAAGCAGAAAATGAATTCTGTTTGGAGAGACGTTTGATGCCCACCCTGTCTAGTGTTTTCTCTAACTATGCATGTGAAGCCATGTTTTGTGATGCAGAGCCATTGCCTGAGGCTGTCCTGCTACTCCAGAGGGCCACACAGTAGGAGGCTGGAGGGAGCAGCACTGTGACCCTGCAGCAGCAGAAAACCCAAAAAGATCTCTCTGACAGCACAAGGCCAATAGAGATTCCTGCTCCATGCCTTTGCTGTAGCCCAGAATAAGGGGTTTGGCTGACTTGAATTTTCAGCCACTTGAGACTCCAGTAGCTGCAGTAGCTTAGTGCAGCCCTCAGATTTTTCATGACCTGTACGGTCTTGGCACAGCACAGAGTGTACGCCAAGCATGCTGAGATGAACTGTACAGACGTCTCTATCAGCAGCAAAGACCTGGTGATAACCATCCTGCCTACTTTCCCACCTCTGTACCAGGCACACTAGTTGGTTCCTGCTCCAGTAGTCACCTGGCTCAGCAAAATGCTATTTGGAACCTCGTTCTTGTTTTGCCTAACTCAACTGAGTGGCACCCACCACCTGCTTCTGCCCTGTCGTGGTTTCTGAGCAGGGCTTAGAGGCAAGAACAGCTGTAAAGCCACTTTTGCTGGGCAGTGGTTTGGCTGAGAACTCAAGAAAGGGCAGAAAGTCACATTTAGAGTTTCCACATCTGTTTGTGTGTTTAACAGAATGTTGGAAGCCTTTTTCTTTTGCTCTCAGGCAGTACCAGGAAGGATTATGGCTCTGTAACCAAGGGCTGTCCCATGTGTGCTTGGTTTACTTGGCTAACTGCATTCAGAAGCTGGTGCAGTGCAAGTCAGAGAAAACTTGGGCCTTAAATGTTTCTGTTCAGTTAGACTTTGAGTTAAGCCCAAATGTTTAAGATGGGAGATTGCTGTAAAATTTATATCTGAATTCTGTCTCCAGAATTTAGGGATTACTCAGATGTTTATTTGGGGTATAAAGCCCTACTAGACATGAAATTGGATTGTTTCCAAACTGGGACAGTCATTGGGTTTTCAAAATGCTTTTCAGTAGGCAGTGGTAGTCTGTGAACTACTTGGAAGCTGCAGTTCCTCAGGAGCAAGTGTGTGTGTTAGCCAACTTTTGAGATCTGCTAGAATCTATGAGCTAAATATTTCTGCAGTTTCCTCTAAATGAGGAAATTATTTCTGAAATGAAAGAAGTCTTGAATGGGTAAAAGCTTTGGAGTGTAATCCCTTAGCATAGCTTTATTATTTTTTCCAAAAGGGAAAAAAACAAAAAAATACCAAAAATATCCACCCCTGAATTACACAGTTAAATTTGGAATTGGCTGTGATAAAGCTGATGGCTCTTTCTTTCTTTCTTTCTTTCTTTCTTTCTTTCTTTCTTTCTTTCTTTCTTTCTTTCTTTCTTTCTTTCTTTCTCTTTCTTTCTTTCTTTCTTTCTTTCTTTCTTTCTTTCTTTCTTTCTTTCTTTCTTTCTTTCTTTCTTTCTTTCTTTCTTTCTTTCTTTCTTTTCCTTTCTTCCTTTCTTCCTTTCTTAAGAAATATGAGTTTATTGACTACTCAGAAAGAGCCTTGAAATATGCTGGGTGATGTGAGGTAGTCTGTCTAAACATATTTCACATAAATGCTTTTTCACAGTCAAGTTGTAAAAATGTTACAAAACACCTTCTTTTCGTGGCACAACTAGAAATGGTTGCCCCACCTTGAAAGAACATTTTGTCCTAAATATTCATGTGTTGTCTCTGTGAACTTGCACTAACATATATTATATTCTCCCTCCCCTCCTTGACTAGCTTGAGAAAAAATAGGCGTAATATTGCTAAACCGGTTGAATGTAACATCTGCTTGAGGCACAGCATCTTTCTCAAGGGCTGTTTTGAGTAAACAGCCTGAAAACCAAAGAGAGAGCCTGATTCACCATAATGCTGTGCCAGCCTTCCACCCTTGTCACTCTCCTGAAGTGAGGCTGAGACTGAAACCCTGAGATTTTCATGTGAGAGAGCAGCACTGAGATTTTATCTTCTGGATTTAAAAATTCGCTATGGAGGAAATGAGAACAGAGTAGCTACAGCACTTCCAAGCTTTCTACTGGTGGTGTTGTAGCATGATGTACTGTAGTCCTAATGGAACATGAGTTTAGAGACAGGTAGTGGGCATTTCAGAGGCCACCAAGAGCCCAGTTCTGCAGAGCCAGTAGTGGAGGCTCTGAGCAACCTTCCAGCACCCTAGAATGGAGATGACAGTGTGAGCAGGCAGAGTCAAGCTGAGGGCAGACCTAAATGCTTACCATGACAAGCACAGCTTTCTATTTGTCCACCAAAGGCTAGGACTACATAGTGACCTAGTGAAATCTGTGGTCATTCTAGGCTTTGTTCTGATTTTCTCACATGGATCAGAAAATGTACAGGTAAAAGTTGCTGTATGATGCGTGGGGTTAAAATGAAGGCCAACCCAAATGGGGAGAAAAAATGAGCTACTGACGCTTTATCTGGCTTTGATACACCCTCCCAGCTCCTCCCAGCAATCACTGCTGTTACAAATATGCACAATTACTATAACAAGGAGATTCAGCAGCATGTGCAAGATGAAAATAATAAACTCATGCTTTGCCACGGGCTTTCCTTAGCTTCTGTTGCTAGGCCTTTCCGTCTGTCTGTCAACAAATAGCTAAATCCTGCTGCCTTTAAAGTTCATGGCAAAATGCCTTTTGACTTCTGTGAGAATAGGTCTGTAAGAAAAGGGGTAATTCCAGCCCTCTCAGCTGGGAAATACTCTAAAAATCTGTTCTTTCATTTTCCCGAATTTCAGCATCAATAGAGGACTATTTTTGTCTGCATTATTTGCTTGAGTAGAATCGATAGAAAGCACAGTCTCTCCCAGCTGCAGTAACACTGGTTTCACAGTTAGCTGATGAAATGTTTTATGTTCATTATCTTCTGATTTTAAAAAGTGAGGATGTGCACAAAATGACGTGGCAATAATAGTAATGTGTACCATTCACCACAGATCTATTTTTATGTGTTGTGCCAATTTCATAATGGACTTTTAATAACAATAAAATGTGAAATCTTCACTGCAGTTTTATTTGGTCTTTTATAACAATTGTTAATACTTGTTACACATGCAATTTACTTCTTTTCCCTTCTGAGTGTTTTTCAGACATAGCTAATTCTTCCTCTAATAAAGCTGTAGTGTGGCAGTTTGGAATTAGAAGTGTTTCTTTGGTAGCAGCTGGTGTAAAACTCCTTTAAAATTTAAACACTCTATACACAATCAAATAACTATTTTAGAGGAAAGAATAACTTGCTTACTCATGCAAAACACTCACTGACATCACTGGGCAGTGTAAACTGCAGGAGTTAACAGGCATGTCTCAGAACAGGACAGGACATGAGACTCAGACAGCTGATGACTTCTGCATGGGATAAAACAGCCTCTCTCTGCAGCGTAACTCACACACACACTCCCATTCACTCTGGTGGGACAAGATTCATGGATTTGTGGTGAGCAAAACCACAGCGTCAGCTCCAGAAAGGTGGTATTATGGGATCCAGTGTTTCACTTGTTGATGTGATCCTAGATGAAGCTCACGTTAAAATCATTAAGTGCAAGAGAAAGCTTCAAGGTCTCAGCTTCTTCAAGTTAAAGCTTTTGGGAGAACTAGAATCATCCAGCAAGAAAAGACTATACCCTCCATCAAGTTGTGGCTATAAGAAATAAGCTAGATTTCTGAGAGAGACCTCACTATTCAAAGAACAGTGAAGTAGCAGATGAACAACATTTGACTACCGCCAGCTGCATTTTTTTTCCCAATAAAATGATAAGGAATCAGATGTTCCCCAAGAGCTTGGATCTGTGGCCATCCTTGCTCACAGACAGCCCGACATTGGCCTTTTGTTGCTACACACAATCCTAAAAAGAGGTATGTTAAGAACTCTAGAGAACACAAGATTCAAACAGTATTAAATAATGTAAATACAAACCAGAAATAAGGAGAACAGACAGAAATACAACACGCAGAAATCTGTATGACATCAAAAAGGAACACTGATTTGATTCTGAGCCAGCAGGAATTTCCTGCTAATCATGTTTCCAATTTCCAGCAACCATGATGAGCTTAAGACAAGATTTTACATTAGCAAGTGTCTCCAATAGCCCCAGTATAGTCTCAGACTTCATCTTTCCTTCACAGGAGTGGGGGTAGCAATGCTGCAAATACATGCATTCACCTTGCTTTCCCTCAGATCCCCTCTGTGTCAGGAGTCTTGGCAGGATCTGTGCTCTGTGACCCCAGCCAGCCCATAGCAGAGGAGTTGGAACTGGGTGGATTTTAATGTCCCTTCCAACCCATGACTTTCTATGATGATTCTATGTCCCAAAGGGTTCTGGTATAGGTTGAGTGTAAGCCCCAAACCTCCACCGCTACATAAGTTCACACACATTTGATATCTTAAGGCATGGGCATGTTAGAAAGGCCTCTGCACAAGATTCAGACTTGGCAGAGCACCCACCTCTTGTAAAGGCAGCACTGAGTCCATGCCAGACAGCAGAACTGCAGCAAAGTGTCTGGGCGAATTTCCAAAAGGGGTGTACATATACCCAATTTCACTGCTTGCATTGGCTAACCCCTACAGAAACCCTTGAAAAGCTCTCTCCTTGATCTGTAATACTGAGTAAACTCCAGGCATGAGATCTGGGTACCTGTTGCAACAAATGCCATGTGCACTTCTCTCCCATTCAGATCAGCACTGTGTATAAATCACAGCTGGACCTTATTTTAGTAGAGTGTTTCTGATCTTGAAGCCAAGTCAATTTGTGCTGAGGGATTTACTCACAGGAATACCACAAATACATCTCTGCTAGCACTGCAGTGGATCTTATTTTTAAATGATGACATTCACCATTCTTCTAAGAATAGAGACTGGCTCCAAAACATCTCGTCAGCTTCAGCATTCTCCAAGGGTTACGTATTTCTCATCCTGTTCAGGTTTTAAAGCTTCAGTTTCCACACTGCTGCCTTGCTAGACCAGGGCTGTGATGCAAGATGGGTCATTTTGTGAAAAACACTAAGAAGGATGTGTCTTTCAGCAGCTTTCTATGCAGACAGCTGAAGGAGATGCACAAGTCAGCCTTGGCCCTCTGAGGAGATGGTGAAAGAGAGCTATGTTGATACCTGGCTTGCAGAACAGGGCTTCCTCATGACTCAGAAAGATATGAACAAAAGCCAGGTAAATTTAGAAAAAACATCACAGAAGCTGAAGAGCAAATTTTAGTGGCAGAGAAAAGAGGAGGACTTTAGTACTAAACAATCTGATATTAACAGCAAACAGATTCTACCTTGGTGCTCCAGAGGCTGTAGGCTGGTGTAGCTCCAACTGAGCCGAGCCAAAGCTCTGTGCAGTGGAGCAGGCTGCCACCAAGTGCTGATGGAGCTACCAGAAGTTTTTGAGACGTGCTTTGTCTGGCCCCAAAAACCCTTGAGTAGGGAAAAAAAGCCAGTGCTGACAGTATTGTTATGTATGACAAGCTACAGTAGCTGTTCTAGCACTGCAAGACTGAAGAGGCAAAGAGGATTCTTTCTTGGCTGCTCTCTCAGAAATTTTGTTTAATGGGAAAGAAAATCACGTTCTAGAGAAGAGTCAGACCAGAACTAAAGATAGAATATGGTTATTGGTAGAAGAAACATTCTTTGGAAAGTAGTAGATTAATTACAATCTCCTGAGGAAAACAAAGTATTTGAATTTACAAGTAGAGAGGCCACATCAACAACAGCATAATTCCTTTCATGCTCCAGCTTTATAAGAAAGACACAAAGAGCTTCAACAACTAAAATACAGACCCTGAGGGGCAAAGCTGGGAGAAACTCTGGATTACTGAATGGATGTGGAACACAGCTTCCACATCCATTCCCCATCATTTTCACTGCCTTTTCTCAGAGGTGGCAGTTCCTCTCCATGAGAACCATCGCTGGAAACCCCACAGCCATTGTACTTCAGATACTTACTTCACAGCTTTATGCGTCCTTTAAAGACACCAATCAAGGTGTTTATTTAGCAACACTCACTGAAGAACTTCAAAGAGCTGACAGACTTGACAATTCACATTAATTCCTGAATGCTCCTTGCCATTTCTAGTATTACTGCTGTCATTCTCTCGGCACAGAGCCTTAACAAGACCTTCTCAGAGATCAGTGCTGTAACTTGAAATATGTGGATCTGTACATACCTAATGTTACATTGCTTTGATTTCTGGCTACAACAGGGAAGTACTGCTCCCAGGTCCTCTCTTCACCCATCAGGCAGACACACTCTTTTGTGCCAAAATACTCAACAGTAAGGTGAATAATGCTGTACACAGCTTCTGAGATGCGATGGGCTATCCATAATGCAAAATCTTTACAAAAGTAGAGTTTTTTTTAATGGTAAAGTTTGAATGGCATTATACTATTTTTTTGCAGTCTGCACTGCCTCACAGTGCTTTTGCCTGCCATTTAAATAATGCAGAAGAGAAACTGCAACATGGAAGATCGGATTTCTTAGCAGGCAGTTGTTCGCTGAACCTTGAGCTCAAAAGATGATGTGCAGACATTTTTCCCTAGACAAAATACAGCATCACATCCTGTGATGCAAGCAGGTATTTCTCTTACTGATTCTGGTGGAAGTACACTGATTTATGGCAACTGAGCACCTACTAAAGAATAAACTTATATAGGATCTCACAATAAACCTGTCTTCTTCAAATGGTGCTCTCAGAAAAGATAACAGGATTCTAATTAGCATGTGCAAAGAGAAGTACATAATCATTTTAATGCATTGTACAGCTGAAGCTGTGATAATGCAGGCTAAAAGATGATGCTTTTCTGTGAAGGGAATCAGTTGCAATTTTTGCTTTTATGTATTACCAGCTGTATTGATTACCTTCCTTCTGTGTCACTGGTAGCTAGGGAACGTGACACATTATCTCATGCTGCATTTGGAGGGCAGAAGAGATTGTTGTATTTTTTAGAAACCGATTCCTACAGTGTGATGGTACCAATTGGATGATCATACCTGTGCATATTAAAATGTCAGCACATTAATTATTGAATAGTGCCAGCAGTCATTTCACTGTCTGGGGTGGGAAGAAGGGGCAGAAATGAACAGCTCTGAAGTTTAGCAACTGAAAAGAGCAATTTTTTTACCTCTAAGAGTATCCTCTGAAAGCTGCATGGCTCATGCTGGCTTGTGTGGAAAGGAAGCCAGTAAGAAGAAAAACTTCACTTTCCAGGATGAAGAGATGATGCATTTACAGACCAAAGTGTCCATCTCTCTCATGCCTTGCCTGGTCCTGTAATGCATGGAATTACATCAGTAAAGAGAACAGAAGTCATCTATAGACATTCTTCAGGAGTTCAGTCCTAAGTCTCTACTGCTGGTGGACAGTGTTTGCAGTGCCAGTGCTGCACAAGTGCTCACCAAATCCCATCAAGACTGGGAGGTAACCAGGAGCTGCCTGTGTAAAGTAGGTGTGCAGCAGCATCTGTTAGGAATTTATGTGTCCTGTAAAGCATTTATATGTCTTGTAAAACAGAAGAGATTGTTTCAGACTGTCTTGAAACAATATCAGCTGAGTTAATAGTCCTGTCATCAGGCAGAACTTGCATAGGACTGACCAAAGTCTGAACATTTCTAGTAAAAATCAACCTGAGTGTCTCTAAGTGGAGCACAGTCCAGGTTCACTTGTAAAAGAAATAACTGATGCACACTTGAAGCATTCAGCAGTCAATTCAGGTAGGAGACAGAATGCCAGAAATCTCCTTTTACATTCAAACATCCATCCTCTTTTAGTTTTCAGCCACATCACAACTCGTGTCCATGGTCAGGTCAGTAGACTGTCACTATATTCAACACAAATAAACCAAGGATCACAGACCATCACAGGAAGACAGTGACTGTTCCTCTTGATACAGCTGGTAGTTCGAACAGTTTACAATCTTTGCTACATTAACTGGAATTTGTTTTGGATGACAGCATGAGGATGCTATCACAGAGTTATGGCATAACTTCTGGCAGACAGATTTTGCTTTCAATTCTCTTTAAGTAGAGTTGGTATAAAACCTATTTGGTACTCCTGAATTTTATGCATTTATTCTTGTAATAGGACAACAGGTGTTGGGGGCTATGAGATGCTTGGTCTTTTTCAAAATCCTATTCAGTTTACATATGCTGGTATTGCTCATGAATGGCAATATACTTCATGCAAAGAAAACTCTGCCCAACTTCAGTGTACTGCTATTCTGTTTCATATGTGCTTTCATCTTTCAATAGGTGGGTGAGTAAACAGAAGACTCTAAGCTACCTTTGCAGTACCATTTAGCTTTTCCTATACTGTCACCATGTTTATTACTATCTTCCTCAAGGTACTTAGCCCTTCCTTTTCAGCTTAATAACCAAATATCAGGCAGGAAATTTTCTAAATTGTTTTAGCACGTTGCTTCAATCCACACTTTAAGAATTAACAGTCACCGTATCTCAAGTAAATTATAGGTGGTGGCATATTGCCTAACATCCTGATGTAAATGTAAGATAAAGGCCTACTCCAGGGGGTGTAGTGCAACATGAAACCCAAGTGCACAGACTTTGTAGATCAAGTTTTATCTTAATTTCAAAAAGCCTCTAATTATGCTCAAATATGTTCTTTCAGGCATTCTAACATCTGGCCTTCAGGAAACCCCACAGTTAACTGCAGTCAATGACTCTATGTCATTCTCTCTTCGCAAGGGATTTTAGACACTGAATCTATACAGCCATGGCACCTAACCAAATGGACTTTCACCTCAGGCTGTTTCCATGCTTTCGGCTTCCTCTATGTTCAAGGTGCCTCGCTGTCTTATTTTACCTGCAGTGCTGGAAGGGAGGAAAAAGATTTGGCCTCTAAGAGCGTACTGATTCACAAGGAACATGCTGTTCTAGGGAGGGCACAGCAGGAAGAAATATCCTTCATGGCTTTCAGGGTGATGTCAGCTGGGTTTCAAATAGGAGGCCACAGTTCTTATTGCCAGAGACTGTCACCCATCTCCAGCACATAGGAACTCCACGTGGTTAAGAGCACAAGCAGCTTCAAAGGGAAATTCTGAACATCTTCACAGGTGAACTTCCATATACGGCCATGAAGCTATGGGTTGTGATGGTTGGCATGCAGATACATATCAGCATGCCAGAACTTCCACAGCAACATGTAACTAGTATACACAAACACAATTACACATACATTTATTGGGAGAAGGTAGTAGAGTGATTCAAACATGTGTCAACAGCTTCCCAGGGTGAGGATTTAAAAGAGCTATTTGGTGCAATAAAGGCTGATGCTTAATACACAATTTTCCACAGGCTGCTTTTTTGCTTAGGACAGCTGAGTGGCTACATTAGTAATTCCAGGAAAACTGGAAGCCTTTTAATGGGTGAGTAGTAGCTGAAACTGTGGGGGCATTCACGCCACCTTCTGCAGTGTCTTATTTCGGCTGCAATGAGTGAGTCTGGTCTCTGTGGATTTCCTATACAGGCAGAAAGAGAGGCACTTCTCCAGAGGATGATTTATCAGTGATTATTCCAATACCCTGAATGATCTTCCAGAGGATCTAGCTCTGCTGTGTACAAAGGGCCCCTGAGGATGTTTGCCTTCTACCAAATACCCAAGTGTAGATACCTGCCTGATGTCCGTTCACAAGCACACACATCCTGTGTTTGAGGTCTAAAAAAAAAAAAAAAGACATAACATAGGACAGATACAAGACTTCTTCAGCATCTGTTAATAGGAAGGAAACTACCACCCTAAGAGAGTGAAGAACAACAAAGGCTTTCAGTGCTGAAGGCAGAGGGGTTTTGCATCACTCACACAATAAAGAAGACATTTGCAATTCTGCTTCCAGAGGGGTTCACCTGTCCTGCCAGGCTTAGTAAGAGCTCTAAATAAAAAGCTATAGGAGTGGAGGTGCTTGGGGCAGCATCTGCACAACATCCCTCTTCAACATCCCATGAGTAACGCAAGCATCTTCTACATGTAGGAGTAGGAAGCACAATACACTCAACAACTAGGAATGCTAAATAATGTGGAAAGTGCTCTATAAACATGTAACCCTTTTTTGTTTTCGTAACTTTCCATACTGCTTAAAGCAGAGTTTCCTACCAGCTAGATCCAAAGTAATTAATGGTTACCAGAGCTTTCAGAGGCTTTCAACAAGATCATTTCTGGATTGCCAAAAATAGGTGACAATAAGAAAAAACTGTGTGCCTCTCCTTCCACCAAAAGTAAAATCAGATAAAGCAGAATCATGTTTCAAGACAGCAGATTTTTGCTCAGATTGAACAGGAAAATTTTTTATCCCAGTCATTTTTGAGTTTTCAGCACCAGCACCTTCTCAGAAAGGAAGCTACTGAGAAGCTCTTGGCTGATGGGTTGCAAGCAGCACAGGGAATGTTGATGTTGTAGTATTCAGCCCTCATTTCTGGCTGGTCCCCTATTCCTAAACAAGAAGAAAAAAATGTAAAGCTCCAGATTCAACTTTCCTGGTGCTTTACTGATGTCAAGGAAGTTACAGTAGCAGACAAATTTGACCTCAACAGTTTGGGGTAACCAGTTTTATACGTAGTTTAAATTCAATCACTGCAAAATGTCTGAATGCCAGAGATGGGTGAATGATCTCTGGCTACACCAATCTGTAAGTCTGATGGACAGGTGTTTTGGAGTGCTTTATCAAAAGGTGTAGACTCAAGGTATTAAGTGCCCTCCTCCATCTGTGGGAATGAGACAGAAATAATTTGCCTGGCTCAGCCTCAGCAAGCACCAACGCTATGATGTATGTGAACATGCTCACCCTCCCATAAAGTTGCAGCCTCTACAAAGGAGAGAGAATGGGCAGATTGCCTGAAAACAGAAAAAGGAACAGGCCTGTGCCGCTACACTGAGATAACAGCCCTCCAGCTGCTTATTCAGCCTCAGTCAGAATACATCCAATTCTGTGAATCTGCCAGCAGCCAGGGAAAAACCATGGGCATGAAAGCCCTTGCTCAGCAGATGGAGGACACATGCTTTTTGTTTTCTAAGACAATATTATTTTTTATATGCAGTCTTAGGCAAACTCAGGAGTCCTGACGTGTTCTTACACTTTTCAAATTCCTTGTCTGCTCTGCCTAGCTAAAGACTGAGCAAGGCTTCAGGAATATCCTGTGAAGGAGTTTTATACAATGGCAGCCCATTAGCTTTATGAGACCATACAGCAAAAGCCTCAGAGAAAACAATCTTCATGCAGACAAATAATATTAATCACCACAAAGCACGCATCACATTATTATTATTATTATTATTATTATTATTATTATTATTATTATTATTTTGCCCTTAAAGTGTAAACACATGCAGGATGCAAACATTTCAGTTTTCACTACTGTTTTTCCATTTTGCCAATAGAGCAATTTAGTACACACAGTCCTTCAGGAGATCCCTCCCTTCTAACAATCTTGGTAAAACAGCAGTTCTGTTTCTTCATACTTGAGCAATACCAGTGCAATGGGAAACAGAAACAGCATCTTTGTGCACTTGAGGAGGCCATGTGGTGATGGTGATGTTTGATTTCTGGGACATGAAATGCTTGGATTCAAAATCAAGCTATTCAACCATCTAGAAAGAATGACGGGAATAAAACAAGTACTCAAAAGCTCACATAAATGCTGTCTATTTTCCATACATCAGCAGTATCTGCTACAGCTGCAGAGATCATGTTTTGTTCTTCACAGGACTCACATTCACCACCAGAATCACTGACTGTGACTCTCAAGGGAAACTTGGAGGCTGCAGTGGAGCCTTACTTTGGGCCTATATTAAACTAGGGCCCAACACAGCTCTGACCTACTGCTATCTGCCTCCTTGTATCTGTCCCTGTGTAGGAAAAGAAAAGGCCCAGCCTGTCCCAAGACCCAACACTTTCCACACATGTAGATTTTTACATAGGCAGAATGAGTGTCAAGAAACTGTAGATGTAAATTTGTAATGCTGCTCTGTCTACTCAATCAGAAGTATTGAGTAACCACATGCACTGCACTGGGCCCCAAGGCAGGCTTGTAGCTGTGTAATGCTGGCATAATGCACAATAACAAATAGAGCAACAATAAGGTGGTAGTTGTGAAGGGAGAAGAAACCTATCTGATCCACTCTTAACTGAATTGAAGGCACCACAGTAGCTTGCACATGACAGCATCTGACTCAGGAGAAACTGGTACAGCTCTGTAAAAGCAAACCAGCTCTAAAGCAAACCTGAGAGCAGACTCCCTGACACACTTTGTAGAGGGTTAGTGTCCTGGTCCTTCTAGATAGCACAAAGTTGTGGCTCTGCCTGCCCTCATCTCTATCAGACTGAGAAAGGGAGGCTCTCCAAAGAAGTGGCCTAGCTATATAAATAGTCAGCCAAAACCAGAGATGTGAGTAACATGGATCTCTCTGAATGCATAGCCTGTAGGGTAATTTAAGCATCTTCATGGCGTAGAACTGCAGAGTGGAAAAATGTTCTCAGTGTAACGTGCTGTCAGACCACATCTGACGATGTTTATATAGAGGAAAAAAGATCAGAAGACTCATAACTTTGCAGCCACGAAGCAGATGCCCCATCCACCTTAGAGTGGCTGGCTACAGACAAGCGGTTAACAAGTCAGTTTGTAACAGCTACCCCAGCAGGTTCAGTTTACATGTTCCTCATCCCTACAGTGACCCCGCAAAAGGACATCTGATAGCAGTTGAGCTACATCAGCACAGCTCAGATAAAATGATCCCAGAAGGTACAAGAGGACGTGCTAGAGGGGGAACAGTCATGTGCTAAAATGTCTATGTTATTTTTGAACAAATGCTGGTTTGCATCCTACCACCTCTTCAAACAAGCAAAGGAAGCATCTGACTGGCAGGAGAGCACTGCTGTATCCCTGAAACTCCTTTCTGCTCCACCACGTGACAGCATACAAAGGAGCCTTTGCTCCTCAAAAAAAATGTGAGCTATTGCCAATAGATTTTCCATCAGGAACTAGTTGTTCAAAGAAGTGCAAATGATCTCACAAGATACAACATTTCATAAGTGAGCTAGACTGCCGAAAAGACAGAGGTTTGACTTTTGGAGATAGCTGCATTACTAACAAGGGTCATGCATCTTGGCTTCTCCACAGAGGAGGCTTTATTGGAAATTCCACCCAATATGGAATAAACAGTGAGACGCTGAGATACGCTCTTGCCCAGGGGATTTCTTGGCAAAGGAGACAAGCCCCTTTGCAGCAGAATAAGGATAAATATGGATAAAATATGGAGTGTAGCCAAATTTGGATATAATTATATCTGCACTGATCATATAACATTCCTCAACTGGGCAACTGGATCATTGCCATTTGCATGCAAACTGATTGTGTGTCGCCATCAGCCTTTCATGTAAATCCACTGAACCGCTGACTTACATCTGACCAAGTAGACAGCAAATACCCTGTGGCCGGCGTTATAAACAGTTCCATAAGTGCAAGAAAATTGAGACAAAAATTGCTCCTTTGGAGTATTTCACAATCAGCTTGCACTAGGAAGACATATTTTGGCTCTTCATGCTGTTTGGAGCCACGTTTCCAACTCAGTAGCACTGGATATGCAGAAGAACAGAGGCATGAGAATTCCACAACATCTAGATGGGATACGTCAGATCCCAGTTAGGCCAGATGAAGGCACAGAGCCCAGTCTAGTACTCTGAAAATAGCTCTTTCGGCTACGGTGGGAATCTAGCCTCCTTCCAACAAAGGATGGATCATATAAATTTACAGAATTATCATGCTTGTTAAAATATTTTTAGTTCATTGCTTACAAAATGAAAAACATGAGCCAAATTCACCAGTAACTCAAATCTCTTGGCTGCAATAACATTAGAGAAGGGGTGGCTGTAGCTCATTGCTCTAAGATGCACATACATCTCCCTTGAAATAACGTAGGCTGCACTCTGATTGAGTAGTGCTGCAGAGATGAAGGGAAGCACACACTGGCAAGGATGCCTCCAGAGCACATCAGAGACACCATTTAAGCCTGCTGGGATTGTATTTGTTTACTAGAACCAAGGAGCTAGCTCTGAGAAAGCACCCTTTTCCCAGGGCTGAAATGCAGTTATCATAATTTAAGAGAATGTTCCTACATAAGAGCCTGATGAATGTTAAGATTACTCAGGCACTTATTCTCATCTTTCACAGCTCTTCTTGCAGTAAGAGCTGGTCCAATCACTCTCAAGAGGCCTCCCCATCATGGTGGATATTGAAGGCTGCAGAGGCTGGGCTTCTCATCTCCCGGCTGTTTTTGTGCTTACCTTTGTCACTATGCTGTTCCCTTCACATACCAGCTCTCAGTGCACTCTTCTGCCTGTAACTTCCTACACTGTGCTGCCGCTATTGAGCTTGTTTGCGCCCTTTTCTTGCCATAGGTATGTAGAATTCAATTTCTGTTTGTGAAAAAATGATAGGACATCATAGAGATCAATATTCCCCTCTGGGTGAACCTTGTCACGCAATTTAAGGAGCTGCCTGACTCTCACTACTTGAGGCCACTTGATCTAGAATAAGCTGGAAGACTGATGGCAACACTTGGCTCTTCCCTGCTATGGCACATTATTTTAAGTCACCAGCAAAGAGAGCTTTTTGCAAACACATTCTGCATTGGAGTCATTGAGACACAGGCACCATTTCTGCCTCTGCAGAGGAGCAATAAAATCCAACCAAAGGCAGTAACATCCCAAACTACCACTGACACATGCTAGGGTCTCAGCCTTGCAGAGACTGCTGGTGCAGCCTAAGGCCCTTCTTCATAGTACTCCAACTAAACCAGGGCAGACAAAATTCTTGCTAGCATTCAAAAGCAGATTGGCTGTTTGGAACATGGCATATTCTTTTAGGTTTTGTCTCGCTATCCATTATTTACCTATGACAAAAATTCTATCAGATAAGTTAGGATCACCTTTCACAAATCTCATGTATTTCTATGTATGAAATTCCCAGGAAACAATCCTGTTATTATGAGATCTACCCCTGCTATGTGTCAATCTTCCAGATGCGTTGCAACTCAATGAACAGTGATCAAAAAAGCAAACCCGTTGCATAAAGATACAAGGATAGAGTTAACATATGTGATATTGAAAACAAACATCAGACTTGAGCTGGACAGTGAGAAAGATTTTGACAAATATTTGGAGGACCTGCTCTTCTGCCATGGAAACTGAATTTTTGAGATAGCAGTTATGATTAACCCAGAAAACTTAGTCTTTTCCATTTTAATACCTGGAATGTAATCCTGTTTCCACTTGCACTAACGGACACAATGGACTTCCAGGCATACAACATAGGTTCATGGAGAAAACTTTGTCCAAAGCATCTGAATTTCACTAACTGAATTGATATACATCTGAAAAGACCTTGTTCACTTACAAAAAGATATTACAGGTGGTCTTATTAAGTACAGGGACAGCAATGTATTTTTTAAAAGCAGCTGCAGAAGAATATTTCAATATTCCTAAATATTTAAGGAAAGGTAAAGTGCCTTTGGAAATGAAGAAGTCTGAAAATAGATGTTAAGGGATTACAGGCATGAGTCGTACTACTCTGAACAGCTCTGTGTGCAAGAGATGACTGTAATAGTGCTCATCAGAAACACAAACTTAGTAATTTGTAGCTTAGAATTTTCTATCAGCTTATCTGTGAGGGAATTTGATGACTCTTGACTCCTGTCATCAGGGAAGTGCTAGCATACAAGGTAAGAGGGTGGCTATGGAAATCAACTTGCTTTTATCCAATAAGTAAATTGAATCACTAAAACAAAATAATGATCTCCAATCACTTTAGCATTTGTTCAACTTAAATTGTACAAAATCCACAAGCCAGGCCTCTTAAAGACAAAGTACTGCTCTTAAGTGAATCATTTTTAATTCCCTTCTGAGAATTCTGTTTTTTTTTCTACTGCTTCTCCTCAGAAACCCTACCTGCACTAAAATGCATACAATAAAATATATTTTGTACATACTGCTGATGAATTACATATATAAGTATGTAGGGACTAGGTGCATAGCATGACCTCACTGGTATCATTAATTTCTGCTACTTTGAGGATGTAGAATAAACCATGGTAGGAAGAATGAGGCTGGTTTGACATTCATGAGCTGGTTAATCCACTGCATAGCATTCATGTGGAAAAAAATGTGATCCTCAGAGTTCACTAGCAGCTCCAAAACAGCTGAAAACATGATTGAGACCTAGAATTGAGATCCTTGAGAGACAAAAACAAATAACTCACACGCACAAAAACAACACAAAACCCCATGCCTCCCAAAAATAGTACTGAGTGCCCTCAATCCTATCTTTATTCAAACAAGCCTGAGACAAAAACGAAAGAACCTACAGGCCCTTTGGATACAGGAGATTTCTAAGGCCCACCTGATATAACTGCCACTTCACCCTTCCCCCTCCACCTTCTGTAACTACATAGGATTCCTTGTATTTAACACGTTTAGAATTGTTTAAAGATTATTTGGGGATTTTTAATGGCTTGTGAGTCACAAGAGGTTTGGGCTGCTAATGTAGCGATGCAGTCTAGCTTTTGTAACCATGACTCCAGTAAAGACAGCTAGGCAGATTTGTGTGATTTGTATGAAATAGTAACAAATATGCACTCCAAAGACTTTGTATGTTGCATGTAAAGCAACAGTAATATGTTCCGTATTTTATGCCCTTACAACTCGAACAAATGGAGGCAGTTGCTCCGAGATCTGGGAAAACCCAAAGCACACCTGTGGGATATCTAAAACAAACTAAATGAGTGCCTAATTATTTCACTTGCCCAAAGGTCAATGCTAATAGAATTAGCAGTAATACAGAAGATACAGGCATTCAAGATGTTCTGAAGAGTCGCTCAGAAATCTCTAAAGAGATTTGAGAAGTATTACAGCCCTGGAAGAAACAGCGACTGTCACACAGTCCTGAGCGGTCCTAACAGCTAACTCCCAGCATGGAGACCAGGCTCAGCAAATTCCTTTCACTGTTAGAAGAGAGGCAAGACAACACAGAGCAGGAATTAAGACACTGTGAAGTGCAGGGAACGTGGATCCTCAAATTCCTTGCCGCATAGCCAGCTCACAGACAAATTGTGTAAAGCTGCTGGGCTTTTCACAAGGGGATACCCATTGTAGTTGGGAGATGCCGTGGGACCAAGAAGTACTACTGGCTTTCTGAATACAGAGAAGAGGCTTGCACTGCCATGTGAAAGAGCCAGGAAATTCACCCTGATTCTGGACAGATCTCAGGTCACCAACCTCTGTGTAAGGTAAAAAGCAACAACTGCACACAGATCTGTTTTACCACCTTTTGATGCTGAAGGACAGATCAGCAGTGCAGTTCAGTAACAGGCTGCTTAGTTCATCCTCATACACAGCTTTGTTTAAGTTAGCTAACAGTAGTTTTTCTGTCACTAACTCTTGCCTACAGAGAAGTCAGAGGAAAAGACTCATTATTCACTCAGACAGCTTTGATAATATCCACCTTATGAAACCACAGCCACAAACAATTTTCATGTAAAGCTTTCAAGGCTGATTGGTGAATTCAATCAGACAAGGTATTTCTTCTTGACAATGTACCAGCAATGCTTATTTCAGCTATAATGGTCTAAGATAAATGCAGCTTTGCTGAATTAAAAGCATTTCACAGAAACACGCCTATTCAGTTTCAAGTCAGGATGGAAAAAAAAAAAAATCAAAACATTCTGTCAAGACAAAATGCGATGCCTTGATTTCCTGTTTTCAATCTGCTTGATTTTCTACTTTTTAAAGTCATTTCCACAGGAAAAAAAAGATATTAAATTAGTTAGCATTATACTAACAATAGCACAGATGAAAGACATCAGTGAAATTAAATCATCATGTAGGTGCAAATGACGTTTTAAATTCAAGTGTCTGATTCAATTGTGAATAAAAAAAATTAAAGAAAAAAAAAAATCAAGCACCACATTTTGTCAGGAAGCAGAATGTCTGCTTTCTGATCTACAACACTGCCAGACTCAGCAAAGAAGGAAGCATGCCGTCTGAAGTTTAAAGACTTGAATAAGTCTTTGATTAGAGCAAGTTGTTACCCCATACACTAGGCAGTGAAATCAGAAAAAGCTTTCACTGCCAGGAGCCATGTTGTACTGTGCATATTTTGCAAATAAGAAAATAATACTAAGTTAAAAAAAAAAAAAAAACAACACTGCTAGCAAACCAATATCTTTCAGAAGATACTCCGCACTATACCATGCGGAAGTGATATAGCATAAAATAAAGCCAAAAGATAGTTAGGAATTACATAGTAAACTCCAAAATGAAAAATAGAAAGCTACGTGATTTCCCAACAAACACTCAATTTTCTTCAGAATTACTAACAACCGAGTTTTATGAAGAACGTGGCTGCAGATCATAAGTCCTCCCTGTTATCCTCAATTCCCAAACCAGTCTGCAGAACATATGGGTTTTTGGGAGACAGTCTTCCTGAATCACCTTGGCGCCCCAAGATTTCCTTTTCCATCTAAGACTTGTAGTAATGCTGCGCCCTCTGCTGACAGTTTAGGATTCAGCAGCAGTGCACGATAAAGCTGCTTTGCTGCTGCTAACGAGATCGGACCCTGGAGTTAACAAGGTTAGTCCCACCAGACTTAAACCCTCTATTGCACTATATAAAAGAAGCTTCACATTGAGACGAACATCTCAAGATTACGTTTCTTCACTATGCTGAAAAAAATTACCTGAAAGTATAAGACTAAAAAGAACTCTTTAAAATATTTGAAGATTTATAGAACATCACTCAAGAATAACATTCAAATAACACAGTGTCTATAATCCATGCAGTTCTGTAAAGGAAACTTTCTTATGTTGAAAACATAACCTTGAAATTAGTGCTGTAATTCATGGATTTCACTTCATAGAGCAAACACTTAACATGGCTAATGCTATTATAAAGAGTCAGCCTGCCTTCGTCAGTAAATGTAATCTCTCTCAATCAGCAAAGCTTACGCAGGAGTGACTAAAAAATCCCACACACCTTGCCAATCATTCACTCTATGCCTAAGAGAAGATCACCTTCACTTTTTCATGTGGAACACTTACCTCTCATCCGATCCTGTGTTCAAGTGAAATGAATTGTACAGACACAAAACTGCATAACCATTAAAGCTTCTGATCCTAGGAACTACTGAATACCACCAAGAAATAGAAGGAAGCTTCCCTCTGGTCAAACTGGCAAAGACCATTTGGACAGATTTTCTGCCTTTCCTTGTAGCTTAGGATATTATTTACTTCCTCAAATCATCTGGGAATTTTACTTAACCATTTTCCTTCTATTCTAGGACCTCATTTACTGACACTGCCAATCTTTCTAGCTCTCTTCCTGTCATGAAATTAGGCCTGTGGGTTTGGATTTTTCCACAAAAGGGTTTCACATTTGTTTTAGGGTGCTGGGGCTCAGGTTGCTGCTTGGGTTTTCACAGGGCATGGTGTTTATCCAGTATACTCATTCACACCATTTGTAGAAGACAAGTTAATCATAAAATTAACTCCTCTAAGTATGTTATTTACAATGTTGCTGTAAAGGCGGTGAAAGCTCACAGCCAATGGCCATTAACCAAACACAACTGGTATGGGAAACTGAAATATATTTTGGGCCCTTGCAACTTAAAGCCTGCCCCAGATGTGGGACCTACTTTATCTGGTGCTTAACAAGCATTCTGCTTTTACAGATTCTTTTCTCCACCCTTACAATTGTAAGCCATGGTGCTTTATACTGGATGAAGGTCAAAGTTCTTTGACTGCTACACTGCTTACTTTCCAGCTCCCTTGTTGCTTTTCCTGTCCTGCCATGTCAGCACAGGCTTTACACCGTTTTGGATGCTAAGCTGAAAAAAAGCTGAAAAAACAGCCACCAGGTGGCAAAATAGAAGTCACACAGCCTCTTTAACAGTCACTTACAATTGTTTTCAGCTATTGTACCAGGATTCCTAACGCAACTGAAATAGTCTATTAACAATATAGTTCTCCCATGCTTCTTAGAGGACTCATGTGACTTATTAAATTAGCATATTAATTATAATTACTCTTCAGAGTATTCAAGGCATTTTTATTCACAAACCTATCTCAAACGTGAAACATCCTAGTATAACCCCTTTTTAAGCCTCCCTCAGGAAAACTGCCTAAATACACGCTCAAACCTCCGTAGGAACAAGTTATACTTATACACTACTTTAATATCATAATCTGTTAGTATGCTTTAACCACCGCAGTGTTCAGTAAATGTAGCAGGCACAGCACTTTATTTAAAGCAATATTATGCGCTTTCAAATACTTGATGTGTTTGCAGTTCTAATGCTTTTTACCAATATCACGTAAACAGGTCATAGAAAACAACAATAATGCACTTGAGGAATAGAAGCATGAATGTATTATTTCTTGTGATTTTGCTGAGTGTTTTTGCTGGAAGTGTTCTTTCATCAATGAGGTCAAACCATTGTCTACTTGGGGGGGGGGGGGGGGAAGCATATAAAAAAGGGTATAAAGAACACAGTATTTCCCTGCATGCTTTGTTTACCATGTTTCTACTACTTTCTACAGAGTTTGCACAACCCACAAGCTAACAAAACCATGAAAATATAAGCTTGAGAAAGCCAGTTCAGCTACAGCACGATTTGGCTGATGCTGCACATACCTTCACCACGAGATGTACGCGCTTAAGAATCTCATTTTCCAGAATGAAATTAGTACCAACCTACTCTTTGAAGGAGGGAACTCTGGCAGATCCCGATGCTTAAGAACTGAGCTTTCAGCTGGATGCAGACAGGCCCTGGGGACTCCCCCGGGATTAGGTGGCTTGCAGACTCTGAAGTTCAAGATGTTTACCCTCTGGTCACACAGAGACGTGAAAGGTGGAACGGTGATTGCCCCGTCTGTTCCAGAGACGGATTTGGAAACAGGATTGTGGGATCATAAATACAGGATCAGACTGCTTCCCCGCAAACTTCAAAGGCGCAAAATCTTACAAGAAACAATTTCCCATGCAAAAAGCGTTACCCTAGCCCTCAAGAATTAGAAGTTGAACCAGCTCATAAGGCAGCACCACCGGGATCTGGTCAGACTGCCCTCACCCAACATGGCAGCCGCAGCCTCACCTCCCTGCCAGCCGCCTCACCCCTCGTCCAAGATGGCCGACCCACAGCGAGCGAGGCAGTTTGCCAGCACTCAAGATGGCGGCCGAGCAGCGGCCCGGCCGCTTCCTGTAACGGGGCAGCCATTCCCGCAGCAGCGTTCCTCGCTTATTTATTCCTTCGCGTTCTCGCGGCTGTTGCTGGGAGTGACGCCGGTTCCGAGGGCGGTGGCAGCGCGGGGGCTGACGGGAGAAGCGGGGCCAAGTGGGCGGTGGCGGCGGGGCGGGAGGCGGTGGCCGCCGGGAGGGGGCCGGGCCGCCGCGACGCGGTTCCTGTCGCCGTGACATGGGTTCCCCCTCGATGGCGGCTGCCGCGGGAGGCCTCAGGTAACCGGCCGCGTCCCCGCGCCTCTTTCCCGCCGCCGCCATGCCCGCCCGGGCCCCGCCGCCCGCTGCGCAGCCCTCAGGTAGGACGTGAGGCCACCGCCGCGCTCTGCGGGTCGCCGCGCTGGAGCGGCTCGCTGCCTCCGGGCCTGGCCGGGGAGCGCGCCCCGTGCCTCGCGGAAGCGGACGGGGCTTTTTCTGGAGCCGGGCCCCGCGAGGGCATCGCCTCTCCGTCCTTCTTTCCCGCGCCCGGGAGGAGGGCGAGGAGAAAATCTCCACGGCGCTGCCCCGTCCTTCGCTCCCCTCGGGGGACGGGACCGCCTCGGAGCGGGCGGCCGCCTCGGGGCTTTGCCGTTCGCTGAGCCCCGCGGGTGCGGAGCCGCCGGGCCGGGCCCGTCGTGAAGCGGCTCCCAGCCGTGTGGGGCGGGCAGCCGGGCGCCGGGGACCTGCCTTCAGCCGCTAAGGTCACTTTTCGGAGTGTCAGTCGCTGAGGAGGATGTGCTGGAGGAAAGTTATCTCGTAGGGTTTTTATTTTTATTTCGTTTTTAATTTTTCCAAGCAGCGCTGTTCTAAAATGGGGACAAAATTGGTGAAGCTCCGGTGCTGATGCTTCGGTTTGCTGCTGTAAGTGGCTCCCTGATAGACCGCGGTGATCTTCTCAGAGGAGGCGATTCCTTAAATCAGGGATTACGCCTTAGCTTTCCTTCAGGGTGTCACCGAGGTGGCAGCCCTCCATCCAGCTTCTACACTCTGCATAGAAACTGAAACTTTGGCGAGCTTAATGCTCCTTGTGAAGTGAACCTCTGCTCGTAAGGTAGTAGGAGACACTTCATCAACAAGAGCTGTGCTGTGGTGGTCGTGTAAGCTCTGATTTTGTGCGTGGCTTACAGCAATCTGTGCCTCATCACACAGATTTCTTCAGCTGTGAAGTTTGTGGCAAAGTGAGTGTGGTGGATGTTGCTTTTTTAACTGGGCTGGTCCTCAGAGGTTGAGCATAATTAAAGGTACCTCCATCTTGGATTGTTCTCTGGATGCATCAACCAGATTTGGAAAGCCAATTAGCCTGTTTTAAGCCTAAAATCATTTTGTTGGTGGTGCACACAGGCGTCTGTATGCACACTCCTATGCCTAACACTGTTGGAGGCATATCTGAAGGAATGTAATGCTACCTGGGAGAGCTGGGGGAAGAAATGAAGTACCCATGACAGCTAAGGGGGTTGGTGTGTTTTGTTTGTTTGTTTGTTTGTTTTTTAAGAAAGCATCCCTTTCACGTAAGTGAAAACAAATAGCACAAATTTGAGGGTAGGAGAACTTAAATATAAATTTACTGTATAAAAAATAGACTTCAGAAAAAGTAACATGCTACGTTGGCTCCACTTCACGTGACGTTTGTATAAAATATGTGCTATGTGACCTTCTAAGGTCATGTGAAAGTATGACCTCTTCTCTTGACTTCCTTAATTTGTTTGTTAGTAAGCAGCTAAAGGATCTCAGCCTGAACGTTCATGCTGCCCAATTCTTTTATTTTGATTTTATTGTTGCCCTGATCGTGGTTTCACTTAGCAAAGGATTTCACAAATCTATATGACTTAGAATTATTCACAGTGAATTGATATTTGTGATATGTATTTCTGTTGATTAAGGCAGGACATGATTTTATATTTGTAAGTAGAAGTCAAAAATTCCTTCACTAGCTTAAGTTAATGACAGCATTTTAACGCCTTAGTTACATCAAAATAACTCGTTCTGAAGCTCTCAAGCACTTTCAAAAGACTTGTCTTCCACAGCAGAAATAATAAACCGGCTTAGACAGACTTCAGTCAACTCTTTGCCCTTTCCTTTTGAAATATTCATAGAGCTGTCCTTGCAGAAAGGTAGCAGTATCAGTTGGAAAACCTGTGGTAAAGAAACTGATGCTAGGTCTGGTTTGCACTATACTCTGCAGCATAATCATCTTTCAGATGCTTATTATCTTTTCCTACAAAATGTTCATTTCTTTCTGTGCTATTGTATTATCTGACAACTTAAACTATGTCTTTGTGAATGTTTCACTGTGATGGCATGCTAACCTTTTCACAGGGATTCAAAATACTCATTTGTGACTTTTCTGGAGAAGTGCCTTTCTCATATCCTACTTACCATCAGGTTTCTTGCTATTTTGTCTGTTAATTTTATTTTTCCTTTTTATAGAAAACACAATACAAGCTGCTCCTTATGCGTGCACACACACACACACACACAAAAAAAACCAACCTTGAAATGTGCCTTGTTTGAAAATTGACAGTCTTGTTTGCAGTAGACTTTTTCCAGTAGACTCTCTTCTATGCTTATGTCTTCATCAGTTAAAGCTTTAGATTCACATCCAAATGTCTCTAGTGGGACTGGTTGCAAGGTGACTTAACGAATCTGTTTCTGTATGGCAAATAAATTGGGTTTTCCAACAGGTCCAAGAGTCCTGTTCTGGAAGAACCACAAGGAAGGCAAATCCTCTTTTCTCTTTGTTATGTTACAAGGTTATGAGGAAAGGAAATGTGAAACCTTAAGTTCATTTATCTATTGAAAGATGATGGGAAATAGATCTTATTCTTTTGGAGTATTAGATGTCCTTCATGTATATACCATAATATCTGTGGCTGGGATAAATGGCTGATAATGTCAGTTCTTCATAAGCATGTTTAACTTTTTTGCCTGTTTTTCTTGACTACTTGTTCTTTTCGTGTTGAAGAAAACAAGCAGAAGCTTATAGTAATGGAGGGAAGAGCAGTGGTTGATCTGCTGGTGTGTTTCCTCTGCTGAGCTTTGTGAGACCCTTTTCTGTAAGAGTGCACTTCTGGGCTGTAGTAATCTGCTCTTTATTGTAGTATCGATGAAGTGTGAAGGTTTTAGATGTAATGGAGAACATATTGCTGTGTAAATAAATCTCTAGGAAGGAGTTGAGCTTAGGTAATTTACTTTTAATACTTCTTAATCCAGCGTCTTTTGATCTTGATTTGGAACAGGTTCCCAAATAACATGTTACAGGATAACATCCAGAAACACATTTTCTCACAAAGTTCAACACTGTTAAACGAATTTGAGAAATGATAAGAATGAAAACATCCCAGTTATGTGTGACTTAGGCAATCTGTCTCACTTTACACATTGTATGGATGTGTACAGTACATTGTGCACAAACGCAGTGTTCCCACAGCACCAGATTTTAAACTTGATTGACTTTCCCAGCCAGGCATGTTTGCATGAGTTGAAAACATGCCTGTTCTTAGAACATCTTAGAACCCAATATGTGTTTGCAGATTTAGATTCAGACAGTGTCTTTATCTGCAGTTGTTGAAGCAAAATCAGTTGATTTTGAGTGGAAACATTACATGGTTTTCTTGTGTATTGTAATTTATAAATAATAACCTGGTCTTTTTGTTTTGGGGAAGCGATGCTGTTCTTGGTTAAGAGGAATGTCATGAACGAACTCAAGGTCCACGTTCATATTTTTCAAATGTTTCTTGGATTCCATAGTTAAGTCTAGATGGATTAAGGAGAAGTGAAACAGCACAGCTAGTGAAAGCTGTTTTTTGATCATTTTTTATAAGTCTGCCTTATTTACTTTTCATATTTGTATCACCTTCCCTGTTCTTATCATATATGATGGGGAAGAGGAGCAGTGGCCAAGAGGTTTGATTCTGATATAGGCTGAACTGTCTGAAGATGCCTTGTTTTCACTGCCTGCCTGGGGAAGGCAGGAGGTCAGGAAGATTGAGATAAGTGCCTGAATCCTGATGGAAGTCTCCTGAGTTTTGCTACTTCAGTGTTCTTATGTACAGTGCTTTCTAATAGAAGGTGTCTGGCATATTCAGTGTCTGTTGAAACCGCGGTAATGCACAGTGGTATTGATTAATTCCAAATGTTGGGTGATGAGAAACAGGGCTTATATTTAGATATCCAGGATGTTTTGGAGGTGGAAAATGTTGTTTTCCTCAACTTACATATGTCCAAGCAAAAACAGAGTCCTGAAACTCTTGTGCTGGATAATGGACCTTCTGGCTATAACAACATCGGATTCAAAATCGAAAGCATTGATTTCTGCAGGCTTTATGAAGTAAACATTTTCTTTCTGTATGTTATTTGCTGATAAGTTATTCCAAAAAGAAATGTAAACTTAATAAACCAATTTAAGAGTATATTGACCGCAGCTTGGAAAACGACTCTAGATTGGATTGTGTTTGTAGGAATGCTGGTTTAACAGATTTCCCTCATTTACAGCTGCCCTTCTAGAAATGAGTTCTCAGGTGCATTACAGAAAGACTGGAAATCCATTTTCCATTGCTAACAAGGCAATGAAAATGCAAAGTTATAAAAGACGACAGCTTTTCCTACTGCAAGGCAACATTTTGCAAAGTCTAAATCTAGTCTTCACCAAGATAGTTTTTTGATATTTGTTTGAGGAATTCCCTTGCAGAGAAGAGCTGAATGTTCTTGGAAAGAACAGGCTCTAACAGCAGATGACTTGAACCCACCTCCTTGGCGTTGCAAGCTTTTTACTGCCAGGCATTTCAGTGATGTTGTTTCTGTCATGGGGATCTTGCTCATGCCATCTCTTGTTATTTCATGTTTCTTTATGGGTTTTGATGGGTTGCTTAACTCAGCTTTGCTTTCAGAATAAACCACAATTGAGTGGTTATTCACTGTGTTGCTAATGTACCCCTTAATTTCAAGAAAACAGTCTAATCTACAATGAACTTATTTAAATTTTATAAATCTCAGTTATTTCTTTACTTAGCGAATATTCTGTGGCCTCCTTTTTTTTTTTTTTGGTTTTTTTTTTTTGGTTTTATAGAAGAACCAAACATGCTATTTCAAGTTTTGCCTTAGAAAGTACACAGACAATGAGCTATTTAAACCTGCTTTGGTGTAGTGTAATTACATTGTGCTTTTTGCTGCTGTCTCTTTGTTAGACTCTCTATTACTCTACAGAAAGGTAATGAACAGTGATGTGGCTCAGTGTGAGGAAAACAGATATTGTTCCCTATTTCCTACAAGAAAATAATGGGATACCCTGGTTTGACAGCATTTTGAAAACTGAATTAATGACTTGAGGTAAAAGTAGCGTGTGAATTTTGTTCTTATAAATCCTTGCACTATCAAAGCTTAGATCAACTACTACTGTAAACTTTTTCAGCTTTACAGAGTTCTCTTTTCTCCCTTCTATTGCATTGTTTCAAATTAAGGCAAATTACATGCTGAAATGCTCGTGTCCTTGGCAAAAAAAGGCTTAAACCAACTTCTGCTGTAACAGAAGTTAATCTGACCAAATTGATTAGCATTGTTTTTTCTTTAAAATAAAATATTGATATGCCATTGTAAGTATATTGATAAACTACATTGACAGCACGACCGTAACAGTGAAATGCTAGAACTTTTATAATTGCTTCATAATGAGCAAAATATGAAGAAACACATGAAATTAAGAAGTTAAGTAGTGTTTTCAAGCAAGTGAGTTTTTTTTCCTGTTTCTTGATACTAAGTAAAAGATAACAGAAAATGGAGAAGACAGTTCTTTGATACAATGTTGGGCAAAGTATGGCATGAGAAATTGATGGCAATCCATTACCACTCTAAGAATGTAAACTGTATGATTCAGAGAAACTTGCTGACACTTGTCAACACAGGGGGTAAATTAATCCCATTAATTCCCATTAAACAGGAACACGTAGATGTGTTCTGATTCTTGGCTTCTATCTGCAAGGTCTGCTGGCTAAAGTCTGGATCATTACATGTTACAAACAGAAGAAATATAGCTGCTCTCTTATGTGCAGGTAAAAGCTGTTACAATTTCCCTCAAAGAATCTTTACTATGTAGCATGTTGGAAAAGTTGGTGTACCATTCAGGTAAATACTGAAGTACACATTAACTTCTTAGCTGACTTACGAATCTGGGAGCCAATTCCCTTAGAAATATGGAGAAAATAAATAACGTGTCACAGTCAGTGTTACTATTGTTTCAAATACCGCTTCTTGTGTAAAACACGTTTTGCAAGTGAATGGGTTAATCACTTGAAATACTGTTTTTACAAAGTGCTACAGCCTAACAGCACCACTGATAGAATATGTCTGAGTTGGGAGTAGGGTTCTGCACTACAAAAGATGAAGCCACAGTTCCAGCTCTTAGCCCTCATTTGAGGTGGCAGACAAAGCAGGGATTAACACGGGGAATTAAAGAACAAAGTTGTTGTTCTATCGGACCTATGGTTTATCACCAAGTTAACGTTTGTGGCTGGCGGGTGGAACACTTCAGGAAGTCAAGAAAGAGGATCGTAATTAAATCCTTTCTGAAGGAAACTACATGAAGGCTAAAAATGCCTGTGCTGTTTTTTATGTTGTGTGGAGAATTGGGAGCATACCCCCATTTAAAAAAATTCATCAGTAATTAGTCAGCCCGAGGGCAGGGGAAAACTGGTTTGACTCTTTTTCCTTCTGATAAGCTTTGAGTTTGATAGTTGTTCAGGTGCTGTAAACAACAATTAAATTGTATTAACGTAACCTTATGCTCATGTATAATACAGATTCATACAGACTCTTGAACATGAGCTTTTAGAATGCATCTGTAGCATCATGGCAAGTAGATGGCTTTCAAAAAGAATTTGATAAACAAGCCCATGCAAGTGATTGGTCGTTCTGTTCATATGGGTTAAACTGATTGAACTAACAGAAGATGCCGATTTGAAAATCTGATCGGAGCTTTGATGGTTCAACTAACATTAACACTCCTTGCAGATCCTGTTTTGGCAACTGTTCCTGAAATGTGTGGAGCAGAGTGCTGTGCAGTGAGACTGCTGTTGTGTAAATGATGCCTGTGATGTTTTCAAAGTGCTTTGAAATGAAAAATTGAAGGAAGTGTCTTCTGTGTGGCAGAAAGTGCAGAAGGGAAAATGTTCGGGTGATCGGAAATCTTCCTGCAAGTTTAATTGGGCTCTGGCAGTCTGCTTCAGCTCCAGGTTACCTCAGCTGTGCTTTCCCCTGGTATTTCTCTTCTTTCTTTGTCATTTTAACTTCTTAACTTTCTATGTCTTGTAGGTAAATTCCTGTCAACGATGGTGCTTGTTGCCCCCATGTTTCTCATTTTGTTTCCTGAATGCTGACTTGTTTTTTTTTTTTTTTTATTTTTTCTTAAAGATTATCCTCTTCCCTAAGAATTTTCTGAACTCTTATGATTTATTTCTAGGTGTGGTGAAAAGAATAATAAAGTAAACCATCAACAAAAGAACAGGGGTAGAGTAGTTACAACTGCATGGAATTAGTTCTAGTACAGGCATGTGAACTTGTGATGTCAGTTGGTGCAGCAGTAACTAACGCACAGTTGACCATGATATTTCAAATAACACAAGTGACAAGCAACTTGTATATGCCTATAAATGTAAAAAAGCTATAAAAGAAAAAAAAAAAAAAGGTTACTTACATTGATAAGAATTCTGATACCTTGTCTTTTTAATGGGTAAGCTCCAAAGTAGTTTTTCAAGGTCTCTCACTCACTGTGTTATGATACGATTTTAAGCTTCAGTTGTCCAGGCTTCATCCTTTACATCCTTTAGTTTTGAGTTACGATTAGTGCAATTTAAAAAGGGGAAGAAAAAAAAAAAGATATGGGCCAACCTTTTTATGCATAATTTAGGAGGTTTCTCAGCATCTTGCCCATCTAATTCCTATACGTCAAGCTACAGTAATATGGGTGGGCCACTGAGCTACTGACATCTCCTAGCTGAGCAGATGAGCTGCAGCTGAACTAGATCTCTTCCAAGATTTTGAGATCTTGAAACCATAACAATACAATGTGAATTTGTTTTATTACTGAACCAACAAAACTGGATGTTGACGTCACTGTCTACGAACTCTAAATGCATGTATTTGCTAGCTGGAAGCAAATTCCTATTTGTATTGTGTACTTTCCCCTGCCCTACTTGTGACTTCTCATCAGTAAAAGTAAGAGCTCTGGGACTGAGGAAGCTGGCCTGCCTGGTTTTATGTCCTTTTTACTTCAATATAACTGCTCATGTGACTTGATTATTCTAAAACTACTTCAAAAGAAGGAAAGTCTGGGATTGTATCCATTTGGAGTTCTTCTAATGTGTATTATACTTCGTCTTTATTGCTTCTACCACACTGAAAACTTCAACATTGGGTCTTGCAGACTTCAGAAATCTGGTTTCTAAATCAAGTGAGTTATCTTTCTAACTTTAGCTTGTGTTAACACAAGCATTTGACCTTTTAAAACATGTTATGTTTTATAGGCTACCTGTTTGAGAGTAATTGAAACATCTAGAGATTTTGTTTGGGTTTCTGCTTGAATTCCTATGGATTTAGTTGCACACATAAATTTTTATTTCCAGTATAAATCAGTGGTCTGTAGAACACTCATCTTCTGTTTTAAAATCTGTTCTATCTTAAAAATAACTTTAGAGATGTCTTTTGGAGGGCTTGTGAATCTCTGTCTAATAAAAAATAAAACATATGACGATGTACTAAAATTTAGTGTTGAGGCTGCATTGGCTTCAGTGACACTAATTGGTCTTGGACATTGAGCTCAGAAGCAGATTTCTTTTTTTGTTGTTCTTTTTTTTTTCTTCTCTCTGTTTCTTTGTTTGACAGAACTGTTATTTTCACCTTCCTTTATTTCAGCCATTTGATGGCTTCTCTGCTTCTGCTCCAGCTCCTTTTTCTTTTGGTTTATATCTCATCAGCACCATGCCTGGAATAACATTGAGGGTTTTTTCATTTCAGTAAGTGTTTTCCCACATTTGTAGTGTCTTCAGCTTTGTGTAGAATAATAAATACCATGTCAACTGAGTTTTCCAAATAACTGTAAATGCTCTTGTTAAATTCCAGGAAGTTTAATAGTGAATTTCTACTGAGATTAAGCTGGACGCTTGTTAACTGAGAGTTACAAAGGATGATTTCACATATTCATATACACCTGTGTGTGTATATAGACAAATCAATCTACTTTTTTTAGTATTAAAAAAAAAAAAAAATCTCCTTTTTCCAGGACCAGTGGCAGGAATTGGGATGAGGGAATTCCATTCCAGATGGATGCCATTTTCTGTCCCTTCCTGTTATTGTGTTACTGAAGAGCTACTGATTTGTGACCCTAGGAGTTGCGAGCTCCTAATACAGTGCTGGTGAGCTTTACAGTGTCCCCTGTAGCTTTGAAGAGCATTTTCCTCAAAATCTGGTGCCTTGAGATGAACACAGCTGGTAAATCCCCATATCTTTTTCCTACAAAAGAACAGTCAGCACTTCTACATCCCAGGTCATTTCTTTGTGTGTAACTTACAGCTCTTCCTCTGCAGTAAAATATTCAGGATACAGTTGTATTCTGGGTGCACTGGGTGTTTAATCTTAGAGCGAATGATTGACTGCACTGAGTTTTGGAAATGTGGAAGTAAAGAAGGAATGACTGCTCGGATAGTTGCAAAGAGTAAATGCTCTTATGGTATTTAGTGGATGGAAAACCCACAAGCTTTAAAAGTAAGCAGGTTGGAGCAATCTCAATGTGAACTCAAACTCATGTTCCACAGGCATCTTGGAATGGATCTTTATGTTCACGTGTGACACTGAACAGCAATTGCTAAAGCTTGATGTAAAACACAGAGTGCTTTTGGCTGCTGAAGCCTCTGAGATGTGAGAGTGAAGCTCCTCACAAATACCTTGTTGAGCAGCTGGTGCTGAGTAAGCCTATGTGGGAGCTTGTTGACAACTTTAGCTTTATTCTAAACAACACTTCTCTGCAGTCTTCAGTTTCCATGTTATGTTACAAATTACTTCGTGGTTTCATTTTGATAAGCAGGCTATTTTATAACTTAAAAAAAAAAAAAAAAAAGGAAGACAAAGCACAAGGATAGGTTAGTTACCTTAAAGTTATTGGGCTTCCTTGGCAAATGCACAGAATTCTTGGGCTGAAGTGCTGTGGCTTGCTGTACATGAAAACAACTGCAGAGCTTCATTTGTTGTTGTTATACCCTTGGTGTGTTGTTGTTTAGGTTCTGTGCTAAGTCCTTGGCCAAATGCTTTGGTATTGAGGATTCTAGTTTTATTTTCACTTCAGGAGTGCTGTAAAGTCTGTACTGTAGTAATTAGAAATTCAATTATTTGCTATTTATAACAAAGTTTCACTTTCTTATTTTTCTATAGGTAGTCCTTAGTATGTTGTTGCAATTTATTTATACAAATGTCATTTGGAATGGAAAGAACCCAGTTGCAGATCCCCTTCTATGGGCTTTATGTTATAAACCACTTAAGTGGTGTGTACAGTTGTAAATATGTAGATGGTGTTACTTAGTGATTCATTAATCATGTGCAGTAGTGCAATAAGTCCAGCCTATTTTTTGGAGGTTGGGGGAAAACAGTTCATATCTTGACTGTGTCTGGAGTAGTTTGCAATGTTGAGTCTCAATCTGTCTATCTAGGCCATGAGAATGCTTTCATACTTCATTTTTCCTTTTGCATTTAAATATTTTATAGGAAATCTTGCTCCATTCTGCTTTTGAGAATAAGCTTTGATGGAGAAGTTAGCTTTGCTCTGGGCTTGGAAGGTGCTTATTGTGGCTTTTTCCAACTGGTGATTTGTAGGACAAAAGCAGGCAAGTGGTGGCAGTTGGGGGGCAGCACGCTTTGGCTTGGAGTTCTGAAATCCAAAGAACCTGATAGAAATCCACGAACAGGTAGAGACTTAAATGGTCAAACAGCAAATCACAGCTAGCAATTACAATGGTAGCTTCTCTCAGTGTTCTTACATGGTTTCAAAGCTTGTGGAAACAGCTCCAGGAATCTTTGAAGCTGCTGTCTGAAGGTGTCTTAAGTACGTGATTGTTGGCTGTCTGTCAAGTAGTTTAATTACTGTCACACAGTCAACTGAGGGCACAACTGTGTGTGGGAGAAGGTGGGCCAGGGCAAGTGGCTATTTCATGAATTGCTGGTGACAGCAAGTGGGCAACTGGCGGATTAAAGCTCAACTCAGTTGCATTATTATGCTGCACAACAGTTCAAGATAAATATAGTTCATGTTACGGTGTTTCGGTGCTGTCTGCTGAGAAGTGTAGTCATGTAGTTGTTTACAAGAGTCTTGAAACATCCTTGGTAGTTTCCTTGTGGCTTCTAAAACAGGAAAATTACTTAAAAATGAGTCTGAGGAATTCTTGGCACCACCTTTATAATGTACTTTATGTATCCTGTAGAACTGCTGCTGAAAGATAATTCTCCTAGGCTTGAGCTAAGGCTGCCATCTTTTTTTGCCTGTCTTCTGTTGTAAGCCTTGCTTAGCTTCTTTGTAGAGAAAGAATGGTATCTTTAAATGTTGCAAGTTATGGGTGAACGTTCTGCAGACATTTTACATAGTGGTATCTTATCTTCCTTTCTTGTCAAATATGAAATACGTTTACCTATATATAAACTTCTAAAATGTGAAACATTTAAAAATAAAAAAATAAAAATCAGAATTCCAACATTTTTTTTTTCTTTTACAGAAATGTATTAACTTTGGAGTGGAACTAAACAATGGAACCAGATATTATTCGAATGTACTCCTCATCCCCTCCACCGCTAGACAATGGAGCTGATGATGATGATGAAGATGAATTTGGAGAATTTGGAGGATTTTCTGGTGTGAGCACTGCTGGTGTAGCTTTTGCTGATTTTGATGCAGCAGACTACAGCCATCCAAAGGAGGAATTTATACCCACAAATCATTTTATACCCCTTCATGATTATTCTGACAATGTAGCTAGCATCGCAACTTTCACATCTGTTAAAAATGTTAAAGACTGCATTGCAGAGCTTCCTACTTCTCCTAAGGAACTTTCTGATGCGTTAGCTACTAGTACCAGCAAAGAAAAATCTAAGTTTAGAACTTCAGGTACTGCTTTTGATGTAAGTTTAGAAGACGTAAACAAGAAAGGGGAACAAAGAGAGAACACTGGGAAATCAGAGGGGTTTTCTTCTGATGTTAGAACTGATATAACAGTTGAAAGCCAAGATGAGCAAATAGATGCTTGTAATGGTGAAAAACTTCCATGTCTAGAGATTCTAACAAATGGATTTGCAGCATTGGACCCTGTAAATCCTCAGGGAACAGAAGATCTAGACAACGTCAGTGATTCAAAGGGACTAAAAACTGTTAGCAGCCATAGTACTGAGCTAAATTTGAACTCAATTCCTAGCTCAGGTGAAGGCTTTGCAGATTTTGCTACATTCTCAAACAGAAAAACAATCAATGTAGAGGGAACAGGCCCTACAATATGCACCGTTCTTAGTGAAAGAGACTCTCTGAAAATTCAGGAAAACAACAGAATAAACAGAGCAATTCATACTGAAGAAGAGACTTGTACTGCAGAAGTTAGCTGTGAACAGGATTCCTCAGCACTGGAAAGTAATGAATTTACTATTTCTAGTACGTTTCAAACAACTGGAAGTTCAATATGCACTACTGAAAATGGAGAAAACAATGGAAGGAGAAAACAACATGATGAGGAAAATGGCAAAGATTTTTCTCAGCTTGATGGTTTTTCAGGAACAGAGGACATCAAAATTGATGAAGTTGAAAGCTTAAGCACTGATCTCAAAGGAGAAAATGTGGGCAATTCTGAAGAAGTTAAGAATGGTGGAAGCAGTACTGAAGTTGCAGCTTGCCACATCACACATGATGATGACTTTGGTGATTTTGGTTCAGTCAGCAGTGCATCTTCTGCTTTCATTAATGCTCAAGAATCAACAAATGCTTCAGCTTTAGAGGCAGCTTCAGAACAGCCCGCACTTGTTAGCCAACGTAATGATACATTTGGTGAATTCAGGGACACAAATGCTGTTTCTCAGCTGCCAGCAACGTTGGATCAAGCTAACCTAAATCAGACTGCTGACACTTTAGAATGTGATGCTACCAGTAAAACTTCTGGCTTAGACTTCCAGCATACTACTGAGGTAGAAAATGGCGATGATAGTGAATTTGGAGACTTTGATTCAGTGCCAAAATCTCAAGATGAGAGTGTTGCTTTTCAGGACTCTGACGACTTTGCGGACTTCAGTTCAGCAGGTTGTAATCAGGCTACTGATTGGAATGCTTTTGAAGATGAAGAAAAGGACAGCTGTTCTTGGGCTGCCTTTGGAGATGAGCAAGCTGGCGAGTCTCATCACAGAAAAGAGACATGGCAGTCACATAGGACAGATACATCTGCGAGGATTGATGGTCCGGTATTACACAAGACTGACAGTTTTGCTTCAGTGTCTTTCCAGGGAAGTACTAGTAAGCAATCTCAAGAACCAGCACCTTCAGTTCAGGTAAGGGTGTTTCTGATTTTGCTTGCTCAGAATTATTCTGCTTTTCTGCATAAAGCTCTTCCTGGTTCCTGCTTTTGCAGAGAACAGATGTTTGGATAGTCCTTATTTGTCTTGTGGGAGAAATTTAATTTGTTTGGTGAGAAAGGCTGGTATGTAATAGTATGCTGCATTTACTCCTTTTATCTTCTGCACTGTTACTTCCTGCAGAAAAAAAGAGCTGGGTCTGTTGAAATTTGTATGCATTTGTTCTGAAAATTATACACAGTCCTTATATAAACTGATCAAAGTAATAAGCCATCATAAGCATTTCAGAGTCTGCGATAGTTCTTCCTTTTTGGGAGTTCTCTGATGTTTCCTTCTCATTAAACAGGCATAAAAGTGTCTGAAAGCTGGGGCAACTAGTTCCCAACTTTTCAGCACCATCCTGTATTGTGTTTTCAAATATCTGATTAAAAATGATGATTCAATTTGTTAATAGTTGTGCTTATTTGCTTAGAGAGCATGATTAGAAGGTATCTGACTTTGCAGGCAAGCACTGTTACTATTTGTTTCAAAATAGTCAGTGACATGATCATCAAATATGGCCTCTTGAGTTCTGTTCCTAATAGAAGAACTCCTGGGAGTCTCTTATGTCAGTTATGGTAAGCTCCACGTCATCACAACATTGCAAATAATGGATCAGTAACTTCTTGAAGATGCTGCTGTATCCAAGAGTAAAATAGGATCATTTCTTACCTCCTAGGTTTTCTGCCTTAGCTGCTAAATGTGTATTAATTCCTTCTTAAGTCTTTTCACAAGTCATCTTTGAGATCTGTGCCTGTTCATTGATAGATACATTTTTATAAGGATTTAATACTACCTAATTCAAAATTTAAAGCAATTTTGCTTTAAAGTTCTGATTCTTTTTTAATCAAGTCATTCCAGGTGAGTAGTTTAGAATATGTTCTCTTTCTGAAACATGTAGCAGCACCAGCAGAAAAGGGCTGGTGATAGTAAGTATCTAAGTTTTGGAACTTCTCTGACAACAGAAGAAAATGAGGTAAGTCCCTTCCTGCAGGATCTCCTGTAGACTTGGTGACAGCCCTCTCTCTTTACGTTTCATACCAATGACAGACAAAATGGGTTTTCAGAGGAAGGCTGTGACAGCCAGAGCTTTGCAAACATAAGCAGGTAAAACAGAGCTTTTAAGGCTTATCTCTGAGTTCTTGTCACTTTAAAAGGTCTGAGTCTCGGCTCCTGGCACTTCCTGCTTCCTGTTTTGTTCAGTGACTAACTCCAAGTTTCAGATTGAGTTTGAGAGACTAAAGAAGAGTCTCAAATGAACCTGCAGGTGGATTTTTGTGTCTTTGCAAAACCTTCCTCGTTGCAGGGGACTACCTGAGGGAGAGAGGCCCCGTTCCGAAGACAAAAGCACAAACCTATTGTAACCTACTCTGTTGTTCATTCACCTATGAAATTGTAGAGTGCTCACGTCATTAGTGCAATTAATCTAACTTGTTCCTCTTTCCACTTGAAATAAGTCATTCAGAATCTGACAAGGGGTGGGGAGGTTATTCTAGTATCATGCTTTCAAGAACTAATCAAAGTTTCCAACATTTATTTTTTCTTACAGTTTTCCATACTTTTATGATAGAGTTTCAGTTGAAAACACTTCTGAATGTTGATGCTTACAAAAGAGGAATCTTAAGAGATTCTGTAATGTTTTTTTCCCTTCCCCACATCTATGTTAGCAACAAACAAGCTTAGCTGCAGTGGGAGCTCTTGGGTGGGCTGTCATA
Source organism: Phasianus colchicus (assembly GCF_987193195.1). Lineage (NCBI taxonomy): Eukaryota > Metazoa > Chordata > Aves > Galliformes > Phasianidae > Phasianus > Phasianus colchicus. The sequence goes on along the minus strand of NC_143437.1, from coordinate 8,047,791 downwards.
AAGTCATACAGGAGTTTGGACTGTAAACCAACTAAATACTTTTTTCATTCTTCCTCCGTGCAGCCCGGTCTAGTGGTTGGCAGGCCTGCCTACAGAAGGGGGGTTGAAACTAGATAATCTTTAAAGTCTCTTTCAACCCAGGCCATTCTATGATTCTATGATTTATACTTTGGTCAGCAGAGACTATTTGGCTATCAAGTGATATTCTGTCCTTCCTGCAAGTGAGGCAGTACAACCCAGAGTTTACTGACTTGTTCTAGTAAGCAGCAGAGGAAGTTGAGCTGGATGAGTTTTCAGTGATGCAACAGTTACCTCAGCCTTGCAACAAATCTTAGTTGCTACATTATTTATCCATTAACTCTTAAAAGCAATAGTTACATGTTTTGAAAGTATATTCTGTGTTCTGCAAGCTCTTCAGGTTTTCAAAAGGCTTTTCCAAATCTGCCTATGTTAAATGCTCCGTTTTAATCCAAAGAGCTGCAGTTTGGTACTTTGGAACTAGAAACACTGCCTTGCGTGTTCTAGATATTGGGATGAATTGAGTCAACATGAGCCAGCATATAGCCCCAGTATTTGGAGTGAGGAATAATAGAAAAGTGATCAAAATCTGAGTTAATTTTTCTTACTTGTAATTAAAAGATGTCATTGAGGTCAAACCACAAAACAGAACCATTTTGAAGTACTTGCTAAGAGAGAGAAATAGTGCATGTGCTGGATACTTGAGATAGATGTGAAAATCGAAACTTTGGCATATGCTGAAGGTGAACTGGGATCATTTACAAGATACTGTATACACTTAATCTGTAATACTGAGGCTAAAAGGCTCATTGTGGTGTGGTAGTGTAATAGTGCTAAACAGTGTATAAACAGAATGACAGATCTTTGCAAAAGCAGAAAACTGAAAAGTATACTTAATCAGCAACATTACTGTATAAATGTGGAAGTGATGTACACAGCAGTACTCGTTCATCCAGAGAGCAAATGAAAGGAGTTTACCAGTAGCTAAAGTTCCCTCATCATTTCTCTCCACATATTCTTTTCTGTTTATGTATGGCTTTTTTTCTGGATATGAAGGATAGAGCAAAATGTTGTGTTTTCTGCTAATAAGGTACACGTTAGGCAAGCTGTTCTAAAAACTGTAGATTTTGAATAATGTTTAATTAATAAAGTAGACTTTGCTTGAATTCAGCTAATTAACCTAGTTTCTCCTCATAAAATATAGAATATAAAAGAAGAAAGTAAGGGGAAAAGGTCACAAATAACAACCTAATGTAGTAACTTCTAGTGGCAAAGAGATCATTAGTCTTTTCTCCTTTGCCTTTGGTCTTACAGGCTCTCAGAAGCCTATGATTGGAAATGTGTTGTATGTAGTGTGCTGAGCTGCTCTTTTCCATAGAGTTAGTTAATGGTAGAATAAGGTAATAGTATAGGATCCTAGAATGGCTTGGATTGGAGTTCCAGTCAAGCCACAGGCATGGTTGCCAGCTGCTAGATCAAGTACTAAATTTGGTTTGCTCAGGGCCCCATCCAACCTGGTCTTGAACACCTCCACGGATGGGCATTCACCACCACTCTGGACAAATGTGTTTAACACATTCAGTTGGAATTACAGAAATGATACGTAATCCATTAGATTCCAGCTTCTGTGGCTGGAGAACACAGATATTACAGTCTGTTGTTTGAAGCCATCTTAATACTACTGTGTGTCTAATCACACGGTGTTTTTCTTCAGCTGAAGATACACAGTATTTGTTCCAGTATAGCTGCAGGCTTGAGTTTAGTATAGCCCTGCTTTTGAGTTTGTTAAAACTGATTTAGGATGTAGTTGTGGGTGAATTGGTTGATGCTAACAAGTTTTGAGCAAACCTGTACTGTACTTTATGCATTAATCTCCTTTATATGACTGCATAGCACGTGTTTACAAGGAACATAGAGCTCACAGTGCAGCTTCTTGCATGAGATAGTGCTGAGCATTAGTCAGCTGAGGGGGTTATTCTGCAGTACTGTGTTAACAGTATATATAGGATTAAGCAAAGCACAAGAACAGTTTTTACCTACAGTAGTCACGGGGGTGGGAGAAACGACTGCACAGCTATGTTCAAGGAGTACAAACATTTCTAGTGGAGGAGGAGATGAGCAATGGTTTGGTTGGAAGACTAGAAGTCTTCCCCAATTCAGCTGAGAGTTAACAAATCTAGAAGAGAGAGAAAGGGAAGCAGCCCTTAAGTGAGGTTTGAAAGCCTGTGTGCTGGAGCTCTTCCTCTTCGGGTTGATCAGTGTGGGTGATGTACAGTTATTAACCCACAACTGTACTTCAAGATGAAGAAAACTTTGGATTGCTGTCATGTTGAGATTACTTTGTGTTGGCCAGTGAGTGAAGAGTCATCCTTTTGAAAAAAAAGTAACTTCAAGGCAACTCCAAGCCTGGTTGGAAAAATTAGTACATTGCCACTGCATCAGAATAGCAGGACTGACTGAAATAAGGAGTAAGTTTTATGCAGTCTAGTGAGAGAACCATTAAACTTTTTTCTACATTCATGGAAAATGCAAGGCTTGCTCCATTCCTCAGCTGAGGGAGAGGCCTTTCAGCCAGACAAGGGAGACAGATTCACATTTCTACATTTAACTTCCCTATGGTGTATAACTCTTGCATCAAACAGTAAAAAAGCTGAGAAGTCTTATTCTTCCCAGGGCCACTAAAATTTTAGATTTGCTTTGTAGCTAGGCAAGGAACTTTATAGTTACTGATTAAACATGGTTTTGGAGGGGTTATTTAGAACTGCCATTCTTATAACTCTTATAGTTACAATATAGTTAACAATTTACTCTTTTGTTGGTGGGTTTTGAGAGTGGTTTGTTTAGCTCTTGTACAATATACTTGATAGAGTAACTAAGTAGCATTCTCATGCTGACTTGTAAATCTTAGCTTAGGACCTCTATTTCCATTATAAATTATCTGTAGTAATAAATGAATAATATAAATATAAATGAAAATAATTCCTTTTGGTTTTTACCTTTTAAGAAATTTCTGGCACTATTTTAAATGTAAGTGCTTTTCAAGGGGAGGAGAGAGAGAACAGCCACCTTGGAATCATGAGAAGTTAAGCTAGTGCTCTCTGTAAGCTCTGCTTCTCTTGGCTTGGGACTTTTTATGCCTGCTGCTCTGTGAAGGTGCTCTGTTTGCTAAGCAGATCCTTCACATTAGAGAAATGAATGTGACACTTTACCTGGAGAAGTATTCAAGTAGTTGTGTGGCGAAAGCTTTGATTCATGTTGACTGTTTATATAGCATAACCCAAATATATTGTCTTTACAGCAAGCTGCAGCATCTCTTTGCACAGCTCTGAAGAGTGGCAGTGAGCTGTTATCACTGCTGAGTTCATGTGCAGAGAGCTGGGGGGGATTTAGGTTGCTCTGTGGCCAGGTTAGCCTTAGCTTGTTAAGGAATGCATTGGTTCCGTAGTCTTGTGATGGAGAGGAAAAACAAATTCTGTAAAACCATGTACTTTGGACTTCCAGCTCAGAGGTCTGGATCTTATATCGTCTGTTTACACAGCATAGAAGATAAGTTCTAACCCTGTGGCTATAGCTCTTACTTGAAAGTCTGTTATGTCTGAGATTTTGATTGTTTCAGGTATCAACTACCAAATAGCTTACATATTTCTCAAGAACTTTTGTGCAGTCACAGAAACTACGGAGTTTTGAATTTGTCACTGGAGAATCACGGTTAATTTTTAGAATGGCAGCTCTGGCCTTCATTTACACCTTTAGTAGGTGCCTGTAAGAATTATTCCTATCAAACTGCAGTGCGGAATTCTCAAGTAGCAAATATTTCAGTATCTCAGAAAGTGGAAGAAAGCTTTTTCTTTCAAGAGTATGATTATATAAGCTTAGGGAGAGTGCTCTTTCCCTAGTGAAGAAGGCATATTTTGGGAGTTAGTTGGTGATGTGGTGTGTGGGTACTGGAATTTAGAAGTTTCCTCAAAGTACATTGAATTCTTACAAGATTTTTCTTGCTGAAAGTCCTGCTCTTACTGTCCATGACAGCATGCTTTATGCAAACAGTAGAATGAGGTTTGTAGAAGAGAAATGTTTAAACTAATTTCAAAATCTTGCTAATGCTGTCTGTACCTGGGCACTGTCAGTGCAGTATTTCCTTAACAATTAGAAGAAAAACTTCCTTGAAGGACACTGCCACTGCTGGAGATACGTGTGTATACGTACACCCATCCCTCTGTCTATTTGCACACATAGAAGTAATTATTCTGGTTTGCTATGGTAACAGTTCTTCTCTACTATATATAAGTAAGGGCCAAGTACTTCTGGAGACTTAGAAAAGATGAAGGGAAGTGCAGAGAATGCTATAATTAAACTGCTTGAAATTTTGGCACAATTTTGAGCTCAAATTTGAAATTGAGTCCTGAGTTGGTTCATGGAGACTTTCTCTTAGTTCTTTCACTATCTAAGTGTGTTTCTGGTCACTGGTTTGTTCTCAAATGTCTGTCCTTTTCAAGAAACCTGATGCCTTGCTACTGTCATGATACAGTGCCTTTTTTCTGACTCTTTCCTCTTTAGGAATATATGTTTCTGCTGTATTATTAAATGAAAGGAACTTCACCCATTCATGTACATTAATAGCAACTGACTCATTGCAGACAGTTATTCTTTATAACTTAAGCAGAGCATACTTTTGTATGCTGAAGCATTGAGATAAAATCCAGAATGATGTTTAGTTATACTAAATTAGTGTCTTTGTTTTGATCAATAAATGCAAAACAGTCTACAGGTATTGTAACAGGTAATGTGACTTGTACTGTATGGCCAAAGTGGCTGGGCATTAAGGCATGGTTAAACTTAAAAGGAAAATGCTACACTGTTGGATGTGACTCACTACAGTCAGAAAATACCAGTGGGATAATGAAGAGGAGGGGAAAAAAAATGAGTCAGGAATGCTGTGTAATTCAGATCATTTGATAATATGTTAATAGTGGCATTTTGATGTAATGCTTTGCAAATGTCTTATAACTGATCTGCTGGCTGTCCCTGTATGTCAGGCACACATATACGCATATGATATAAAAACTGATGAGGTGGTAAGCAAGTTAACTGTCCTGCTTTCTGTGGGTAGGAGCTGGATAGGGAGAACAGACTCCTGAGTCCTCATCTAACTGTAGCACAAAGAATCATGATGTTCTGATTGTTTCATCTCTGCATCTGTATTGTTTGTTGCTGTATGTGCTCAGTGGTCTGCTGAATTGAGACAAGAGATGAGGCAAATAAAAATTCTGATGGGAAGTACTGTAGATGCTCACTGTGAAGCTGATATTCCGTGTGCCTGAACGTGTGTCCCAGCTGTATTGGTTGGTCAGTTGTGAGAGGAAACCTCAGTCTGAGGTTCGTATTTGCGAATGTAGCACTGCTGCTGGAATATGCTGTGTCTCCACGGGAGGGCTCTGCAGGCACAGCTCTGCTGGCACGTGCTGAAGGACGGATGCCCGTGGGGTTGCTGCCTCCTCTGCTCCTCTTCCACATCCCCAACAGAACAGTGAAGCATTGGAGCTGCTGGGTGCTGCCCAGTCTACAGGGCAGCAGATTATCACAGGGGTGCCTGTTGAGGAGCTCCAGGTGAGCGTGAACAAGAGAGGGAGATGCCAAGTTTGCATCCTAGCTAGAGGAGACATTCATGTTATTCTGTTAAAAATAAACACAGTAAAGAAGAGGCTTAAGGTTCATTTTAGGAGCATACGTTATAGTTGGTACTTAAATAATAAGAGATTACTGGTTTCCTGTTTCTAACTGGTAGAACAGGGCTGGAAAAAACGTGCTGTTTTAGTGCTCCATCTGCCGTCTGAGAGAGTTCACACAGCTGTAATGAAGTTGAAATTCTGAACTTAAAAAGAAGCTTACTGTGCTAGCCAAAAAAGGGGGCTTTTAACAGTGTTTTTTATAGGGAGATTTTTTTTTTTTTTTTTGTAGTGGTGAGAAGTGCAGGGGAGATGCTTCTTGCACTGGGAACAGTTTCTGTCTTGTATTCTGGAGCTTCCTTCCTCCAAACAGGCACTGAAATGATGTGGTGTCAAGACACAGTTACAACTGCTTTTACAAGTACATTGTGCAAACCATGGCTTCTTACTTAGCTGAAATACAACTAAATGGGCTTTTCTGTTGGGGGTGGTTTGTTTTTTGTTTGTTTAAAGTTATTTGGCTAGGACAGAAACATTCCCAAAGTTGGTTTTTAAGCCCTGCAGGATTACAGCATTCAGCATCAACTGTTTGAATTGTGAACACGAGGAAAGGGAAACTGCTGGGAGAAAAGTGACTCTTTTTTTTTTAATTAACCAGCTTCAAATGCATAAAAGCATATTAATAGATTTGGAGGCAAGAAAAGAACAACATTTGATGTTCTTTTGTTGTTTTTTTTTTCTTTCCTGAAGAATTTATCTCATGATCAATGCTATGTATGATAGGAAATGAAGCTGAGGATTATAGTTTTTCTACATGCAAATGATTGATATTAATAGATTTTTAGGAAGAGTGCAGTCTTTGCATTATAAATGTTCTTGGTCATTATTTTCAAGCTAAATTTTGTGAGGCTTTCAACTACATAATACTTAAAACAAGTGACAGTGTCTTCTGAATCCCCTTTACGTATCAAGTATGGATGGAAGGGCACTGACTTTAAATGAAATGATATCTGTTTTTTGATTTGCATTTCAGATAACACTGAGTACCAAAAATGTGTTCAGTAAACCTCTTAGAGTGCATAGAATTTGAAACTTTCATGTATTTTAAGTAAATACAGCTTGACACTTTTTGCATCTATATTTTTTGCTAACTTATAACAAAGAGTAACTCTAGCAAGATCTGTTCTGAACTCCTTCTGTAAGAGCTCATTGTAGAGAGGATAAGACTCTTTCTCAGTAGCCTACAGCCTGTATTTGGTGGTAAGAAAGCCCTGCGGTTCACTGGCAGCTCTATAGCTTGAGGTAAGTGAAGCTTTGCATCAGCTACCAATCGTTTTCTGTTGTAATTTTGTAATTTCAGACTAGCTTTCTTAAGAGCAGTTAACGAAAGTCCATGTAAATGTCTTTCTCTTTGATATAGACAACGTTGTTATGTCGTCTGGAACGAATATTTGAAGTCTGTTTTCCTTCCATGCCTGTTCTTGAAATTGAAAAAGAGATAATTTCCTTGAATCATTTGCTGGAAGCAGGTGAGAAGCAGACAGCAACTGAGGAGACCTTAGCAAATACTGGGTAAGAAACTGCTAATGCAACTTATTTGAGAAGAATTAGAAATATGTCTTCTGTGGGAACTTAAAACATACAGTAGTAATTCAAAATGATTGGTTTCCATTGATTATTTTGAAAAAGTATTGAGTAAGATTAGCCATCCAGCAGAATGGCTGTTTGCTGTGATTATACTATACAAGAGTATTTTACTTAGTCAGCAATATCTCTTTTAAGTGATGTCTCTGTTAATCAGAAGATATTTTATTAGTAACACTTGCTGTAAATTGCTGTATTTATTTATATGATGGTGAAATCAAAGTAGGCCTTGTTCTGCCAGCTTTGGACATCATTTTCTAATTAGAAGTCTGAAATATAATTGTTTCAAGAACTCTATGCAGCTTTGGTTCCCCAGAGTGTCATGCTTGGATATAAGTTTAATTGGAATGTACGTTAAGATGCTTGTATTAAAAATGAGAATCCAAGTTGAAAGCTGGTAAGGTGCTGTTCCTGTTGGTGACATTCAATTTCTGATGGGCTGTGTAGGGAACTGACGGATGTGTGGGCAGAGCTGCAGGATATCCACGATGCGTACGGACTGCGATACCAGTGGGGTGGCTCCCACAGCAACAAAAAGCTTTTGTGCTCCTTGGGAATCGACACAAGAAATATTGTGAGTCTGTCAATAAAGCTGTTGAAATAACAGACCTGCTTTGAATGTAGTGTTAAATTGAAGTGGTTCTGTATGAATACTTGTCTCTTAATTGCATATCTGCACTAAACATGGCTTTTGGTGGCATACTGTCTTAAAACTTAAGACAGTTGTTATAATAAAGTTCTTATGCTTCCTGTTAATATAAAAAGTTTTATTTATTTTAACCATTGTGTTTAACAATGTCTGTTCTCTTGTACTAGTCTCGTATAAGTTTGAACAACATTAAAACAGTATTATAATCACTAAAACAGCATGGCAAAACCTCTTAAGAAAATTTTCTTGTTGTTTTATCAGCTCTTTACAGGCAACAAGAAACAACCTGTCATAGTACCCATGTATGCAGCAGGACTGGTAAGCTTTCTTGGTGTTATGCTTCTTTTTCATAGTTCCACAGCACTATATAGTCAAATACATTAAATAGCACTAGGCATAAAGTAATTATAGAAGCTGTAATAGAAGTCTGTAAGTTCAGTTATAGTTTAGGCATCAGTTGAAATTGTGCAAAAGAATAATTAAAAACACAGTTTTTGTGATGCATGCAAGCATGTATCTTAATATTTGAAATGAAAAAATACTGATTTACTCATTTCATAAAGCAAACTATCTAATGTGGTAGGCTAGCTAGTCTAAGGGTTTTATAAAAAGAAAAATTGATCGAAGTAGTATATTAATGTGTAAGTGGCAATAAAAAGTTCATATTTTTTAACTATTAAATACAAGATAGAGATGTAAAAATACCAGTTGAAACTTGTTGCAGGAAACTAGAGGGTTAAATAGTAGTTAGAAATAATGAGTGAACATGATGATAAATCAAGATGTTAATTCAGAGCAGCAGTTGTGGGAAGCCCTGGCACTAAGACCAGATGCTTTAAAGGTTAAGAATGGGTAGATAGCTATGGTATTCCATTACTACTTGTGTGAAGGAAATGTTCTCAGCTCTCCGAAGCATTCCTCTTCGTGCAGCTGTTTCTCTGTGAGACTGTTTGTTAATTACCTGATTGCATCTTAATGTCCTCAGATCAAAAGAGAAGCATAGTAATGCTTTACAGTGTTACTGACATATTAATAAAGGACCTCTGTACGTGTTAATAGGGGACCCACATATGGATGTGTATATTAAAAAAATTTGCAGGGGTGGAGTCTGCAGTTCCTAAGAATTCCAGTTCTTCAAAAATTATGTTTTTCTTTTTCTACCTTTTCTACTTCATCCCTTTTCTCTTCCCTTCCCGCCGCTAAACTCTGCTCCCAAGCCAATAGACCATTTAGACATAAAGACATATAATATGGAAAATGTTGTTGTATTGCCTTAGTGTTAAGTAAAAATAGCAAGTGTAGTTTATATTTGTGTAAACTGAAGGAAAGCCAAGTAACCTGCTGTAGTAGGATCAACTGTTTGCACTTAATTCAATGCTCTGCAGTTCTTGCTTGGCATTTCAGTAACGGTAAAATTATTCAGAAGATAAGATTTGCTTTTTTTGCCAGTTTTAGCACTACCTATATATATGTATATATAGGTAGTGTGTGTATGTGTGTATGTATATATATGTATGTTTGTGTAGCTTTTCAGAAAAAGAGTGTGTTCTTTTTAATATGGTCATTCACAAATTGAATATAAAAGGACTACAGTTTTCTTTGGCTTAGTATAATTTAATCCATAGGTTAATTTCCTAGAGTGACTTCTGTAGTTAATTCCTAGAGCAGTTGTTTTCTGATGTATCAAGGTCAGCTCATGCACTTCTTTGTGTGTAAGCATGGTATCTTGCTAAACCAGGAGATAACACAACTCAGAGCAACTATTCTCTTCATGTAACTGTTTGAATGTGACATGCAATTTTTTTTTTTTTACAATGGATTGTTGTTGCTGATGAATTATCTTCTGAGTTGTTTGTATACTTAAGCACATGATAAGTTGGGTGGAGATGATGTTGCAAGTGAGGTGACTTGATTCTTTGTCTTACTGCACTACTTCAAATTGTTTCTGTACTTTCCAGAAGAGTTGGTTGGTGGTGAAGTTCCAGGCTCCACTAACATGCTATAGGAATGTTTGTGAGACAACTGGTCTTGATAGCTGAGTTCCTGAATTTAAAGTATGCTAGTAACAAATGCAGTGGTTCTATTTTCTCATACTTCCATGTTCAGAAGTGCTTTGCCTATCCCTTTTTTGCTCTTACTTTCATTCAGGAAGACTGAAAATCAGTCATCATCTGTATAGCTCTTCTTTAGCTTCTGAACAAAAACCTCAAGTTTGAACAGTTTAAAGCGAACAAAAAAAGTTGTATTTGTTTATTTTCTTAATGCTTTTTAAGGCATTTTTTGTCCATGTCAATAATTACAGTTCTTAGGATCATTCTCCAAGCTGATAATTTGACTGGTTTCTTCTGAATTACTTAATTGTTGAAACAGAATGAATGCACTCCTTTCCAGTGTCTGCAGTTCCTGGAATCTACATGTGTGCGTGTATTTATGCATGCAGGCATGTTATCTTCTATTTTATTTTATTTTTAGGGTATGCTTGAGCCTACCAAGGAACCTTTGAAACCAATATCTGCAGCAGAAAAGATAGCTTCCATAGGACAGACACCTCCTGTATCACCAGAGATGAACACATGTGCATCTGATCAGTTCCAGGTAAAAACCAGAGAGAGAGGGACAGAGAAAAAGAATGAATGAGGGGAATGATGGAATGCCTTGCCTCTTCCTTCATGTTTTAATTAAGTTTTCAAAGACACCTGTATCAAAGGCAGGTGTTCCTTGCATCAGATTGAAGACATACTGTTGGATCTACTCTTCATGTGTGACTGGAAGGGAGTCCCCATGATAAGACTACAACAGTTGGTGGCCAAAATTTAGGAGTCCTGATGATATCTACTGGTATATAGCAAGTTAGTTTAAAAGTCCTTCCTCTGGCTGATGTTCTGTCTTTCCTTTATCTAAAGCTTATCATAGTTCAGCAGTGCTTAGTTTTTTACTTTTTTTTTTAAACTATCATATTTGCAGGTATACTGTTTATGCTGTTTCTTTTTCTTTTTCCTTTCACTTTCAGAGTAACATAAAAGCAGCCCAGTTGCCTGGAAAAGGGATTCTGGGTGCAATCATTACAAGCATGAGTACCTGATTATGTATTTTTTTTCTGTTATCTGAGTTCTGTGTCAGATTTTTTGTGAATAATTATCCATTGAACAGCTCAAAGTCACTTCTGGTTTCTGTTGTCTGAACCTGATACAGAATGAGTTCAGAGAAGCTTAGGAGTGAGTATTTTGAATCCTCTGAATTCAAAATTTTGTGGGTATTTTTTTGTTGTTTTTCTGGTATTCTGATATTTGAAGACTTTTTATGTGGTGTGTTGTAGTGTGCCTGATTGGCAGTTAGCTAGCAAAATATGCAGAGACATTTGATTTTTTTTTTTTTTTTTTTTTTTTTCCCATGTTGCTACAAACATGCTTAGTGTGTATTCAGAGAAAGTCAGCTGTGTTTGTTCTTAGCACAGGTTTTATTTAATCTGCCCAGCATTTGGTTACTTGCTGTGCTGGTGACTTCTGGTTGAGGGCATTTCAGAATGAGCTATCTACCTAACCTTAATTCTGGGTAGAGGGATTTCCTTGCATTCATTGCTTTGTTGTAGTGCAGAGCTCTAACTTAAACAGCTTATAATAGTGGAGAAATCTTTTTGGTTGTGGAATAGCAGTATGTCAATGGGCTCAGTACTGAGGTTGTTTATAATAAAGTACATATTTGGTGACACTTCCTACATCTACTGACCCACATGAATTCTGTAGTAGAACCGAGCAGCTGAAGTATATACTAAAAAAAGATAAGATTATTGCAACCACTCTGTGCTGAAAAAATCACGCCTAATTTCTATATTTGAATGGATTTAGAAAATTTCGCTGGCTCTTTACAAAGTTCAAGTTTTTACTGGGAAAAGCATAGATTAAAGCCTATAACGTAGAGAGCTGCAAGAGCCTAGGATAGCAGTATCTCTGAGGTATCCCTTCTTCTTTGTTGCCTGGCAATCCTTGTGCTGAGTGCTGAAAACATGAACCTCTGCTTATCTAGGTCTGCATTTTCCATAGTTATTTGTGTTTTGTACTTTTGGATACTTCTGTAGCAGACTATCCAGATAGTTGTCACAGCTGCTTGATTTTCTTGTCCCTTAGCTTACTATTATGACAAGTTCATTTCAGTTCAATAGTTGTGACCCATCAATATATATATAAAGTTTTCATGGTATCTTTCTGCATTGCTGGCCTTAAATTATTTTCTTTCATCAAAGACAAATACTAAGAAAAAGCTTCTGGAAAAGAGATGATTTAAAGCTCTAACCTTTAAGAACACTAGGAGGCTGCAGTTAAGTGGCATTAAGCTTCTTGGTGTGGACAATCAGCAGTGGTCTCAGACGTTGTGATTCTGTCTTGGCATTATATTCTCTTAATTCCTGATGGTTTTAGCTTGCTTTTGGAAAACTGAGTTTGCTTCACATCATACAGGCTGCCATTTAGGAATATTCTGCATTTTAATGATATTGAGAAAACGTACCTAAACTTTCCTAAACATTTCGTTATGAACTGTGTTATAAATTAATATGCAATGGAAATATAATAGGTGATTTTAGCAGACCCCCAAATTACTTATTCTTAACAGTGGTAATTTAGGTAGAATTGTATGCATTTTTAAGCTTAACTGAATAAATACACATTATCTTGGTGAAATGTCTAAATTGTTCCATTTTCAAATGATGCTGATGGGTCATGCTAATATGCAGAAACTTCAAAATATTGGCTTCTCATTGGAAGGAGATCTTAGTTAATAGATTTGTGTTTTGCTTCAGAAAGTAGAAAAGGTCTCTTGTTGACAGCCTAGCATTTATGAGACTTGTACATCAGTGTATGTGTATGATACTGATGCAATAAGATTTTGGAAAAAAAATATTGTGTTGATGAATAAGTAGAGGTGGGAGGAGCATTTGTAGAAGCATAGAGATACCTCCTTAGTTTTCTAGGTAATGGATGAATGGAGGAAAGCATATCAAAATTAAAATAGCATTTGAAATCAAGTGAGGAGAAATGAAACAGATCAGCTGCAATAATTTTTCCTTGTTATTATATAAATTCTGTATATTCTGGCCTCATTCCCTACATCAGATCTCATTTGGGTTGTTCAGGCCATGGAAATACAGTGAGCATCATTATCATCTGGGCAATTCAGGCTGCAGTGACAAGGTTTTGACTTTTCAAATGAATATCTGAGGGAAGTTAAGGTACTGATTGATATATCACATTATTTTATTTAATGAAGATAATGTGTAAACTTGTTTTGTATTTGAAGGTAATGTCTAGATTTTTTTTTATCTGTTGTTTCTCAAGACTTTTGAGATTTTATTTCTCTGTTCATCTGTGCTGTAAGGTGGTGAACAGAATGTGAAATAATTCCAACTGCTTTTACCTGTGTTTAAGAGCATGGTATCCTGCAGACTTTGCTGTCTGAAATATAAGGTCCCAGTAAAGCACAAGTGTAAGAAAGAAAGACTGCTCAAATAGGCCCACAGACAGGTGCCCTTCTCTTCTTTTTCACAGCATCTGCTGAAGTGGTCTTCTAGTCCATAACTGTCTTCAGTCAGTGCAACTAATATATACTCCAGTACTTGTCACAGAAGTTGTTATCTGGGCTTAATGTTCTCTGATTTCTCTTTATTCAATCTTGTTCTCTGGTTAGTGTAATTTAAAATTTTATTTACCACCCTCTCTTGGCTTTCTTGCAAAAAGTTATATAAATATTTTTGCTCTTTTGCTATTGTTTCTAAGCATCCTCTTTTCTGTTTGAAAATACCTATCTTTGGTAGAGCTGAGTGGTAACTTTGTCCTGAATACAGGATAATTGTGGTTTATTACCTGCTTAGTTTTGCTTATTAAAGCAGAATGTTGGAATAGAAATCTACGGTGACTCAGTCTTTTCTAGAAGAAAATTACCAGTAATTCTTTTCTGTAGGTGCCTATTACAGCACATCTGCCTGCATGTAACATGATCTCTAATTCAGAAGCTTATAACAGAATATGTATCTTACACTTGCTGTGTATTAGGGATTGAAACTTAATTAAACCTCATGGGGTGACGGTCTTTAAAAACACTCTTAATTACGTAAGGGACCATCAGGACTTCTAATAATGACAGATGCAAACTACCATATAATTGGCCACCAGCCAAAGTCTCCATCATGGAACTGCTCTCCAGTTACACATGTGAGAAAGATCCAAGAACATATGTAGCTCTGACTGAGTAAGAGAGTAACAATCTGCAGGTAAGATATAATACAGGACATAAATATGCTATTAGATGCAACTAAGTTGCTTAAAGGTGGAGTCTGAGGAAAGATACATTTCAGAGCTCTTGTAACTGTGCCAATGGCTATGTACAGCAAAATGTATGAATTATGTCTGTGTAAATCTTCTGAAAGTCATGTTTATGGTACTCGTACTTTAGGGGTACTTTAGGGGATCTATTTAAAGATTGGTCATACATTTGTGTTACAAGTCTTCCTTCAGCTTTAAGACAGCAAAGTACCCCCCTGTAGAGGGGGGAAGGAGCAAGGGAGGAGTTAGTTTTCTTGGCTAATCATTGACATGGAAACAAACACATCTTAGATTTTTGGATGTTAAAAAAAAAATCTTACTTAACACTATGCTAAAATTGCTGTGTGAAAACATCTCTTTTTATCCAAATGAAATATGATGCAGTAAAATGAAGAGAAAACTAAAATACCTGCTCCTTACTTTATCTGCCAGAGCATTACTTGGAATGTTGAGTATACTTTTTCTGTAATCTAAGATGGAGGGAGGAGCGAGAGCAGTTTTCTTTGAATCTCAATATTCTTCCAGGTTGGGTACTTTTCTTTAAATTTGTTATTAAAACTGTAGTTGTGAGTACAGTAGGCTTGCAACCTTGAAGACTCTCAAAGACAGAATATTTCTATTCCTGTTTGCAGGACATGTTTCCTTTATCTGAGTTTAGATGCCTCAGAGTAGTTTAATTTTATTAGGGCCAAGGACATTAGAAACAGAAAACTTTCTGGTTTATTGGCTTTTGTTTCTGTCCTCTACTTCTGTTTGTTTGCTGATGGCGTGGACCAGGGCCTGCCAACATCCTGTATAGATGAGGTCTGATTTTCTTGTCACCCTCTTTTTTGCAAGCAATTGAAGTCAGCGTAGTGGCTTCATCCCACAGAACAGAAGAGTTAGTATATGCAGTACACTTACTGATTTGGAATCAGATATGTTTTTTATCCATTTTAGGAAGAATTCATCCTATCCTTTGCCCTCTCCTTAGCAAGTCTGACAATCATGTAATCATTAAAATGAAAAGCTGAGCCAACCATTGGTATCACCTTTTCCATGCAATACTGCTGTGGACTCATCGGGACTCATCAATCCTGACTCATTCTTTTGACAGGAAATGTAGTGGGTGTTCCTCATAACTGAGAATTTGTAGGAAGCTACTTTGTTTCACTTTGAGTTCCTTTTGTTCACTCCAGAAGACTACTAAATTATATTGGCATCCATTTCTTTCTTAATTTGATTAAAAAAAAAACACAAAAAAAACAACCTCTTTTTTAGAGGTAATATATTATAGGTGCACCAAAGTTTATACAAGCTGCTGATCATAGAGATCATAACTTAATCTCAGGTATAGCTTCTACACTGGTAATATGATTTTTCCATCCAAATCATTTCAGTGCCAGTAATTTCATTATCAGAGCAAAGTAAAAATAAATAAACAAATAAAATGTGGCATCAGCTCCTTAGGCTCCTTGGAGTGAATGTTCTAGTTGTATTCCACAGTATTGGAAATAATTCCAAGTAATTAAGTAGGAAAGGTTTTTCTAGGCAAGGTTTTACTCTGAGTAAATGTAGAAGTCTTCAGTTCCCTTTTCTTCCTGTAATCGCCTATCTCCTAGCAGAAACTTTTATAATTGGCTTAATTGTACAAAGCTAGCTCAGGTTGCTGCAGTCTCGATTCTTGAATCTGAATGTTATTTCAATATTGAGTAATATTAAGTTTTGAAAAGAAAATAGTTCAAATTTCTACAAAAGCAAACAGGAGGCACATCTGTGCCACTGAAAACGTGGCAACTAGTGATGCATTCACAGTAATGTTGTGGAGAACTTCAATTGCTTTTCTCCTACAAGTGTTATTTTTGTGTTAGTTGTATTGAACTTGTGAAGTTGAATTCACTGGAGAGAGAATGGAAATGAAATGCAAAAAGAGGTGCAATAAAAGGAAGATCTGCTTTTTCAGGAATTTCTGATGCTATCCTATTGGTCTGTGTTCTGAGAATACAGGAGGACAGCACTTGCAAGTTGCAAAACATGCCTTCCTTGTAAAATATGGTCCCTGCTGCTTGTTTAATTCACGTGTGTACACATATGCGAAAAGACTGAACAAGAGGAAATGGAAAGGCAAGGATAGACTCACAGAAGGAGTCAGATTCCATGTTCCTCTCGTTCATCTTACCACTGGTTTGTTTAAATATTGAAATGGTTTTATCACAAAAGGGTAATAAATCACAGGGTGGTGTGGTTTTTTTTCTTATGAGGGTTTTCTTGGGTAGTTTCTCCTTCATATGTAAGGTTTCTGTCTATGAAAACTCAAAAAACAAACAAACAAAAAAAAAACCACGAAAAACAATCATGCTATTTTATAGTAAATAACTGGATTTGTCTATAATTGGGTCAAAGCATGGATATAGACAGCTTTCACTAATAACCCTTTTCTAAAATTGTCCTCTAAATTGCATATACACCATTCTATGCAAAATGCTTTGTCTTTTGTGAAAGTAATATTAGTTTAATGTTCAACTATGCCTTAATGGTTATCTAATTCATAAGTTCTAGTTAATTTGAAAATCCTGTTTGAGTAACCTAATCTGTACTGTTGAGAACTTACTGAGACTTGTTATAGAAGAACAAATCTTCTTTGGATCTTTAGCGTGTAGTATGAAAGTACACCCCTTGCAAAAGCTGGGGCTTCCTCGTACAGTTGTCTCTTTAGTATTTAGATGCCAAAAAATCTGTTGTTTGAACTGCTTTGCATTGTTATAACATGAACTGACTATAAAATCTGATTTCTGACTTTTCAACTCTAGGAATCTCTACCACCTGTCCAGTTTGACTGGAGTAGCAGTGGCCTTACTAACCCTTTAGATGGTACGTCTCTCCGTAGAGCCTCTAGCGCCAGAGCTAGAGATAAGAAAACTACAAAGTTCAGACAAACATCTATCTGCTGATTATTTTTTTAAATATATACACACACATATACATATATAAATATATATTATTTATTTCTTACTCCTAACTTTGGAAATTCAGGCTTTCTTTCTGATTAACTGTGCTGCTATGTGAAAAATTATGTAGTTTGAAAAATACCAGGTGAAGTATTATTTTAGATTTGTGCCATATGCTAATGACACAGTGGCAATATTAACATTTCATTATAAATAACTGCTGATTATAATGAAACCCTGAATAAATGAACATTTTAGAGTGACGAGTTTTCCTTTGTAAAAGTATTTTTCACCGATGAACTCTCCTTAGACATCCTTTGAATGACTAACTTGTGTATAGTGGCTACTTCAAAGCACAATATTTTAACTGCAAACTATTTGCGAAAGATGCACTTCTTGACCTGAAAGTTTTCAGATTTACAGATAACTTTTTATATTTCAAAAATGTGACATCATCTGTTTTGCTTGCACTCAGTAGTTAATTAGAGCTAATATATTGAATAGGTAGCTACAAAGTTATTTCTATCTGTAGATGTATGTGATTATCACTTAGAACCCTTCACCTACGTCTGTTTTAATAGCAAAAAGCATTGTGCTGCCACCTCCAGTCTTAGAAATGTGAGTTTATGCAAATTTTGAAAACTTATTTGAATGATAGACTAAAGATCTTGAAAGAAAACAATACCTATAAGAGGAACCTGCTAATAATGGTTAATTTATAATGTATAAGTTGTTCAAAAGCAGGCTGAAAGAAATTGCATCTCTTGCTGCTTTGGTGATGCCTCAAGTTTCAGAACATGTAGGTTGTACCAGTTTGGATAGCAATATCATGGTGCTGAAGGAAAGCCTGGATGGACCCTCTTGCTGTTGTCTAGTGTCTTACTACTTCAAATCATCATGCTTTCTTTTTAACAAGCAACTTTAAAATGTATCTTGGCTTAATTTCTGTTTCAGTACTAAAGGGGAACAGTATAATTCAGCAGTGAGGAATTGGGTGTGAGAGTGGCATTTATTAACATATGTTCACATTGTTTTAAGATAATCATAATCAATTGCTTGGTTCTTTGCTATCTGGGGACCTGCTAAGTCTCCTTGATGAAAGAATGGCTGTCAATGTCATTAAAGGGAGGAAAAGCTCAGTATTTCCTAGCTATCAATTGATGCATATATTGTTTCCCTTTAATTGATCACATCTTTCTCTCTGGGTCTTGCTGGTTCTCTTCCATTTTTAGATTGAAATAAATATTTCTATTTTAAAGTTACTAGTGTTGATTTCCTTGCTCCATTGTACATGAGGAAATGTGCACTGAATTAAGTTGTTAACATTTTAAAGGTACAAACTAATACTGTAAGCATTGTTTTCATGTCAATTTTTAAATTGTGTACTGAGTACTAATTATAACTTGCATGTTCAAGTGTGTGTCTTACCCCTTTTTACACATAAACCCCTCCCTTGGCTTACCTTCTATATGGCTGCCTACCAACACGGTCACTGAATTTCAAGCTAGTGGAGGTTCCACTCTTCTGAACCTTGATTTCTTTGGGCCCGTGGATGACAGTAGCTCTAACAGCACCACCACAATCCCAGGTCAGCAGAGTGTTAAAACCACAATTGTAGTATAACAGCTTACTAAAAGCATGAGCACATCACTTGACTTTCCTATAAACAAGGAGAAATTTTACTTTCTGTTTCTCTAAAATGTCTCTCTACTGCATTTTTCCTTTAATCTGTGTTCTGTTTTCTGATGTTTGATATCAAGTGCGAAGTATTTAAAAGGTACTGTCAGCTCTGTTTTGTCACACTGGAGGAATGAATGGCTCTTTTGCTTTTGCAATTAAGATGTTAAAACACTTGTTTCAAACGAGAAATTCTGAAAGTTAACTTTTCCAAGTATACTTAAGAATAACTGAAAAATGGATGCGGATGTGACTTTTAAAAATAATAATAAAATTAGGCTTGTTTCCTCTTCTAAATGAATGTCTCCAAATTGCAGAATTGTAATGTTAATTGGAAGTCGTTGAGTATAAAGGTATAGGGCTTAACGAATCACAACTTATATGGTATTGTCTTCTAACTGGAGACTAAATTTTGTCATGTCTGAAGTGCTAGTGTTAATGATAGGAGGAGAAAAAAGTGTTTTAACAGCATTCATAATAGAAAAATAAGGATAGCTGCATGTTTGTGGGGTGTTAGAAGTTCATGAATGCTAATTATAAAACTAAAGCTCTTCATCTGCAACTTAAGGAGGAGATGAAAATATTACTTTATCTTTTGAATAAAATGTGAAAGTAATTGAATTTGTTTTTCGTATGGTTTTGACATGCTTTGAGTATTTTATGTGAGCTTGTGAAAACCTACACTTGGAATAAATTGCCTCAGGAATTTAAGGGAATCCTCTGGAGATTTCTCTGGGTGCATAGTCCGAGCAGTTAAAGCAAATACTCTGGCAGGCATTGGATTGAAAGAGTTGGGAGGCCATAATAATCAAATTTCTTACAGGAATGGATTGTTAGTGTTTTATTTTGGGGTTTTTTTTTGTGTTTTTTCTGTCTCAGTGGTTTTAATTTTAAGAAACTAATTTTTCAAACCAATTTTGAGGCTGTCCAGTATTTTTTTAGAAGTGCTAATAATTATAGTTATATTTTCTGTTTCTAAAGAACTGCCTTCTCACTTTTGCAATTTGATCATGGAAGGCAGTTTTATGGCACCCCACTCCAAATGTGGTCTTGTTCCGCTCACGGTGGAACCATCAGGTAAAAGATAGCAGCAGGTTTGTCGTGAAAGTGACAGGTTTCTGACAGCAGATTTGAGATTCTTGAGTTTCATAGATTCTTTCCCAAGCGCGTGCAAGTCTACTGACGTGTAATTCGCCAGTACCTGGTACACGTGCTGCTTGTGCAGCCACATGTCCCACTATTCTGCTGCTGCTGTGCACACATGAAGTCATGGTGGACTACCATATCAGCCTTTTATTGCACTCATTTATTTATTTCTTTAGTCTGTTGTTGTTTCATCAGCTGCAGGTATTATCACCTTCCCTGGTATGCCCTATAGTGCCTGTTTTTAGTTTTTCCTTTTCTTTCCTCCTGACTTGTTTCTGGGAAAGTCATTTGTTTCTTGGCTTGCAGCTCATGTGTTTGTGTGTGTGTTTAGGAGCTTTGTGTGGGGTTTGGTTGGCTAACTTTCCTTCAATATCTCATTAAGGTTTTGCAGTGCTCTCCTTAGCTGTTCTCTGATTGCTTGAATAAAATGGAGAATATGCAACTCTTACTTAAAACAAATTAAGAAGTTACATAAAAATCAAAAGACGTTGTTATGTCTTTTAGCTTAAAAGTAACCTTTTTATCAGTTGTAGAAGTTTGTTATATCTCTGAAGACCTTAGTTTTATTATATTAGAGCTATACTGTATTCTTTTCAGTCTGTTCTAACCAATAGCCAAAATAACACTTCATAAAAATCTACATTCTATGCCATGATCTAGAAGTTACTCATTTCTAGTATGTTCCCACAGATTTACTGTGTTGTTTTATTTTTCACATTGAAAGTTTAACGTAAACCTAGCAGAGTAAAAGGTGTGTAATGGAATAGTAAATTGAGCAGAGGCATCACATTGCAATGAGGGTGAATTCAGGACCGTAAATGTCTGAATGATGTAATTTATAAGGTTGCATTTAATGCCTGTTTCAGAGTTGCATGTCAAAGAACTCCTTATTTCATTTGGTTTTACAATTTGTACCTTAATGGGATTTCGCAGGCTTCTGCAAGTCAAATGTATATCTTCAAGTCTTCCTCTCCCTGTTTGAAAGTGGATATTTTATGCAATTGTTGGGCTTGTTTCTTTTTCCATGTTCTGTAAACATCTGACAGTACTTAAAGTCATGGTATCCTGGTCTCAGTACAGTACATATTTTGGTGTTTCGTATGAAACTGGTTGAAATTCATTTTGCAAATCCAGACTGAAACGTGTAGGTTGAAGGGAGAGCTGATTATTTTCTCATAAACTCGTATTAAATTGACCAAATCCTTCCCCCTGCCTCCACCTCCTCAGCTTAACCAGATTATTTTCTTAATTTTCCTTTTTGATTGACTTGGTTTTCTCACAATTAAGATGTATTACCACTTGTATAGAAATAAGGAATGCTCAAAACACTGCTTTTGAAGCATTCGTGTAAAGCAGGCACAAGGGTTATTATCCTCATGTTTGCAACCACAGTGCTGCATTTACTGGGTGGAAAAGGACAGCAGGCACAGGATTTTTTTGTTATTCAGTCAGCTCTTGATATTTCAGGAATACTTCTAAATATGTCTTAATCTGAGCAAGCAGACTGAGAAAACCACCGCCGTACCAAGCTATACGTACTAGTTTTATCTTAGGTATCTATGTGTGACTGTCATATCCAAGGCTTTGCAGCATTTGTTCTGCAGTAATACAAAATGCTTCTGTATTCTCCAAACCAACTGATACCAGCATTATACTTTTTCAGAATGCAGGTGTCTACAAAATGAGATGTTTCTGTCCAAATTTATACTATTTTTTAAAGTTATTTGTAGTTGAGGATGATGCATACGTGCACTTCATTTAAGACCAGGAAGCACAAAATAGCTGCAAGTGGGACTAGAGCAATATCAACAATTTCAAATGCTCCTGAGCACCAAGATGTGGTATAGCAGTCTTGAAATATTTTAGTAATTTCAATTGTTGACATCTGGTGACTTTAATAATAATAATAATATAGTTTTTAATTGAAATGAATTTGCAACATACATACCATCAAAATACAGAATCTGATCTAAGACAGCTGAAACTAGGAAATCCAGGCTGAAGATTCTGGATACGTGATGCTTTATAAATAAATGAAAGATGAAAAGGGAGCACAGGCAAACAGTTTTGGTAGCTGTATAAATATGGTTGTGTAACTTTTTAAAAATGCCATTCCACTTGTATGCATCATAAAAGCTGTTTTTCCTCACTTAAAAATAAAATAGATTTATCACATCCTCCTGTAAAAAGCAATACACTGAACTCGCTGTAATATGTGCCAGTGTTGTGTAATCTGTCACTAAACAGCTGGTCACTGTTAACCATCAGCATTCTTTTAATAGCAGCAGTTGAGCTGAAGTAATTGAAATAATCCCTTTTAACACAGCTGGCATTTTACAGGTATTTCGCTATAAAAGGTAAATTAAATTAGTTTGTTTACTCTTAGACTGAGACCTTGCATGCCAGACTTGATCCAAGGCGTGTGTACTTTGTAATACAGCTTTGAAAGCTACTGAAAAGGGTGGGGAGAGAAGATGCTGTTTTAGAAACAGACATGTTCTGTCATGTTCTTTTCATGTATTTTGAAATTTTAAATGATTCAGATGTTTACAGAAAACAGTCTCTAGCAAGCTGGTCTATGGCTAGTTATGACTATCGTTGTCTCCAACCATCACTGATTATCATTTTATACTATAAGGTGTGGATCCTGAGTTGTATGAATTGACAACCTCAAAACTGGAAACTTCCAATGCAAGCAGCAGAGTGACAGATGCATTTGCAAGACTCATGTCCACAGTAGAGAAGGCAAGCACGTCTACAAGGTAAATAACATTGGTCATGCTGCTTTCTTTTTTCTGAGGAGTGAATGTGTGTGCTGTTTGTGAAGGATCAAAACGTTGAAAACGTAAGCCAAGGTTGCATGTTACAAACATCAAATCTGTAGTTTGGATTTTGTCTTATCACAAAACTCTAAAAGAAGATGGGAAACAGTTTGTGAGCTGGCAGAAGTCACCACAATTAACTTCAAAAGCTAGAACCAAAGACTTAATTTGAGGATAAGACTTGCTGAATAACAGAACTAATTCCTAAGGGTGGAAGGGTAAATTGAAGCTCCCAGTTTGAGCTGCTAGGACCTTGGCAGGTGGCTCTTCTAGGTCTCCTACATAGTTGCTAGACAGAGATATGGGTCCAGCACCTGTAAAAAAAATTTTGATGATCAAACATCAGACTCGTTTTGCTGTTGCAAGTTACTTTTTAGGAGCTAACATATAGCTTGTGTGGCTGGTTCATTATATCCTTTCTGCTTTGTGGAGCTCATGCAAAATTCTTCCGTACTTAGCTCTGTGGATAGAGTATATAAAGGCTTTATATGTCAAATGTCTTCCTTGACATCTGGCCTGGTGAATAGGTAGTCTTCCACTTCTTAAGCTTGAATACTTTGGTTTGTATTTTTAATATACATCTTAACAGTAGAATTGTGAACTGTATTAATAAATAGCAATTATGCACATTAGAGAGAGACTGATTCTTAGCAGTGAAATGCTTTTATTGTTGAGGAAGTACATGTCTATTTTATAGACGTATATTTTATAGTTGCTTTGCAACTAATAGCAAGATGTCTTCTCTCTGAGCTTCAGCTCTCTAAAACTAAATAAATGTGTTTCTATGCAGCATAACACTTAAGGCACAGGGGTACAGTTGAATAGAATTGCAGCGTGTGTAAGGAATTCTAATGGTTGGATATAGCAGCCTTGTGTAAAATAAGTAACTCTAAAATTTTCACAGCTCTTTTAGAACATATTATTTCACTGAGAAAACAGTCTTGATAGTTTTCCTGCAGTGAAAACGTTCGAGGTGAATGCTGAATAAAAAGACCAACACACTGAAATTTCAAGAGAGAACCAGTAGAGGGAACTCCATACCTCAGTGCTGATTTTTCCTCCACTTTTGGATTGCCTGTTTCTATCCACGGAGGGCATATACTTCTTGTGAAGATAAGGTAGTGGGAAAGCCTGACTTTAACTAATTAGCAAATGTAGAAATAGTTGGAAGTATTTTTGTAGTATATTCAAAGTCTAACTTAAAAGTAACCACAAATTTGCAGCAGGGTATACACACTCCACATATTGTTATCTATTCTCTTTATCTCCATTCTTAGATTTGTCTGCTTGTTTGGCAGACCTTTAAGATATGTCTGCTTTTTATTTACAAATGAGCAGTGCAGTCTGCTTTGCTCATGCATGCTGACCTTCATTTTTCTGCTATTTTCTTTGGGGGTGAGTTTTTTGTTTGCTTGTAAATGCTTCCACAGAACACTTGAAACTTTTAGTTGCTCTGTTGGAGCTCGATTAGATATCAAAGCTCTTCCTTAGTTCTGGAGAGCATTGCTTGGTAATGGGAAAAGGTTCTAGACTGGTGCTATTGAAATACAGTAGGGAAAGTTGAAGGCCTCAAATGTTCCAGTTATGTTCAGATACATGCAGATGAGCTGCTTTAAAGCAGCTGTTTTCAGTGATAAACATGATTTGTGTGTTTTTGTCAGCTCTGAATCTTAAAGTGTTTTTTTGTCTTTTCATATGCTCTGGAAAAAAAACCAGTGTCTTGAAAAACTAAAACCCTCAGAAATACAAGGTCTTATCTCTCAGCAGTATGCTAGATATGTTGTAGTGTGTTAGCTTTGTCCAGCAGAATTGCTTTTTTTTTTTTTTTTTTTGAATTTTTTACCTACCCTTACCCTGGGCAAGGGCAGCTCAACGAAGATGGCCCACATGCACAAAATGGAAACAGACTTAACCATTCCTGGTAAATCAGGGGGAGATGTGGCCAGTGAGTAAGTGTTGCTGTGATGGCAATTTCAGTTGCTCTAAGACTACCCCGTATTTATCTGCAAATTATCTGAATTCAGGATCTTTGAGGTTAAAGTTTAGAGGGAGGTACCAGTTCAGCTATAGGAAGCCACCTTTCTTTGAAATAGCTCCATCTTTTGCTATTGAAATGATTACCTGAAGTTGGAAAATCAGTTTCTCAAAAGGAAAGGGTTGGGAGAGGAGGAGGAACGTTGCAGCTTGAGTATGACCCCTTGAAGGTAGCAGTTAGTTTTGAATGCCATCACTATGGGGCAGCATTCTGCTGGGGCTGTGGCCTCGCCCAATCAAAAGTTGACTTCTGGAAGGAAAAAAGAGCCCTGATGCCATTCTAAGAAATAGCTGAAACCCTCATTTAAACTGGAGTTATTCCATATGGGTAACGTTGGATGTAGCAGGCTAACTCTTAATTAGAGAGTGATTTTTAAAGTCTCTAATTGGCTCATTGTTGCCATTAGATCCTGGCCTTTTTGGTGACATCCTTCAAACCTTTTGCAAATGCAAGTGATCACTGAAATCCTGAAAGACTGAATGCTGCATGAAGGGGTTAGAATGTAAACTGGAACAGTTGGCTGTGAGTGACACATCAGCAAAGCATTATGTGTTTCTTACTGAGTCTTCTTCCAGCAACTTTTGTGCCTGTCAGTCTGGCTAATTTCTTGCAGCTTGGTGTTAATGTGCCATTATAAAAAGAAGAAAAAAAAAAAAAGCTTCATGCCAACAGGTAGAAGAACAAGTATAATTGCTTGGGGAAAGGTATTCCCTCAGTTCCCTGTCTTGGGAAGAAATGTAACCTGATGTAAGAGAAGAGGTGGAGAGGGCAAAGTGTTTTCTTGAAGGTAGTTTTAAAGCCTTAATGATGTTAATGTAAAACTAGTCTGCAGTGAATGATGGTGCTTTAACTCTCTATAAACTTAGATAATGAGTAATTGTTTAGGGTTGCCCTGTGATATTTGCTACCGAAGGTGTTGACGAGTCCGTTACCCAGAAAGGGTAATTGCAGTGTCCAGTCTTACTGTCTACTGGGGGAGCCTACACCAAATTAAATGCAGCGCTGCCTCCAAGACCCAGCAGTGCAATTTCTTAGCATGACACAGTTGCGCAGAGGAGGAAGAGGCATATAAATAGCAAGGAGTGTGTGAGCTCCATCTTGGTGCCTGATTACAATTGCAGGAACTCCTTTTAATGCAGATCTCTGAGTCAGCCCTCTTCCTTTGGCTTCCTCTGTCAAATACTCCTTTGTTAGCTGTAAGTCCTTGATCACCAGGAGTTTGTACCTTTAAGAGGCTTGTGGTAAGTGATTACTAATAGTGGTACCAGATACTGATAACACAGTGGTGGGTGACAAACACATTTCAACAGCTCAGAGATAGTCCTTAGAGTGCGGGCAGCACTGACAGGGAAGCTGTTAGAGAAGGCTGCACGTATTGGCTCTCTGCTTCTTCCGTCAGTAAATCCAGCACACAGCTTTGTTTATCCTTCAGAATTTGGTAATCTGCCTAGTCAGTGGCTCATGAAATTCCACCACAGCAGAGAAAAGAAAATATTGCTATTCTAGCAAAGAAAAGTCAGATTTAGTATCTATAATGCCTCATCTTGAGATCTTTCATCAAGTAGAGACTTCAAGTAGCAAACAAAACTGATAGCTCAGTGTCAACACAATGATCAGTGATGTCAAGGATGAGTTTAACTCCAGTTTTTTCTCTTGTTCCTTTAGCCAAGAAATTCTGAGAAATGCTGAAGGAAACATGTAGCTTCTTGCTTTCTCCTGATCTCTGATCAGCTTAGGGAACCATCCTGATGGGTGCTGACAAAAAAGATGCATGACTATATGTTGTGTTGTGATTGGAGTAGTGATTTCCCTCTCACAGACACAGCTGAAAGTTTGTAGCAGTGGATAAGATATGAAAAGGAAATTTCTGAAATGCTTTATGGAAAGGCAGTTTGTTTCTAGCCTTTTGTCTCAGCTTTCCACTCTGTGGCAAAGGAGCTTCTTCAGCAAGGATTTCTAATGTCATTGTAGGGTATAGCTAGTGCCTTTCTTGGGATTATTTGGTTTTCTAGTGATGGTCAGGGTTCTTCATGATAAAGCACTATGTATGAGCATGTGGGCATTGGATGGGATCTTCTGTGGCTGTTTGAACCATTTTACTTAGGAAGTGTGAGTTTCTTGCGGAACAGTGAGAACCAAACAGCATGGGGTTCAGATTCTTCATTCATCTATGCTCAGTAATTCTGGTGAATAATGCAAAAGGCAAAGTAAATACCACTGGTTCCCCCAACTGCTGTGTGCATCCTTATGGCTACACATGCTATTGCACTTCAAAGCAAGTTAGCTGCAAGTTGTGAGCTACCTTTTGCTGATGGTGAGACCTTGGTGGGGGGGGAGGGGGAGGAAAGGGCTTGTGGATCACACTGTAGAGAAGTATAGTATATAATCAGAGTGTAGTGGTGTTGGAAACACATCTTAAGTACACTTCTATTACTTTTTATTTTTAAAGGAGTATGCCTGGAACTTCTTAATGAACTTTCTAGATTTTTCCATTTTATACTGAAAGATTATGCTGAACTTAGGCAGTTTAAAGCTTACGTTCCTTTTGTCTTAGCTCTAGAATATGAGTATGGCAGTTTCTTCGAATGAATAGTCCCAAAATGGCACACTGGAACTTGCCTCCCCCCAGATAAATTAGCATCTGAATAGGAAATAATTTCTCCTTTTGCAACAGTATTCAGGAACGTTTTGCTGACTTCCCATTGAATGTTCTGTTGGAAGGCAGGTATGTATTATAACATTAGCCTAGCTTCAAATAGGTTACAGAAGTGCCTGTCTGTGGGAGACAAACTGACAGAACGTTGCTTCAATCGGTGATTCTTTCAGTGATCTGTCGGATTGCAGGTACTAGATTAATGCACTTTTTTCTTTTCTTCTTAACAGGAAGCCTAAAAAGGAAGAACATCTTAGTGAAGAGGCTGCCAAGGTGATTTCTAGCCTTCCTGACTTAACTTTCATGCATGCCAAGGTGTTGATGTTCCCAGCCACATTAACACCTTCAACAAGCTGCCAAGAAAAGGTAGACTAAAGTGGTGTGAATTGGACGTTTTCTATTGATTTTTTTCTTCCCTCTATGGGTCATGAAAAGCAATCTTGCTTTAATTAAAACAACAAAAAAAAATCAAGTTCAGATGATTTGTTGGTAAGCAGCACTAGAAAGGTATACATAGTTATGTATATTTATTTACATACTGAAGTCCTAAATTTATATTAGAGAAAAATGTAAATAATTGGGGGTAAATCTTTTTGAAGATCTATTCTTTTTGTTGTGCTGGGGTGTATACATTTATGTCTTTGTGAAATACACTGGTGGTGTCCTTCTTACAAAACTTTAAAAAGTTTAAAATATATATATATATCCTAGAAACACATAATGAAAAAACTTCAATCTTCACAATACGTGAAGTCCCCTTTAAAAGTTTTCAGATTGCATTGAGTGTCTTTTTCTTTCCTGCATATATTAAAATACTTTTTGATGGGAAAACAGAAGGTTACATTGAGGGGTTTTAATTGTTTTTTTAAACTCTATCTTTTCTCTTCTGTTTTAACAAGCTTAGGATGTGTTCTTCCTTTTCTTCTCCCCCTTTCCTTCCCTGGTTGATTGGTTGACTGATCAATTTTTGTTCTTAAACTTCAGTGGTGTGGTTCTGTCACTATATAGCCTTTTGAAAAGTATGCTGTCAGTAACTTTTCGTTCCAGTTATGGATCCTTGTCTAAACACTTGATTTTTGGGTCATTAGGAGGTTGTCTACTTTTAATCAGTTTGATTTGGAAAAGAAGGACCAAAACTATATGAATGTCTTACAATGAAATTTATCTGTTAAAAATTCTTATGTTCTGTTGTACCACTATTTCTGTTTGATTTTGCACAGTGTAAAATGACATAATCATAGATTGCTATGGTTTTAGGCTGTATATACAGTAAAAACTATGGGTTGTAAATGTTTGGGGAAATTCCTATGGAAAAAAGAGAGCTATGTAGAAGAACCTCTAAAAAGGTCAATGTGCATGCCCAAGGTCTTTTGAGATTTAAGTGTGTAAATTTCCTTTTAGCTTACACAAAATAAAATAATTTAAAAGATATATATGTATATAGTCTGTTTTCTTTTTATCCAGAATGTATACATTATTGTTGATGCTAAAATTGATGTGCTGCGTTAACAGCAGAACCTTTTAATTTTTGTTGTACAGTTCCATGACACATTTATCAGGGTCCTGCAGAAGGAGAAGCAGACTTCTCTTCAACTGTCCTATCTATTTGAATATGTAATGTCTTTTATTTCTGCCTCTGACTTAGAGGGGGCTGTGGCTCAAGACATGTTGGTATTTGAGATTAAAGACTTTTTCAAAATAACAGGCAGTGCTGAACTGCAAGAAACACAAATTCAGATGTGTGGGAAGGGACACCTGGTTTTGCCTGTTTCCTAGATAGAATTAAAATGTAACTGTAGCATTTACTTATTTTTCCTAATGTGTTAGCTTGCACCGTAGCTCTTTCAGCAAATTCTCTTCAGATGACATCTGTGAACTACTCAGAATTGAGTCTGCAGGTAAGGCATGCTCTGGGTGCGGATGTTCTTTGAGGGGGCTTTGTGTGGGCAGAGAGGCTATGCATCTAACCTTTTCTATGCACACAGCTCTTTAAGTGGTAGTCACCAGCACTTCATCAGCTGACAACTAGTTCTGAGAAACCTCCAATGCATTTTTTACCTCTTCTTTGAATTCTTTATCCTCTGACAGCGCTTGGATCAGAAAAGGTAAAGTCAGAGTTTGATGTTACCAGCTGATAAGCTGAAATGTTGTCCTCGCAGACTTTTCTCTTGTAGGAGGAGCCTTCTTGAAAGATTAGTACTGGATGGAGTTCTACCTTTGTGAGCACAGGAGTTCCAGTGTGTGGTGGCTGCTCAGAATTGAAAGAGCAGTTCATATAGTTGTTAATTTGTAAAGGCTAAACTGACTCTTTTGCCCTCCAGTCAGCAATGCAATGTGCAGTGCTATAGTAAAAAAAAAAAACAAAACAAAACAGAAAACAAAAGAAAACACACACACACACACGCACACACGCAAACCTGCACTCTTTTGTAGTTGAGAAGATTTATGCAAAAGCCAGCTGCTTTACTGTATACATCCAAAAAGCTTACATTTGCTTTAGCAAATCTTCATTGCTCACTTCATGCCTGTTTCACCTCAAAATTTGCTTTGCTGTTCTCACAGGTTTAGCATAGTATTCTTTAATGCCTGCTTATTTTATTGTTCATTTCTGTTTGGCTGCTGTAGGTTAAAAATGGCCCTTTTGTTCTTGTAACTGTAGTGTGTCCCTTGGAGCTGGAGCTGTGGTATAGCTGCAGCAGAGAGCTATAGCTATTGTTCCAAGGAGAATATGTTTAGGAGCTGACTCATGATCCTTGTCTGGCAGCGAATGGACTGAAGTATTAAGGAGAGGTGGGGGTGGAAGTGCCAGCTGCAAGTTGATCTTTAGTCTCCTCACAATTGCCTCTAGAGGCAGCTGCCCATTTGTCTTACCAGGCCTCAAGTGCGGTCCTAGTGGCCTGCTGTAAATGGGGGAAGGGAAAGAAATGGCAGGGAAAGGGATTTCTGCTTTGAGTGATGAACCAATCTGATGCTCTGTGAAACCTGGTGCTACCCACAGCGTGTTTATGGAGGTTTTATGTTGTTTCTGCCAAAAATGAAAAATAAACGATTACCACTCACAGACCTACTCTCTGCTGAAAAACATAAATCTTCCATCTAAATTCAGCCTTTTGAGATGGATGCTGTTTGCCTTAAAAAGCAGTGTTGCTTTTCAGCTGCTTGTTTAATCGAACCCCTTCTTTCTTGTCAGTTATGGGATGGACAAAAAGATTCTTCTACCTCTCTCCTGTCTTTTAAAGGCAGTTTTGTCTAGCATCTAGTTTACATGGAGGTGACCTTCCGTGCTACTCCCACTGACAAGATGGCTCTTGTCTAATTCAGTCTGGCTGGTTAAGTTTGTGGGCAGTATGGTCATTGGTACTTTCTGCACACGTGTGTTGCTGTGCATTGTCTTCTGACATGTCAAGGGGTACCACATTCACTTGAGAAGCACTGTCATTGAGCAGCAAGGCACTTCTGTGCTCATCCAACAGAAGCAGCAAAGGACACTTGGTTGGGATGCAGCCAGCAGGGTTGGAACGTGGCCATATAGCAAAGTCCAAAGCTCCCACTGTGAAGAGAGCTGCAGGACCCTGAATAACTGCAAAGAAGAGTTGAACTGTGCTGGTGTTATCCACAAGACTGCACTCTGACACTCCATGGTTCAGTGCTGACTTACCATGAGCTTTGCCACCTGCTGCACTGCCTCCAGGACTTGAGGCTGTAAGTCTTCCTCAGAATACTATTAGTTTGACAGGTTCACTTTGAGATCCCAAAAATGAAGCTTATGAGTAATGTACATAAATGCCCTCCTGTGTAATTAGTGTGTACAGAAGCCAACCTTTTGTCACACTGGATTGCTGAGCACAGTTTTACGTGATAGTGAAATCACTGTGTGACTGTTGTTGAGCTGTTGGACTGCAGGACCACTGCTCTTCAGCTGGATATCTAGGGATCTGTGTAAGATGCAACAGAGGTTTAACTCAGTATGTATAAGGTAGATCAGCCCTGGTGCAATTGCTTATCTCCAGGTACAACTCTTCTGCTACACTTCTGTACCTATGTATAATTATCTGAAAGAAGGATATCTAGTTGCAAGATACACTTGAATATAATTTATAATAGCATATGGCATGTAATGATTGTACAGCAGCTTCTAGGAATGTCTGCTTACAAAAGCAGAGAAGTTGGTTTGTAATCTGGCCCATGCTGAACAGGTGATAAAGGCAGCAGGCAGCCTGGTGTGCTCCCCTAGGTGAACCTTGAACATGAAAGCAGGGAAAAAGAAGCACCTCGTTTGCTCATTTTGTTATACATTAAGGACTCTGCAACATCAGGGGTTAGGTGCATGTGCTAAGTACCTGAAACTGCTGGAGCTCTTGTTTTAATCTTGTCATCTCATTCTTAAACTCTTAAGATGTGTTGTTATCCCTGAATTATGGCAGGGTTGCGGAGACCAGCTCTGTTTGATGTGCCATGATTATCTTTGAAGTTTGCCAGCGATGTCTGAGAAGGACTCAACTGATAGAAGTGTCAAAAATACCTCACAGGCATAGTGGATGCTCACTGTCTTCCATCTGGATTTGCTGTATTGTCACCCAAGAGATTTATTCCTATATTAGGGGTTCTGAATCTTCCTCTGCAGATCCACTGTTAATCTGGACTCTGCTCACCTAATTTTAGGGCAAATATCCCCCAGAGGTTCCTAACGCTACACGTAGGAATTGGGCTGTGTGCCTTAAATAAGACTTGGGGCTACTTGTAAAGTGTGAAGGGGCAGAAAAATACTTCTCTTTCAATTGGAATAGGCCGTGGTCCTGCAGAAGGTAAAATAATGAGCAACTAAGGACTAATTCAAAGGAGAGTCAGGTACCGTAGATACTTTGAATGTTTGGTTAAATAGATTTAGTAGTCCTTTTTGTGTAGTTTTCCCAGTGCTTAATGATATTTTTGTTGTAATTTATTTGTTTAGAGTATGTATGCACACATGCAGAAAACCAAACCTGAGGCATCAAAATGAAGCTGACCCTTCTGGCCCTTCTGTTTCCTTCAGACAGTGAAGAACTGCAGTGAGCACAGCTACTGAAACCAGGTGTGGTTTTAAAGATGGCCTTAATCTTATAAATGGTAGGAAGTATTGTCTCATTTGAGCTCGTCTTCAGCAGTTGGAAGGCATTAAACAAAGGGAGAAAAGCAAGTGCTTTGGATCAGACCTTAATCTTTGACTGGCCTTCAGCTGCTCAGGAGGCTGCCTTTTAGCAAACGCTGTCCAGCATAGCTCAGGTAACTGCAGCCTCACGCTGTAATGCAGTGAGCCTGCAAACCTCGCTGTGATGCAAATAAGGTAGATGGTGATAGGACAAGGGGGAATGGTTTTAATCTAAAGGAGCAGTGATTTAGATTAGCTGTCAGAGGGGAGTTTGCTACTGAGAGTGTAGTTGCACTGCTGACTGACTTAGTCCTGTAGGTGCACCAGTGTAAGGACTTTACAGAAAATAAGAGTTTAGCTGGATGTCTCCCAGTGGCCCTTCAGCTCCTCATTCAGCTTCAGGGGAGGGTGCTGGGAGCAGATTACAGAGAAGTTGAGTAGTGGAAAGTATCTAACAGCTTCTTCAAAAAGGACAGAGGTTGGCTCATGATCCGTGAGATTTTTCTGATCCTGTTTGGTTCTTAAACTCCAGGAGTCATGGTACAGATACAAAAAAACTTGGCTGTTCAGGAAGTAAGTTGAAAATAGACATGAAGTATCCTCAGCATGTGCCTTCAAACTCTCCCTTTCATCACCCTTCCCAGCCTGAATCTCATAAACTGTTTTGTCCAAGTTTCAGCAACTTGGCCTTAAAACCTGTTTGCACAAGAAAGCCAACCTTCTTGGTAGATTTTCTTTTTTTTTTATGAGCGTGTTACTCCACTGAGTGCAGGGACTGAGTTTTCATTAGGAGCACTAAAGCCTTTTGTCACTTTGTTAATGCTGGATTGAGTTAAGAATCACCTGCAGCTGGTAACGGGTGTTTTGCAGCTGTTTAAGGCTATTACAGGTCACTCTGCTGTCTCTTGGACAAAGCTGCTCTGCTCTGACAGTGGAAAAAAGCAGCACATATGGCTGCTTTTAAGGATACGATTTTCCCTCCTTTTCTGTTGTGTTTTTGGTTTTTTTTTAACCCTCTCTTTCCTTGTCCACCTACGTGAAGCTCATTCTGGCAACTTTCCTCCTGTTTTGGCCAGGGAGGAGGAAGCAGGGTGGAAAGGGAGGAATTAACAGCTGTCCTTTAGGTTTCAAATCAATGCAGCTCCTTAGCAGGCTGGCAGTGTGAGCTCAGTCATTAGGAAAGCTGCTCTTTCATTCAGGAGGCAGCCTGAGCCAACTCTCCCCAGCCCAGGACCGAAGAGGTAGGGAGTTCAGGCCTTTCCAGCTTGTAGGCCCATTGCAGCTGGCACAGGCTCCTCTTCCCAGTGTTTCATTTCTGCAGTCTGCTGGAGGACCCTGCTGGCACAAGAGATGAGTCTGTCTCGGGAAACTAGCAGCATTTTGCACAGGGTGTGCTTGAGTTTTCTCCTCATCATAAAAGCCTCCTTCATCTGAGATTGAAGTGGATGTAGGATGGAGATCAGGAGTTTCCTATAAGGAAAGCTCTGAGTTGAATAGGTTTTTAAGAAAACAAGCTGGAAGGGTGCTAGACATTCCCTTAAGTACTCTTAGCACCATGGCTGTCCTTGACCTGCATGGGCAGTGCTGCCCACAGGGGTAGGGTTAGTGAATACCTGAAATCTCATTTGTGAATAATAACTTGTGTCCAGAAACCTTCCTCTCTGGTGTCTCATTCTGCTACTTCTGAGCAGCAGAGTCACAATTCATTGTTTGTGAACAAAACGTCACTACCCTGGTTTACAAGGGGTAGTGAAAGAGCAGTGGTATGCAGCAGCAAGGGGGATTTTAGCATGTCTCCAGGGAGAATTTTACAGATCTCCCAACGTTGATGCTAGAGAATCCTTTTGGTTTGTTTGAGGGAGATGAGTGTTGTCCGCAGCATGGGACAGTAAGACAGCAGGCCTCATTTAGCAGCAGGAAGGTTGGTGAGTGGGAACAGTGCTTTTCTAAGGTGTTTTGTTGTTTTCTTAATGAATTTGGGTGTCTAATACCCATTTATTGCCTCACAAGCCTCCTGGTCTTTTGTGGTTGGAAGAGTTAACGCTGCTGAAAGATGATAAACAATAATGCCATTTGCTCCAGGTTGGCTTTCCCTGAATTGGATGGGTTGTGGATGCAGGTGGCTGCTGCAGATGCATGGAGTAACAGGGCAGTTCTGATTCCTATTAGCAGCTCACCAGAAGTTTTTATGGAAGGGGGAATAAAAAAGCAAAAAGGCCTGCTTTTCTCTGCAAGGGCTGAATTGGTTCTGCAATTGTCACTGCAGAATTGAGTGTGCTAAAATGCACTAGGACATTCTTTCCATCGACTTTCCTACCAGCAAGCCTGCTGCTGAAGCATTAGGGTAAAACTAAAGCACTGGGGGGCAGGGAGAAGAAGCAGGCTTCCATTTATGGACCAGTGGGGTCTCCTCGTTCCTTAGTCTGCCTTGTTCACTTATTTGCTGTCTGCATTGTTTATTTCTGTTTCCCTGAGTACTTCTCACAAGAGTTCTTAGCTCATTTGTGTTTTAATCTTCCTGATTTGTCTACAGCCCTGGCTGCTGTAATCTCTGCAGGTCACTGTGCAGTCTGCATGTTTCTTACTCCGTGGCTGTTTGCTGCGATCAGCACATTTGATCATGGTTGAATTTACATCAAAGAAGCACCTGACAAAGAAGCAGACCTGATAATAGGCTCTGGTTTCTTCTCAGCAACCCAAACAGGTAGATGTGAACAAGGGAGCTCTGCTAGGATCACAGGGGAGTTCATGCTCTACTTTCAGCATGGCTTGCTTTGCTCTCCTGCCTGATGGAGCCTGGCAGACCCTGCTGCTGCTGCATGCTCCCCCAAATAGAGCTGCCACTGGAAAAGAGGAAAGCAAGGCAAAGGAAGGCCTTTCCTCCTGTAAAACAAACTCATGCATGGGAAATCCTAATTAGCTGGAGAGAGGGGGGAGGAAAAGATGCTTTGGCTGTTGCTATTGTAGCTGCAGAAGTGCAGCTCACAGATTACAGCTGCAGCCGTGGTGTGATTGTTCCCTGCTTCTTTAGGGTTGCTCGAAGAATAGGCTGATAAATTCAAGACTAGCTTCTCTAGCAGAACACTTCAGCTTAAGTGTCTAAATAGGGTTTTTGTGTTTGCTTTCGTTTGTATAGTTTATACTCCCCAAACCATTTTCCTTGTCTAGAGCTGGCTGTGAGCAACTGATTTTTTTTTTTTTTTTTTTAAATAGTGGTCATACATAATTATATGTGATTATAGACAGATACAAAATGATAGGTACCTAACAATGTCTACCTCCAATTCTAGGATTCTTTGAGACACCGGATGCCCTTCAGATGCTCTTCAGAGACCTCTGTGCTTTAGGAAGAGGTGTTGGGTAGGAGCTAACATTGCTCAGCTGGGCTCAGCCTGCTCGGTGAGGATAGCTGCATTGCTACGGGTTGGCGTAGCAATCAAGTTGAGATCAAGTCCCCGATTTCTGGGTTAACCACAGTCAAAAACCACACTTAAAATGTGCTTTTCCTATGGTTATTCTGGGTGATAAACTCAATATAAGATGAAGCTATTGAAAACAGATTGCTTTAACCCTTTTCAGCAGGGCATGATTCCCCAGTACAGAAAGTTATCTGTGGGTGGCACAGGGGTGTCCTGGAGTGACCATGCCAGGTTGCCTGTTCACTCCTGCACAACAGGTACACGCGGTGCCCAGAACACTCTCCAGCTCTCCGGGTCCAGCCTGCACATCCTGCTGCAAGAATGGAGTCCCAGCACACCGCGAGGCTCAGCACTTCTGTCTCCGTGCACCTGAGGTGAAGGCCTTCAGCAGCCTCTGCCCCCCTGGACTGCAGCCAGGTCTGTTTTTCCCCCATCCCTCCCTGAGCACACAGCAACTCAGCCGGCCACGCTCTCCTCTAATCCTTCTTCCCTGTTCCCCGTGGGGACCTGCTGAGGTTCCCATTGCACCAACGGGTGCCAGCCCCACTGC
Organism: Phasianus colchicus; assembly: GCF_987193195.1. NCBI lineage: Eukaryota > Metazoa > Chordata > Aves > Galliformes > Phasianidae > Phasianus > Phasianus colchicus. Next base: position 8,011,143 of record NC_143437.1, on the reverse strand, counting down.
AGGGAGCGGTGGCGAGGCAGAAGGTCACGGCAGGAGCACGGGACGTGGGAGGGGAGGTAGGAGCAGGGCTCTGGCAGCAGGCTGCAACTTGCTGCCTCTCCAAACTCATCCCCAGGCCTGCGCTGGGGAGCCGTCCCTCCTGCCTAGCGCGTTTTGCTCTCCCCCACCCCTTTGCCTAGGATTACATAGTGCTGGGGTGTCTGCTCTCGGGTGTGGGACTGAAAACTGGTCAGACCGACCCGCAGCAGATGATTCACCGGCTGCATTTCGGCCCTCGCTTTGTTCCCATGGCGTCTGTCGGCAGCTGGCAATTTTTACAGCCGTGCTCGTAGTCATCCTGCATGGTGCTGTGCCAGGAGCCCCCGCTGGGCAGCAGGGACTTGTTGCAGCCACCCTCCTTTCTGCAGGCAGCCCTGAGGGTCCCGGTGACCTGATCTATTGTGTCCAGGCTTTGTAGGAACCCACTTTGAGGGCAGAGGAGATTGCGTTGGAGTTACCCTGAACAAATAGAGCTGGTCTGAAAGCACTGCGGTGCCGGAGGACCATTGGAGGCCTCCAGGAGCTATGGGTTTACCCAAGGAAAAGATGTTCTGCCTCCCGTGCAGAGCTGCAGAGGGCAGCTGTCCTCCGACAGAGGAAAGGTGCCCCCAGCCCTGAGATCAGAGCTCACTCCCAAGCCCTGCTGAGGGCTGTGCTAAGAAACAAGCATTGCGATGTTGGTACAATCTCCTAGCAAGCTTGCAGGGTTTCATGGCATTTTTTTCTCTAACAAATGCAGGCCTTGGCACAGGCACAAAATCCGTGTCATCCCCGCTTGCACTGGGAAGGGAGGCATAAAGGCAGCGCGTAGAGAGGGCTGTGTGCCAAGCTGTAGCAGGAGAGGGGAGGAGTGGGGGAGGAAGCCCAGTGAATGGGGGGAAAAGGAGAGGAAGCACGAGGGAAAATGGTCAGGAGAGAGCTGCACGAGGTGGGCAGTGCTGGCGGGGAAGAATGGAAGGAAATCCTTGCAGAAATGGGTGATTTAACGCCTGCTCCTTCTGTTGGCTTGGTGACGTGCCTGGCAGCAGCTCCAGGTTCTGAGAGGAGTCGGTGGGGTTTTGGGCTAAGTATGTTGGGACAGGGAAGATGGGCAGAAAGCCCTGCAGCCACAGATGTGTCTCACCTGCTTTGCAGGGGGGTCCAGTGGTTACTAAGGCAGTTGCTTACAAAAGGAGAGGAGCTGTGGAAGTGGAGCTGTGCACAGGGACGAGGAGAAGGGCAGCCTGCAGCCCCCAGCCCTGGTGGCAGAGGAGCTCCATGCAGCATTGCGTGTAGCTTTAGGTTTTCCCCTGTGTGCCGTCGGGGCGGTCCGAGGTACTGGAGCAGCCGGGGGCACAACCTCTGGGCCCGGGATGGAGGCGGGGAGAGTTGTCCCTTCGGGGTGAGGGCAGCAGGAGCGTGGTGGGACGGGGCGGCCTTCCGTTCTGCTGTCCTTGCCTCGCCGCTTTGCCGGCTGCATTTCAGCCCCGTCCGTGCATCCCCGAGCCGGGTCTGTGTCAGCCGCTCGCTGCGCTTCTTAAGCGCGTGAGAAACCGCTCGTTTCCGAACGGCTGGGCAGGGCTCCGTGCGCGGCCACGGCGGCCCCGAGGAAGGCGGACGGTACCGAAGCCGTGCCGGCAGCCGCCGCACCGGCAGACGGTCGGCGCGAGCGTTCGCACCGTGCGGCGTCGGCTGCGGGCACGGCGCTTTGCCGAGCGGGCGGAAACGCGATTCCCGGCCCTGGCCGCGGTCGCTCCGCTTCGCGCTCTCGCCGTCCCGAGGCCGTTCGGCCCCGCGGTGCCGCAGCGCCACGAACCGCCGGCAACGCGAGCCGGCGCCGTGCGCGTCGGGCCGGGACCGAGCTGCTGCCGGGCCGGCGGCTTTCGGTTCTCCGCACGCTCAGAACCGTGGGCGTCGGAGGCCGAGCGATGCCGTGCCGGAGGGGGGGGGGGGGTGGGGGGCGGGTCTGATTGATTGACCGCTCTGCCTGCCGCACGTAGGGCCGAAGGGCTGAGAGCTCCCGGCTGCGGCCGCCTGCGGGCTGCACGAGGCGGCAGCATGAAAGGTTTCGCTCGCATCCCGCTGGGATTTAATGCCCTCGACGAAAACGCGTGCAGTGCCCGATCCCAATCCCTGCCCGCTGCCCCTCTTCCCAGCCGGCCGTGCTTGCTTTTTTTTTTTTTTTTTTTTTTTTCGGAGGGAAGGAATGAAAGGTAGCCGGCGTTTATTTTAATCGTTTATTGTATAATATAAAACTACAAAAGTAAGACTGCTCATTTCCATGTACATTTGTCCAATTGTTTTTGATTACAGCCCATACCTACATGTGAATACAGTAATCTGGTTTCAGATGTATATGTCTGTAATATTGCATAGAAAAGGCACAGCTCTAAGGTCTGTGGGAGGGGGAAGGGGGAAGTACAGCCTTTTTTTTCTTTTTTTTTCTTTTTTTTTTTTTTTTTCGACACTAACAAGCCCTGTTCAAACACCCATGCATTGAACATGTCACACTATTTACACCTTTTCCAGAGTCTTGGCCTTTACGGACGCCTGTATGCATCAGGTGGGAGTTGAAGGTGGTTGCATCAGCAATTGCATTAGGTTTTTTAAAATTATTATTATTAATTTTTTTTTTTTTTTTCAGGAAAAGAAAAAGTGCTTAAAAAGAAACCCAAAAAACCGAATTTATTGAAAAATGTTCAGTCTTGTTAATGAACAGAAGCACTGAAAGCAACTTGCACAGAAGCAGGATACCAAAACCTCATGGGGGGGGGGAGGGAAGTGGGGGGAACCCAAGCAGCTGCCCCCGGTGCCAGCTCACCGTGTGCCAGGGCAGTGAATGCCTGTCAGATGGGCCAGGGCTGCTCACTCTGTGCAACTGCCATAACAGTCAGCTGTGCCTTCATCACGTTGGTGTTAAACAACCCAGGCTGTTATCATGCAGCACTGAGGGGGGGGGAGGAAAAAAAAAAAAGCAACCCTCTCCTGAAGTCCAAATTTCTTCTTACAGTGATTTTTTTTTTTTTTTTTTTTTTTTCTTTCCAGATTTCCAGCAACTGAACCCATACTAGAAAGAGTGAAGGTGGAAAAAAATGTCCTGTGACCCATCCCTGTCCTGCCTGGAACTCAATTGGTTTGCTCTGAATCTGGCTCCCATACCCTTGTTCATACAGATTTACATTCCTACAAGAGAATACATTCCTACCATACATTCTGTACATGTTACAATCCAGATGTTGTTAGCTTCACAATAAAATAAATATATTTACAGAAGGAAGGAAAAAAAAAAAAGAATAAATAATTTATGAAAAAAAAAAAAGAAACTTCAAATCCAAAGCTCTTTTATTCTGCTCCCCTCTTGTCACTTCATTGCACATTAATGTCACTCTCCGTGCCTGGCATAGGGCTCCTGTTTGTTGGGACCCGGGCTGCAGTGCTGCCTTGTGCAGGGCGAGGTGTATTTGGTGCTCATCCCCTCTTCTGTGAGCACAAAACTGCGGCGAGCTGCACCTGAGCAACGGCACAGCGCTCCCCAAATAGCATCTACGCGAACTTCTGCCTAACATATGGTGTTTGTTTGACTGTGTAAATAACCCCCAAAAAACAAGGGCAGCTCCAGTGTGCTCCCAATTGGTTTTTCACCACGGTGATGCGAGCACAGGGCGAGTTACGGTGTGAGATGGCTGCTGGTGCTGCGTGCCTCCAGGTCTGTGCAATGGGCACCGCTGCGTCCCCAGCGCTGCTCTGAGGGGGCTGAGCTGCTGTGGGGGGCTGTGGCTGAGCAAGGGCCCTCCTGCTGCCGTGGTCCCTGTGCCGTGCTTGGTCAGCACCTGTGCTGGAAGCAATCACCTACGTGCCGAGTCCGTCGGATCCATCAGCATCACCGAGTTTGGTTTGGAAATAAAGGAAAGCAAACCCTCCTTAGGCCGGCTGCCTCCAGCCCCACTCTGCAGGGCGGAGGAATGCAGAAGCGGTTGGTGATTGGACGTGGTGCCTTTTGTTTCCATCAGGAGTTCCTTCATTGCAAAATGTGTTTGCTTCTACGCTCTGTCTGTGTGCAGATCTATGTCTAGCTATCTATCTCTACGCTAATAAATACATATGGCCTGGTTTAAAGTGCCAATTTATAGAAAGCTGCCTCCTTCTGAGGCGAGCGAGACCCAATTTCATCCATGACAAGAAGGGAGCAGAGCTGACTGAATATTGCCAAATGACGTCAAACATAATTTAAAATTTCTTAAATAAATATAAAAGTTATTCCTAAAGAAGCCATAGGCATGTCAACAATATAGGTTGTAACCGGCGCTCAACAGCTAAAGTACCATCAGAAAACTAAAATGCCACAGCGACTTCAGCGACAGGCATGATGCACTGCGAACGTTTTGTCTTTAAATTAAATGTACACCACGACGAACTCAAAAAATGCTATCGGTGCGGTAATGAGAAGACTTGTCAGGTGTCACGGGGGGGTGGGATCATGCATAGAAAGCTGTGTCTGTATATTTGTTGTAAAACAGGTCTATAAAGTGTAAAGCAGGTAACGCAGTCGATACGAGAAACCAACCCTATACGAGATGCCGAGCGATGTAACACGACTGGCTCCAGTTTCAACAGCAATGGATACGAAAGCGAGTCCATCCAGTGCAGGTAAGAGATGAGCTTCACTGCAGTAATACTGAAGTTGCCTTTTTCAGCACTTAGCACAGTGAGGTGGGGCGAGGAAAGGAGAGATGCTCCAAGAAAGGGCCCGCGGGTGCTGCTGGCACGGAACCAAGGAGCCAAGGGGGGGAAGGAGAGCAGCGCCGGGTGCAGTTCCACAGCTGTTTCCTGCCGACCGCTCCGTGGACGTGTTGGACAAGGACATGGCTCTGAGTTTGGGGATCACAGTAGTGCGCAGTGGGTACAGCAGGGAGCGGACGCTGGCGAGGCTCCTGCAGAAGCAGCTGCCAGCCCTTTCTTAAAGCACTTGGTTTGTTTTGTTTGCATTCAGGGAAACCGACCGCAGGCTTATTTGATCTAATTTTCTCTTTGCACCATACACATATAAAACGTTACAACTCTGTATAAAAGTACAAGTGGTTCTTGTACATCTGAATTATGCAGGAACTATGTGAGCAAATCCTATCAAAATAGCTATTTTTTTTTTTCTGTGTGTATAAACAGCATTTGTTTTTAGAAAAAACAATATCATAAACTGCAGAATCTGTACAAAAATATAAAATAAATTTGGGCAGCAGTTTCTGAACAGCCATGTAAATGCAACACTTAAAGAGGAGCGGGTTAATGCCTCCAAAAGGCTGAATTGCTGAGTCAACCTCTACAGGGCTAAAATGGTATTGAGATTATCTAAATAATAATTCTTTTTTTTTTTTTAACCTCTCGCAATAAAACTTATAGAAAAAATAGACAAATATGCACATGCAATTTACAGCTTTCCCCAACATAATCCTTGTGCTTAGCTTGTACAATTTCTTTTTTTTTCTTTTTTTTTTCTGTAATAACATAACATTGTCTACAATACGTATTCTTTCCTATACCGGGATATTCGGTCTTCCTTGAGGAACCACTTGGAAAAAAATACATTAGAAGTGGTCGTACATGGATGAAGGCACTCCAACTCTGCTTGAAGCAAAAACTAGTGTGATCCTTTTCTTTTCCAAAAAGGCAAGCAAGGACGCATGCACAGTGCTGTGAATCGGGTGGGAGGGATGATGGAAATACTACCGAGTGTATATACTGGTACTTAAAACAAAAAAAATAAAAATAAAGAGAGAGAGAGAGAGAGAGAGAGAGAGAAAGTTCTCTATTTCTATACTTTAAGACCCAACAAGCACCTCCATGATGTGATCCAGTTCTGTGAGGTCCATTTTGAAAGGCTGATTTGGAGTTACTGGCTGACTGCTGTACGGCGCCAGCGTCTTTAGGAGCTCGTCCGCCGAGACGGGCGCCATTTTGGAGGCAGCCCCCGCGGCCGACGTGCAGGGGTCAAAATCATACATGGACGTGTCAATGTCAGCGAACAGAATGTCATCCAGGGTCAAGTCTGTGAGGAAACCTGTGGAAGTCGTGATCTCGAAGTTGCCAGGGAGCGGCTCCATGAGTTTGGATTCGGCCGTTCTGCTCTCCGCGACGCCCTCGGGCTTGGGAACGCTGGACTCGCAGGGGTGGGCTTTAGAGTCACCGGCGGCTGATTCGGCTGCTACTGCTACTGCCTCTGCGGAGGTAGGTGCGGGACAGAGCTCCTCGATTTCATCCAAGGCTGAGGAGAAGCTGTCCTTGACTGGCTGGAGAGCAGGAGGTGGTAGTTTCGTTGGACCGTCGTGCTGGACGGTCGGGGAAGTGCAAAAAGTGTCGTCCTCGAGCAAGGAGGCCGGGGTGAGGCAGGACTCCAGGGGCGTAGTGCTTACCAAGTCAGTGGGGAGCAGGGACGGGGAGGCGAGGTGGCTGAAGGCTGGCTGGGCCTCGCGGAAGTTGTCGCTGAGAGGGTCGGCGGGCTGCGACGCGGTCACAAACACGGGCCTCAAGCTGCCTTCTTGTTTGAGTTCTTCCTGGATTCGCCTCAGCATGTTGTTAATTAAAACTGTCTTTTGCAAGCTTGGCTCGGTTAATGGCCTGTGGTTATAAAGTTTCATAAGGGAAATGTTGAAGATAGTCTGACGCTGTAAGGTGTACGACACCTTAGAGGGACCGTCGGTAGGAGACACCACTTTGCCTTCCAACCCATCTTCATGCTCGTCAAACTTCCGCTTTCCTCCTTTCCCCAACATATATCTGAAAGGAAGGAGAAGGCACTGGTGAAGACAGCGAAGCTGAAATCTGCTCTCCTTTTCCACCCGAGCAGTAACCCAGTCAATCCCTGTGCCCTGTCCAGGTGTGGGCAGCCCGGACAAACCGTGCCCTCCTCGTCAGCCCACGCACACAGAGCTGCCTGCATAAAACTCACCCTTTGCTCACAGTGGGGTGATGTGGAAGCAGAAGCAACCTGAACTCCGTGTTCCATCACTTTAAAGTGTAGCTATGCTGGCAAATCCTAAGCAGGAACTAGAAGAGGACCTGGGAAACTCAAGCCCTTGTGTACCTGGTGGCAGGTTTCCCCCTGGCATGTGAGATGAAGCGCATGGTATCTGCAACCTACAGACTGTTAAACACACCTTAGAATTTCCTAACTGCTGCAGGAGAACTGCTAGGCATAGAAACATGACACACTCTTCTTGCAAGTCATTTCCCTTTTTGTTTGAATCTATGTTCATGGGGGGAGGGGAACAAGGCTCAAGCAATCATGCACTGAGAGAGTCCTCAGTGAACAGAGGGACCTCAGTGAAGCCTGGGAATTGAGCTCCTCGGATAGGTGCGTCTCTGACCTCATGGGTTTATTTAAATGATTGCATATGGCCTACACGACTGGAGCAGGAAACACAGTTATTTCCCTCATCACAGAATTAGATAAATTACAGACAAAGAAGAAGAGCCGCCAGGTCATTTAGCCTGATGGCCAAGTTAATTCTGTGCAAGCTCTGCTGCCGCAGTGGGGACCCCAGACCCAGCCAGTGCAGTGCATGGTGTGTGGGGACACGGGCACCTCCATCAGAGAGTCCTCCAGGTGCAGGGCAGCCACGGGGCACCCAGCTGAGGCACAGCCCCAGCCCCACACTGAGGACGAGTACGTGGAACGAAGGCTGCACGGCGCAGGGCTCAGTGGGCACCGCCTGCTGCAGCGTGGGAGGGCTGTGCTGGTGGGGGCAGGAAACGCTGTCACAAGGCAGCTGAGATCCTCTCCTCGGCCCCTCCTTCACCACCTCTGCTTCCCAGAGTCACCGGATGGCTTCTCTTCTCCCAAACCAAAGCGCGTTCCACGCTCAGGATGATGACAGGCACAGCCCCCGTGTTGTGCATCAGAGCAGGGCGGACTGGAGAACTAGAAGCTTCATTATACAGCTGCCTCCCAGCTCTCATACAGAGACACAACACGCCTTCCTTATTGGAGCACCATTCTCAGTTCCCCCAGCAGGGCCATGCCCACAAAGTGACTGAGCCTGGCGGGTGTGAGGCGTTTGGTCACTGCAACCCAGTCAGACAAACAGACAGCACTGCTAAGGACATGCAGACAGCCACAGGAACGTCTGCGGAGCACTGAAAAGTGAAGAGCCCTCACAAAATGGGAGAGACGGGAAGGGACAAAAAAAAAAAAGTCGGGGTTTCGATGGAAAAAGGAATGAGGTTCAGAAAGCATTTGCTGGATGCAAAATCCTGAATCAGATTGGGTGAAGTGAGCCTTTTCTGGTTAAAAATAAGTCCCGAATCCAGATCATTTTCTAGCATATTATGCAATTAAAAAAAGCAAGGCGGGGGGAGGGAGCAGCTCGGCAGAGCTGAGGAACAGGCAGGCTGTGATCCAAGCGCCTTGGCCAGCTCCCAGCAGTCCCCGCGCCTGGAATCTCGGGTGAGCAAAACCTCTGAAATGTAGCACTACTGCCGGGCTCTGGTTTTTCTCCGCTCCCTGCTGTCACTTCCACAGCCTACTCCAGAGCCACGCACGTGTGCTGGGGATGGTGGGGAGGATCTCCTGTTCAGACATTCACGGCCAACACGCCTCCTGTGACTTCCGACAAACACGGCAAGAACGGGAGCTGGAGGCCAGCACGAATCCCAAGTCCTACCGGGCTCCAGCACACGCTAAAGGAGCTGTGGGTCACGGAGAGGGCCAGCAGCTTCCCACCCCTTCCTACTCTCTCCACCCCTGAAAAAAGACAGACTCTGTCCTACAGACATACCGACGTTCCATCCGCAACGTCCTATCTATTTAAAGAGAGATTTGTTAATGGCTCAGGGACTGTGAGAGTTTTGAAGCTTGTCAGGCTCCGTGAGGAATGTATAAAAATATTCGCTGCACAAAGCCAACCTTTTTCCCCAGGATAAAGAAAACACCGTTGCGGTGGCCGTGCTCCGCTCCCTACGCTCGGTTATGAAATGGTATCAATGGGGACATCAGCACACATCTCTAAAGAGCCCCAATGAGTCGCGCACACCCAAGATGGAGGTGCTGGTACAGCTGGACATTTTCTAAGCCGGCCAACAGCGATGGGATCATCATTAGTAAACACGATGATAAGCTCTCCACGACGTGTTCCAGGAAGCTCAGAAATGATTCAAGGTTTCCTGTACGTATGACTGTCACGCTTTCACATCTCGCTCGATCTTCACGTAGCTTAGTTCAGAGCTTGTCCTTTGAAAAGACAAAACAGATCAGGAGAACTCAAAACTTAACCTCCTTGCTTTTCAGCGCAGTTTTCAGTTCTCTTCTTCCCAGAAAAGCTCTCTAAAAAACATTTAACTATTAAAGGCACAAAGCAGGACTGCAGCCCAAGCAGGAGGGTTTTATTCTCCCAAATGGGGGCTCAGACGAACACCGCTACGCTCCCAGCTTCGTAGAGTTCTACTTCATTCCCTTCTTCTCCGGCATGCAAATGGGAATTGTAAAATCATTTTCCTCCAGTTTCCATAAATCATTTTATTCACTCCAAGTGAAGCAAGGAGGCCGTATCTTTTCAGACCAAGTGGTGCAGTTGGTAAGAACAGACATGCTTTGAGCGCTGCAAGCTTTTCTCTGGATCTCTGTACTTGTGCAGTTTCGGACTGCCTGTTTATTCTTTACAGTTCAAACCACCTCCTTCTACCAGCAGTTTCATGCTTACGTTAGAGAGATCCCTTTTATACACCTTAAGGCATCACACGCCATAAAAACAAGCTGCAAGCTCAAACATCTCCAACAAAACCCTCACTGCTAAACCTCTCCAGCCAGAGCTCCTGCCAGGAGAACGAAGGCACTGAACTTACAGAGCTGGCTGGGCAAAGACTGGGATGAGAGGAGACCGGCTTGCACCCTTCCAAGCATGGGAAATCAGAGTCCTATGGAACAGGGACAGGAGTTTGGTACGCAAGTTAGTTTTGAACGTTATCTGGGTATGTGGAACTCAAAAGCTGAAGAAAGGCCATGGAAAAAAATGGATTTATCCAGAGAAGGGGGGTGGGAAATGACTTGGCGATTTTCCCCAACATTATCCACCAGTTGGCCCCAGAGTTGGAAGATCCAGACCCAGAAGCTGAAGCATTGTTGCTGAGAAAGATGCAGTTTGCTTTTTTGCCCATTTAGGGTGATCACACGTGCCTCAGAGCCAGAGAAATGCTAGCATTGTTCGGGAGCTGGCTTCTCTTAATTAAAAAACAAAAGTCATATACATATATATTTCATTTGCGTGTCATTTAGTGTCCTTCCATTGGTGCTCTTCAGACTGAGCTGGGAGGAAATACAGTTGGGGCTCAGCAGAAGAGATCATCGGCTTGGATCGACTGCACAGAAAAAAGCTTGAGTGATGCCTGCCTGGTGACAACCCTGAGCTCTGCAAGAAGAGGGTTGCACACATCCAGGCAGAGATGCTGCAGGCAGCAGTTTACACCATTAGTCCTTGTTACTGCTGGTCTATTTCTAAAGAAGTCGTTATTGATTGGGAATTTGGCACGGGGAAGCACTGGATATATTGGGGAAAAACGAAGAAAAAAAAAAAAAAAAAAAAGAAAAGAGGGAAAGGTGATTTGGTGATCATCAACGTTAACTCACAAAGGTTTTTAACAGCTTTGTTTGAAATGCCTCTCAAGGCTGAGGGCTCTTCTTGGAAATCACTTCCACAGCCCACAAGAGCCCCAGCTCACTGGGGCAGATGGGAAGGAAGACAAAGAAAGAGGAACTGGGCACCCAGAGAGACGGAGTCTTCAAGAAGTTGCTTTTCCACTCACATTGGTGCCACCCCACCAGCCAGCCCAGAGGATAGCAGGTGAATTTGGCAAGGCTCGCTGTTAGAACCAGCAGCACATTGCTCACAAAGGTGAACGCACCCAACCGCAGAGCCCACAGGCAGCCAATCACCCCATGCCTGGAGCACGGAGCATTATCTCCCTCTCCTCCATCCCTCGCTCCTCATCCTTGAGGGTTGCATTGGCTGTATCCTGGCCCGATGGCAGTCAATGAGAGTTTTGTTACAGCCTTCAGCAGGATCAGGATTTGGCACCGAGAGCAGCAGGACCGAAATAAAAAGGTATTTTGTGCCAACTGGGTTGGACTGGCAAGATGAGGGCTGGCTCCTCGGTGCTCACAGAGGTGTGCACGCCCTGCAGATATTACTGAGCTGCCCAGCCCAGACTGAGGATCACCTGAACCCACAGCCAGCTCCCATAACTTCCAAGGATCTATCCCTGAGAGCTGAGGAGGCAGAGAGGTACCTCCAATCCCGCCCCCTCCCCCCCAGTCTCAACGGTGGTCTTTAAATCCTGGCATGGCAGCATCCCAGAGAGCTGTACAGCACGTACCATGCAGCAGCACACGGCTACATTCAGCGTGCTGCAGCTGGCTCATACTTTGTGCACTGACAGGGCTTTGGTGTGGGTGTTTTGTTTTTTTTTTTTTTTTGCAAGGCTGCTTCTCAGGATCTGATGCAGATTTTACTTGTTTGAGTTGAATGCGCCTGCGCTGCCTGGTTGAAGGGAGGGCTCCTGACGAGTGCTGCTGGGTAAGGATCTGTTCTAACAACAGAGGTGAGCAGAAGACACAAAGGCCAACCCTATGCGAGGGGTAGGGGGAAGAGAGCCGTGCTGGGCTTTGTGCCCCTCCAGAACCATGCTCTCTCATCTGTGAGGGCTGTTTTCCCCAACGCTCACATTTTATATTAATTCTGGATGGGTTTTTGTTTTGTTTCTTGAACAGAGTGAGGTTTAATAAGCACTTACAAAACTCTCCTTCAGAGCTGTATTAAAAAATTGGCCTCCTGGGTAGCTCTGTGCTTCCAGAGAGCACAGGGAATTGCTTTCATGTTCACAAGCCTTCAGCACACGGCTGCTGGTGCCAGCAGTAGCTGTCAGTGGCGCCTATTTCTCCCCTCTCCCTGCAAGCTCAGCATCAGCTCCCACCCACCCTGGAAGGCTGTGGCAGAGCGACAGGCCTTTCCAGGCGCAGGCTGAACTGGAAATAAGGGCAGCCACGGTGGGCAACGCTCAGAGGTTGGTCTAAGAACCATTTAGCACAAGGAAAGCTGGCACAGGGCAGCAGAAGCTTGGATGCTCGTGTTTCTGGAGCGCGGCCCCTCTGCGGTTTGACTTGGGTGCTGGTAGCCCAGAGCCCCCTGAGCCCTGAAGGGACGTCCACGTTCATCAGAAAGTAAGGTGAAGCCTTCCCTAGCAAATAAGCAATGCAATTATAAAGGCAGTCAATAGCGTAACGCCAGCCAACGTGTTCCAGCGATATTTTGAAACTGTAATCTGATCCTACTGTTTCCATCCTCGTGCCTTGCCTGCTCTCCCTTGTTGCATACTGTACTATTTGAGGCCCAGAGGGCAGAGCAAGCTCTGGCTGTTTGTTAATGATCAGAAACTGCGTTTTGAGCACAGCTCTCCCGTGCGCCGCCCACACGACTTTCTTGATAGTTTGTGAAGCTCTCAGCCTGCCCAGGCCCTGCTAGAAGGCTCTCTGGGAAACAAAAGCGAGCAAAACAACCAGAAACACAACTTGCAAGCACCACTTCTGCCTTCACTTTCCAGCTCGTTTCTACCAGCACTAAAAAAAAAAATAAAAAAAAAATGCAAAGCCGCAGTCTAAGGCAATCTCCAACTCTGCAGTGTGTTAAGCCTCGCAGGAAACATATGCTTCTATTAAATTGGAAACAGTTTCTAATGCTGTCAGTTTGCTAAATGTAACATGTTCTCTTGGAAGGAGCCGAGCGGTTCCCATGTTTTTGACTAACTGCACGCACCGAGCAGAGCGCGGCCGATAAAGCTGCAATAAATATAAGGCTCCAATAAATATAGCTTAGGATAAATTACTGCCTCATTAAGTAATTGTTTGGAAAAAGGAGAGCAGGTTTTCTAGATTATAGCCATGTTATTAAGGGTGTTTATAATATTAAGAATTCTATCGGGGTAGCAGAACTTAATACAAGTTTAAATCAGACGGGCACTTGTTAGCTCGTTAAGCCATTAAAATCTGCCCTGGCAGAAGCAGGAGGGGAACAAGACGATGCAGGTTAGCTGGGAGCACTGCAGCCCAGCTATGAGCAACGAGGACGGCTTGTTTCAGCGCAGGGAGCAGGTAGAGCTGCTAGGCAGCATTCTGAGGCTAGAAAACCTTTGTCCAAAACAGCCCTTATTCACGTACAAGGCGGCGGTGTTTACTGGAAAAAGGGATTGCCCAGCAGAAGACGCGTCTATTGCAAATGTCTCAAACCACCTTGGCGTGGGCCTTGGTGGCAGACTGCCACTGGGAGCCGTGGCTCGAGGGGTGATCACAGGACACGATGCCCTCTGTGCAGACCCCGCTATTCAGCCCCCCCAGGACGGGATTTGCTGCGGCCCCACCTTTTGCAGCGCCACCCCATTGAGCCCAGCCAAGGTTCTTCTCAAATTCAGGCTCCACGTGGCAGCCCTAAGGAAGCCGCCAGGCCTGCCAAGCACAAATCAAGTCATACAGCACTGGGTGCACGCAGGCTGAGCGGCTCTGTCTGCTGCCAGTGTCAAAAGCTGAAGGATTAGGATCTGCATAACACACCTGGGCATCAGTAGTAGGAAATGAGAGCCACGGTAAATAAAACCAGGCACTACGTTAGGCCGGCTTCTCAGACTCTACTGCGGGATGAGCTGATGATTCAGTAAGCTCTGCTTGCAGTCACCTGAAAAGCACTCAAGCGCTTCCACACACAGGCTCCTTGGGATCTGCCAAGCAGCTCGCCCAAGTCCATGCTGCTCCTGGCACTCGTGCCCCTCACCCAGCAGCTGCCAGTCCCACTGGAACGCCAAGGTCTGTGTGCGGGGAGAAGCAGGGCCGGCATCTCGTGGAGCAGCAATGAAGATGGCTGTATGCCGCTCTTGGGCCTGGCTCAGCCTCAAGCCAGCCACCTTCCTCTTCTCTTCCCACTCCAGAGCTTGCAGGGCAGAGCGAGAGCGTGGCTGGGAAGAGGCTCATTGTAAATCATATTTGAAACAACCTGAAAGAGCAACTGCGGCCATCAGAAAGTGACACAGATTAACAAACACTCCCTTTTCCCTACTAATATTACAAGACACGATGCTACCGGTCAGCCTCTAAGGGAGAAGGATGAAACAGCACGACCAACACATCCCTCCTCCTCAGCAGTGCCACTGGAAGCAATAGATCACGGTGATGCTGTGCTGTACGCCACAAGACATCTCTATTGGCACACACCATGGGCTAGCTGGTATTTTTTGTGTGCACTGTAGACCCATCTCTGCTGGCTGCGTAACATTCCCATAGAGGTTAATGGGAGCTGTGTGTGCATCCAAGAGGGACCAGACTCCTTTGTGGATAATAAGAGAGTTTTCCACGTGTATTTATAATTGCTTGGTTAGAGTCCTTGCTTTCGAGTGTATCACAGTGCCTTTTCCCCACAGATAGCTTGTTTTCCCCCTCGTCCTTGGTCCTCCATCAACGCACGGGGAAAAAAAAATATCCACACTGCTGCAGAAAGAACCGAACGGTTTGCCAAAAAGTAGGTTATTGCTCTGAAAACAGTGCTGAATAAATTATCACAGTCAAACTGAAAAGCAGCGAACCGGGGGGAGGAAAGGGAAGAGCAAAAACCTCCAAAGAAACGTGTGCTGCAAAATGCAAAGCACATCCCAGCAATGACAAGTCATTTTAGTTCCCGGCCTGTAGGTTTCGTTTCGTTAATTCGTTTCTCGCTACTGAAAGTTAAAAGAAGCAAAAACCAAAGATTAGAACAGAAGGCATTTCCCTGGCACTCCATAAAGCAGCTATGCTGCACTCGAGTTGCTTTCAACGCTGTTGCTTCGATAAAGGAACGCAGCCCTGCAAACAGTGAATTCAGTGGCAAGCGCTCGCTGGCCCCAGTTCTCTTGCAGGGAGGTGGTAAAACTGCAGGACGTTTCTCCACCAATGAGAACAACAACAACAAAGTTAAAGTTTGACACGAAAGTTTGCTAAGACAGCGCTCAGTGATGTTATCACATTGTCTCACCCATGGCCTTTCAGCCCGGCACGCTGCAGCGCTCGCGTTTGTTGAAACGTTTTCATGTCCGCCCAAGGAGCCCTCTGAGAGCTGATAAAGGGACCTTTGGCCAGCCTTGAACTGCTCTCAGCGTGCAGCAGCCACGGCCAGAGAGGAAAGGGATTTCATTTTTCACAGCACCTGTTGGATTGCACGATGAAAACAACTGCAGCGAAGCAGTGCCATTCCAAATAGCCCCCGCGCAACCCGCAGTGTTTGAAGTACTGCAGAAGTTCTCAAACAAATCATTTTAACTAACACAGGGATGCTTTTCTAACAGCATATTTTAACAGTGTATGTACTCAGTTTGTACTTTGAAGCGTGCTTCCCATAGGTCAACTCAGTGCCGAATAAAAACCCAATTCCCATTCCGGGAATCAGGAGTGGAAAATACAAAAGGAGATGGGGAAACTGAAACGAGAGTCCTGAAACTCATTTTGTATTTGACCAGAGCAGCCCATTCACATCCCCCAAGAGGTTATGATGCTAGTTTTCCTCACTATTAAACAAGCAGACAAAACACACACACGACACAGATGTATGACGTGAGCTGCACTGGCAGCAAGGAGAAGCAGGGCATGCAGAAAGCTGAGTGCTGAGCGACACAGGCACGCACACCAACAACTTGGTGGTGCCTCTGTTCCTTTGTGAGGCGTTTGTGTAATGCCTCGGTTAGGGGAGGAGAGGGGAAGGGCTGCTCCAAAGAGCCAGATGGAGCAGGAGGGTGAAAGAGAGCATGTGCTTGAGTGCAGGAGGGGAACCCAAGCGAGTTATCGGGCCCCTGGGACAGCCAGCATGAAAGTTGCCCCGGTCAAAATCCCTCCGCTGGCAGCACTGTGAGTCATTGCTCCTGCACGGGGATGGGCACATGGAGCGAGCGGCAGCACACTGCGCTATGGGCAGAGCTCACATGCAGACAGCTCTCTCTCACTGGCACACACGTACACTGGCACGCGGAGATAAAGCAAAGCGTTACCACTAGCTGAAAAAACACTGTGGTTTGTGCATGCACGCCCGCCTCCTATCTTGATGAAATGTGTCTTTTAAAAATATGCAAACGATATGCGTGCACGTGTACCTATTAAAGCACTTTCTTCCCCTGGTGAAAGGCTGCCTGTAAAAACACACCAAGAGTAAAGGGTTTGTGGAGGCGCCGGAAGATGATGGTGCATTTCTGAATTAGGTTTTAAAACTTCATTTTGCAGCTACCTGAAGTGGAGACAAAGCTGCCTTTAGGCACCTGAAACTAGTCAGACCTGCTGTAGCAGTTGTACAGTTTGCTTCAAATATGCCCTCCACGCTCCTTTCAACCTCCACCCCAACATATATCCGCATAGTTTACCTCCAATCATGGGCGGTTCTTTCTATAGCACAGCTCGCTCACCCTCACCGCCTGCCTGGCACGACAGGAGGTTTTAAAGGACTGAAGTTACAGGCAGCTCTGCAGGGAACCTCAGGGACTGCTGAGGAAGGAGCTGATAATTGTCGTATTTCCATCAGAGGCAAGCGTGGCTCCAGAGGCACAGAGTTTCTGGGGGAGATCAGGGAGTGATAGAACAGCTTTACTCATTGGACATCACCCAAGCCAGCTTTTGGGCCAGTTTATGTCTTCACAGCTAGTCAGGGTTCCTTTGAAAAAGGAACTTCTTTCTTCTGCTACTTCCATATACCGCCCAGTTTTAAAAATAACATGAAAGAAAACAACCCACATTTGCACTTTTCTTTTTTGTGTTCTTAACATACTGGAACACATTTTTATTCGAACTTCCCTGGAAGCAGAAGCTGTCAGATGAAATCTAATACGTCTTACCAATGTGAAAGCAAGGTAAACAAGCTTCGGCTCCTAATAATCACACAAACTGAGAGTCGTGCCATTCAACGCCACTTCAAACTCAATCCCAGTGTAATTTAAATGAGAAATTCCTCATTAGGCCCACCACTTGTCAAGACACCAACCGGGTTATATAGGTTGGCAACTTCAGATGTCACAGCATCATAGAACGGCTTGTGTTGGAAGGGACCCTAAGGATCATCATTCCAACCTCTCTGCCACAGGTGGGGCTCCAGATCTGGTACCAGACCAGGTTGCCCAGTGCTCCATCCAACCTGGCCTTGAACACCTCCAGGGACGGAGCATCCACAGCCAATTCATTGAGAGCAGCACTACAGAGAAAGACTTAGGGGTTCTGGTGGTTGAAAAGCACAGTGTTGTATGGCAATACCAGCCATTACATACCATGCAGGGCAGAGGAGTGACTGCGGACCTTCACTGGGGGATAACAGCTGGAACTCACCTAACACAGGGCCCCATATTGACAGCTCCTCTGACACGCTGTGCTGCTGCCTCCCTTGTGCTAGCCAAGCCCTGGCCCCAGTGAAGGGACAAGCAGGAGGCAAAAACTCACTCTTCTGGTGGCTTTGTGGCTCCTCCAGGCCTCTCCAGCACCTTGCTTCTCAGCACTGACTCCAGCCACTCCTGCTAGTCTTCAGGAGTGCTCGCTCTGGTGGAGGCCACCCCAGCTCTCCCTGGGAAATGCCCTTGAAGCGGCTCTTCCCCAGGCAGGAGTTCCCCTTCGAGCTGGAGGAATCTCCCAGCCACAGGTGGAGCACACCTTCACAGGTCCTCCCATCCTCCTCGTGGTGACAGAGCATCTCACATGCTCACGGCAACCGACTCCGCCAGTCTCTGCGTCGTTTCTATTCCATGCAGCAGGGAGGGCACAGCCCTGCCACCTCCCAGCCACACGCCTGCTTTCAGCTTTCTGCTCCACTCCAGGGCACCCAACGGCACAGTTAGTGCTGCATTTACAAGGTTTGCTTTCCCTGCTTGTGTACAACAGTCAGCTTTGTTGTTTTATTCTCTTTTGTGTGTGTGTGTGTGTGTGTGTGTGTGTGTGTGTGTGTGTGTGTGTTTGCACTGGTAATGCTGAACAAACCAAAAAAAACCTGAAGCCTCCACTCCAGCAAACACAAGGACTGACTTTGTTTGTAAAAGAATTAAAGAACTACCACGTGTCGGAGGGTCCCTCTCCACGTACAGAAAGCAGGCACTTCTTGAAGGCAGCACAGCCCTTGAGACCGACAGAGATCAAGAGGCAGCCAACGTGCACTGCCTGGCCCTGAAGGAAGTCAGCGCTGCTCTCAGCTCGGCCAATTCCACCTGCTCCACACCGTTCATTAGCAGGGGGTTCGGTCTGTGCCGCCAGCCTGCCTCCATTTAAACTGGACCTTGCTCCCTCCTTCGGTGCGCTCCTGATCTTTGGACCTGGGAGCTGGAAGCTGCCGTTGCTGGCACTGATTGGTGCGTGTGTGTGCTGAGGAGCTGCTGCAACCGGAGCCGGCTCCTCCTGAGCCGCCTGCGCACAGCCAGCTTGGGAGAGGGTGCATCTCTGCAGCCTTACAAAAAGCAGATCACCAGCAAACTACTTACACTTCCAAAGCACCGCCTTTCCCCCCGCTTGACAGGTTACACTTTCAGATGTTACATAAAAGCAGAAATAGTCACAAGTATTTTGGATCACCTGTCTGGTGCGAGCGCTCGTGGAGAAGAACTGTGCCAGGAGTGTTTTACATCAGTGTGAAAGAAGTCAGAGTTCCTGAATGTAGAGTATTGAATTGGAGGGCTTCCTTGGTAGTAATGCATGGCCTTAAACTCCTCCATGCCTCTCAGGCAGAGGACTGGAACGCTTAGATTTTTTAGGCTATTATTTGCACCTAAATGCTGAGAAATGGTGGCATTACTTTGTCTTTTCCATAGAAATACAGCAGGTGTATAAAGGAATATAATTACACTTCTTCATAGATCAGCACCTACAGACGTAGTTAATGCTCTTCAAGGCTACTTGAGACAAAACCTGAAGTACCTACGGCTAGCAAGTTTCTTGTTTGTTTTTAATCAGCTTCAGAGAAACAGAAATCAGCCTGACATAAAAAATCAAAGTCGGGTTTTACATGCACAAAGCCTGGCTTCATTTGTTAGCAGTCCAATCCAGTTCCTGCCCAAAAGGAGTGGGTGGATTTTACTACCAAACTTAAATGGAAGTAGGAGCAGTCACGAAAGGAGGAAGATCTCCAGCTGTTACTTCAGATGCTGCAATGCTTGCCTGGACAATGGAAGAATTCCCTAGGATGTGCTCTAATATACCTATCTGGCAGCACAAATTGCTCACCCTCCTCCTGTCTCAAACACCACCACGAGCACATTACGTTAAATCAGATACAAAAGATACCAGCTTCTTCAGTGGAAAGGTGTGCATTTTAACTTTAGGCAGAAAAGGCAACTTCTAACTCACCCTGCCTAACCGACTGCTTCATTTCTAAGGTGAGACACGGAATAATCAACAGCAACTTCACAATTCATTGCTGCTTTGCCATTGCAAAGGCTTCCCCTGCACTTCTGTGCGTCTCCAACGCATTTGGAGAGAGTATTTTATACAGGTGAGCCCCTACAAGTGGGAATAGAAAGGCAGTCACTGCCTTTTCAACTCACACCGATAGGAAGCGTTCGCTCCTACACACAGCAGAGAGCTGATGTTAGGGGGCAGCCGAGCCCTCCACCACCATTGTTCGAGCAATAGCACGTCCTGCAGTGGCCAAATCCAGCACCCTGCGACGGCACAGAGAGCCACCGTGCCGTCCCCGGGCACCCGTTGGAGAAGCCTGCGCTTCCCTGAGCAGGGAGTTTGCACTTGTCTGAACACGGGCTGCCAAACAGAGCCGCGACATGCTGTGCCCCGCGTCGGGTGAGGGGGCCAGCAGGTGAAACGGGCACGTTCGTTTCACGTTACAGCCGTGTCACTGCCAATTAGCCAGCGAGGGGCTCAAAGGACAGCGCAGGAACCTCCCCACAGATTTCCAACACAAGCGCCCCGGAGTTTTCCAGATGCGCTCGTGAAAGCGCAAAGAAATAACAGCAGGTAACCGCACTCCTATTTCTGCTCTTAAGGAGAGCTCGTCCTTCCACGACCGACACACCGACACGAGCGAGGCAGCGAACACCTGAACGAGAGGGGCACCGCAAAGAAGATTTTGCTCCAAGACCCCCCCCCCCCCCAACCCCCCGGCGCTTCCCCCGCAGGAAGTCACAACGAACACACCGCTTTCCAAAGCCGAACAACCCCTGTCCACGACCTCCCCCCACCACCTCCCGCTCCTCTCGGCTGCGCTATCAGGGAGCGTGGGGGGGAAGCCCCGCTAATCCCCTGCCCTAACGCAGCCCAGAAGAGGTGCAGGCATGCCCGGCCATATGTCAGCCTCGCTCCGGCACAGCACAAGCTCTCACGTCGCCCGGCTCGCCCGCCGCCACCCTTCGGTGCCCCTCAACCCCCCGCTCGCTCCCGGTGAGGCTGCACCCCTCCGGCTGTCGGGACGCGCCGCGGTCGCTCGCAGCGGGATGCGACGTACTTTTTATCGATTAAAAGTGCACGGAGCCTCGCGCACCTGCCCCGCGCCCCTCTCCGGCCGGAGAGCGGCTCTCGGCACGGCACGGCACGGCACGGCCCGGCTCCGGTGCGGCTGCAGCGGGGACCCGCCGCCGGCAGCGCGCAGCCCCGGGGGCCGCCCCACGTCCCCCCACCGCCGCCCCCGGCCCCGCTCGCTCACCACATGCGGCTCCAGCCGGCAACTCGAGCACGCGGGGCGCCGGCTCTCGCCCCTCACAGCAGCTCCATATGGCGCTCCCGCGCTGCGCCGGGGTGCGGAGGAGGAGGAAGAGGAGGAGGAGGATTTAAGCCTCCGCTCGATCACGCAGCATTATACAATGGAGGAGGAGGAGGGAGGAGGAGGAGGAGGAGGAGGCGGGAGCAGCCCCGGCTCCAGCCCTTGCCGCCAGCGCTGACGCCAGGGGCGGCTCCGGCGAGCTCCTCGCCCTCCGGCCCGCGTCACGGCCCCGCCTCACCCGGCCTTCCTCCCCCGCCTCCCTCCTTCCTCCTCCTCCTCGTCCTCCCCCACGCGTGCCCGTGCCCGACCCGCAGCCCCGGCGGCACCGCGCCTCCAGCGCTCGGACTCCGGACCGACAGAGCTGGAAGAGCCGCCGTAAAGGCGATGCGCGCTCCTTGCTATGGCTTAGGCAGTAGGCTCTGAAAGTCCCGTAGCGATTTGGGATCAATCGAGCTGAAGGCCAAGCTAGAGACAGAGTTCCACGTCCAAGCAGAAGACTGAAAAGAACGGTGCTTGCACACACACACACAAAAAAAGATCACTTAAAACTGTATTATACAGGTTTAAGAGTACACACACATATATACCCTTAAAATGACAACTGAAGGGACCCCATACAGCTGGGATTTAAAGCACTGAGGCTGCTATTTCCTACCACTGACGCCATAAGTGTGGCCCCATCTCACCTCTCCTCAGAGTTCTGTCCCCAGTAAGCAACTCGGTCAGCAGGCAGCAGAAATTAAAAGCAGGGTTTCCCCTTGCTGGATACCTCCCAGCAGACAGGTGCGGAAATTCAGCAAGCAAGACTTCCAAAACTATAGTCAGCGTTACCAAAAGTCACTAAATGAAAGGAAAAGCTTCATTTTCTTTAGGAGACCAGTGGCTCCTGCCCAGTGAGCTTCAGCCTTTTCAAAAGACAGCCAGAACAGTCTGATGTTCATCAGTTTGTGGTTTTTTTGAAGCCAAATGTCAGGGTCATGTTCTGCACCCTTCACACTGCTGAGTGGGGGGGGGACAACTGCAGCAATGGCTCTGAGATCTCCCTGGCATATTTAAGAGCAGAATTAAGCCTTCTGTAGTTTACAGTCCCGTAAATCCTGACCCCTTTGCTCACTCAATACAATACTACATTTCCCCCCCTCCCTTGAGAGTTCTGATATGGGCTGTATAGACCTTCCCCCATTTGTTTTGGCGGTTGCTCTGGACAGTGACAGATCCCACAGTGGGATCTGGCTGTGTGTAACCGTGCTGGGGACACATGCAGCCCAGCAGTGCCTGCCTTCTGGAGCTCAAAGTCCACAGCAGTCTTACGGCCGCTTTGCCTGGGTGTGTGCATGCTATCACCAGGGCTATAGGCATAACCACAAACATTTGCTAAATAAGCAGCTGGGCTCTACTCTGACATGCAAGGCCTCAGTCTTGCCATGTAATACTTGGCAGCAAAAGGCCCAAGCCTTTACCAAAGTGTGAGCTGTGAGCACTTGTGACTTTGCTAGGTTGCTCCAATTTTATGCTAGTCTAAGAGAAAACTCACCACCCCTTCTGTTTCCTACTGTAACTCCCCTGGGCCTTTCTTGGCAGGAGTTTACAGTCACACTGTAACTCAGATCATTCCTCCGAACACAACGAGTACAACCTGCATCCACGCTCAGAAGCACTCTCAGATGAGCACAGGTCACAACACGAATCGATCCGAGCGGAGTTCCTGCCTTCGCTTTGCTGCGTCCTCCTCTAGGATGAGGTAAGGCAACACAGCAACAATCCTATTGCTGATTGCAACTCCCGTGGCCTGCAGTGGGGTTTCAGGAGACCTTTCTGGCTGGGAAGCTCAGCTCCGCAGCAGTCTGGCCAGGAGGTATCTGCAAGGCCCAGCAATTTGCCCAAACATGTCAGTGAGCTTAGAAACAGCCTGTGCCTGAGCCATGAAATGTTGGGCAGGGAAGTGAGTTGGCAGAGGCTCCCAGAAACCACAGGAGCTGGGGGAAAAGCCTTCAAGGGGCAGGCCATTGAGCTGCTCGCATAAGAGGGTACAAACTACATGGGAAGGAACCAAATTGTGTTTCTCTGTAGGGTTCTGACCTGACACGAGCCACAGGCACAGCCCAAACACAGTGCTGTCTTTGAGAAATGACAGAGTCTGCCCAGGTCTCCTTTAGAGCATTCAAAAGCCATCCTGTATTAAGCATAAATCAATTAACAGACAAATTAAAGATTGGGGGGGGATAACAGACACAAGACTTCCTAGGGCAATTCATTAGAAATATTACAGATGGCCAGGTAATCTCTGGCTATCAACATGAGTGCTAGTTAGGAAACGGGCAATCTTTAGTGCACTGGGACGTCAGCATCTCTCAAGTTGTTCAAAAAAGAGAAAAAGAAAAAAGAAAGACACAGTGAACAGTTTCCTCAGTTTCTAACTGCATCCCTGGCCTTTCTAATCGCAGTACATATTAAGGGTTTCACCTGGTAATTTTAAGAACAAAACATCTTGACTCCCTCCCTAGATGCTTTGGCATTAGTGCACACAGGGGGTGACAGAGAAGTATCTAACACTGCCCCCCAGCAGACAACTTCCTGCAAAGCAAGACCCTACCAGCACCAATAACTTGGGAAAAGCTAACCTAGGGGCCTGCCTACAGCCAAAGGTGCTCATCCCACTGGGTGCAGTGCCGTCCACTGTGCAAAACAGATCCCATGGGGAAGAACCACTCAGAGGGTGGTGATGCATTGGAACAGGCTGCCCAAGGAGGTTGTGGATGCCCCATCCCTGGAGGCATTCAAGGCCACGCTGGATGTGGCTCTGGGCAGCCTGGTCTGGTGGTTGGTGACCCTGCACATAGTAGGGGGATTGAAACCAGATGATCATTGTGGTCCTTTTCAACCCAGGACAGTCTATGAATCTATGGTTCTAAGCCCAAGAGTGAAGGCGTGAATTAAACATCATTAACCATCACAAAGCCTCAAGACATCCCCACTGAGCCCAGCTCAGGATCAATCATGGCCTTCTGGACGGAGCCGTGGCCAGGCGATGACAACAGCAACAGCAGTGGATCAGCAGGGAGAGATGCTCAGCAGCAGGACTGAGACTGAAGCACTAATGGTTTTCTTAAGCAAGGGTCAGTTGCAAATAAAAACAATCCACTCAGAAAATAAATAAATTAGAGTGCTGCATTACTGCAGTCACGCATCACCAGGGAGCTGAGCTGCACCTGTGGAAAGCTGTGTTGCTTTGCTTTAGATTTCAGTTGGCTTCTGTTTTTTTTTCCTGCTGGTGCAACTCATCCACTGTAACAAGGCTGCCACGCACGTCCTGAGGCACAGAGGAATCAGTTGAAACAGAAGGAAGGAATGCTCCCCCTTCTCACTCCAATTTTAGCTTTTTCTTTTTTATTTCTTCTTAAGATTTTCTGCTTTAGTTCCTGTTTTTCTCCTCTAATGTTCCTGTGGCAGGAGGAGAAACATCATTCCCTAGAATGCATAATATGCTTAATTATCATTCTCTGTTAGTTCTCTAGGAAAAAAAATAACAAACAACTACAGGAGAAATCAGTTTAATTAATGAGCATGACCAAATGCAGCCTTACTTCTAATGCAGTATCATATATTTCATGTCCAATTGGGCAGTTGGTCTTACTTAGGTAAAATGAACAGATATGCAAAAACCACGGAGCTCATGAATCAGTGTTCTGAGCACAACTAACCTCCTCCGTGTGCTTATTCTAAAACTTGCTGCAGATTTCAATGCCAACGTCTGTTCTTAAAAACTGTGGCTTCAAGTGGTGCAGGATCAGGCCCATAGAGTCTAGTAATGTAAAGCTGGGGCTTGGCAGGACCAAGGGCTGTGCCACATGGGGAATTCATTAAGGAATTAAAGAAAAGCAACAAACAACACCTTAACTAAAGTAGTTATACCTGGTAAAAAACCCCAGAGCATTTCAAGGACAAGAGGGGCAAGGTTTTGTCTGAAAGAGAGACTTCATGATTTGAACGCTTTGCAAAAGGGCTGCTACTCTTCAGGTATTAAATTATTAAGGAAATATTATGGAACTGGATTATCAGGAAAGAAAAAAAAAAAAAAAGCAACGTGCATTAGCTGGCTTAGTCAGAGGAGGTTTTGCTGCATTCCTCGTGCACTGAGATGACTCCCTCCCTCTGTAATTCCCTGAGCACTCCCAGTGCTCTGGAGTCTGCTGGTGTGCATCATCGTTGCTCCAGCTGAAAAGCTCCGTCCCCTGACAAAGTGTGCACTGCCTGCCTGCCATCACCAGCTACTCACACATCTTTCTGCCTTCTCACAGACGTCCTTGTTCTTTCCCATATTCTGTTCAGGCTGCATCTCTGGCGAGATGTGCTTTGCTGTGGAGCCAGGCCGTGCTGTTCACACCAAAGCTGTGCAGCACACCGGATCCTCAGTCAGCCCCTGCTTTGCACTCACGCTTCTGAAGATGCAGTGGACTGTGCTTCACATTGTGTTAAGTTTTAAACAATCTGGGGCTGTGAAATGCTGCTTTTTTATTTCTCCTTTCAGTGCTCGCTCTCAGCCTCTCCAAGGCACAAGCCATTCTCTTCTGGAACACTTAGTTACTTCTCTGAAGAGAGGCTAGGTCGATACTCTGATACTCATCTAATACTGGGGGCCAGTACATTAAGAGAAAAAAATCCATGGATAGAACTGAAGGCTCTGTTTTACAACCAAGAGGGAATACTTCAAATAAAGGAAAACAACAACAACACAGAAGCAGGGGGGGGAAATTCAGAGAGATGGCCGGTCTTCGGGCCTAATTAACCACTGGTGTAAACAGATGTCACTGAAATCAAGCCAGAAGCCTTAGGCCACCCACTGGTCTCCTGCACAATCCCAACCTGATCCTGAAAACCTCCACAACACAGGGCTGTCCAACATGAGAGCCACACGTGTGCCTCATTAGCACAAAGGGTGCCACCACGTCTGTAAGGCTGATGGATGCTCTGCTCCCCGTTCCCCACAGGACAGCAGCTCCTCCAACCTGGCTTCACACATGGCAGCTCCTTTTCAGAAGCTGAGCTCTGCGTGGAGCCATGCATTTCTGGAGTGCAGACATACCCCGCTGTCTTCTTAAACACATTTGAAACCTGGAAGAAGGTTGTCTGTCTGCATAGGCACGCTGGAATACGTTTAGCACTGCTCAAGCTTGTTGAAATGCCGATGGCTCGATAGACCAAACGGGGCCACCAGCAGGTGACGAGAGGCTTACAGACGTGGAGATTCCTGCTCAGATGTGTGGCATCAAAGAACAGTGCAGCAGTATTGGGGTGTCTGAGGCTGTGATGGCGCAAGCTAAATGGTGTCGTAGCTATGGTGTTGATGTAGGATGATGCAGTGCTGCAAATCTTACATAGCACTTAAAACTACTGGAGTCACTGGAGAATAATATGCTCGTGCTCAGATGCATTACCGAGGGGAAAAAAAGAAAAAAAAATGTTTCAGCCCTTACTTAAATGAAAACACAAGTTAGTAGACTGACATCCAATCAAATGCACCTATTCTCAGCAGCTTCTGCTGGCAGACTGGTACAGCACATGAAGCTCCTATACCACGTGGAGGGCTTGGGCATTTCCAATTGGCTTTGTAGAACCACTCGGTTCAGCAGTGTTTACCAAGTGAGATATGGGGATTTTCAGGGTGATCCAAACTTGCAACAAGAAATCCTTCCAACTGTCCCAGATGCAGCATTCTTCACAGACAGTGGTAATCTGAACTCCTTTTAGACAGACAGCCTTCTAGGAGTCTAATTTTAGGCAGCAAGTGACCTACACAATTTCTTCTAGAAAAACCCCAAACCCCAATAATACAGTAGAATTTGCAGAGTCAAATTTAGATGAGAAGAAAAAGAAGCCAGGAAAAAAAAAAAAAAAAAAAAAAAAAAAACAACCAGCAACTATCACAAGAACATCAGATGTAGCATAAACTCCTACTGCCGTTCTGTTCCACTACGAATAAATGAAGACCATCTAGAACTGAACTCATTGAGTCAGTGCAATGAATGCACAAATCTCTCTGTTTTAACCCTTCACAGAATGCATGAATTCATTAATCATGTGCAAAAAACAGATCTGTAAAAAGAGGGAATGGTCATATCTGATGCTTGTACTGACGATGTAAGTGGAAATGATTCATTTGCTCTCTCTGCATTCCCCCAGTTCCCTTACCAGCACGAGTCAGCAAATGCCTGTATTGTATGTGCACGTAAACAGACTGTGGGTGAAGCCTGAGCTTCTCAGCCTTGCCTAAAACTGTCCTGTAATGGGCAGAAAGGGATGTTAGCTTATTAAAGAAAAAGGGAATGGTACAGGCTCATTTATGTTCTCTCCAAACCTTTTTTACGCTCTCACTTTGAAGGAAGCTCTTCGTATAGTGACCATTAGCCAAAGGCTAAGAGAGATTTACACCTACTCGGTATTCCCAAGCAAAGATAGATTAAAGCCTTGCAAACCCCACCCAGTTCTCCTGGAATGTCACCAGGACAAAGAAGAAAGCCAAAGATCCACCATTGTTCATCCTCTCACAGCCCTCACTTGCTCTCTCCCTCTTCTCAAAGTGACTTCAGAGAGCCAAAAACTGGCTCTGGGAGAGGGGTGAGGCAGCCCTCCTGCCTGCTTACCCCCATCTCTCTCCTCCAGCAGTATCTGACAGCGTTTGAAAGAAGAAAGAAGCTATGCTACAGGCAGGATGGCAGAGTGTTGGGAAAGCCAGCTGAAGTCCACAGCAGCTGAGACAGCGACTTCTTCTCCCAGCCAGCACAAGGGGATGGGCAAAAGGCTTCCAAAGTCCTCTCCTTCAGAGAGATTCCTTCAGAGAGATTCCCTTTCCTGCAGAGCCCCAGTTTTTCTAACCAGCTGCCATCAGTTTTATTTGCAGGAGGAAAGATGTGAGCTGCTGTTAGGGTGCAGGCAGCCATCACTCCTGTCCCACAACCTGTGTGCAGAAGCAGGAGCAGCCTGTTGTTTCCCAGGAAGGCACCAGCCTCCTTGCAAGAGCCAACCAGAAGTCAAAACTCCTGAGAGAGCTCCCAGGCCTGGTTCAGCAGGGGTGACTGTCCATCTGCTATCTCGTGGCCTGGGGCATTTGCTAACCATCCACACCCAGGGGACATTCCTAGCATGATTCCTGCTAAACAAAAAAATCAGTAACCTCAGCCACTTTGCTTGCATTTTCACATTTATAACTCAGTATTGTTAACCTTCAGGTTAAAACTTCTTTTTCAACCTGTTCTTCTGCTCACTTTCCTTAGCTGAATGTTCAGCCCATGCCATGGGAGCAAAAGAAGAAGTGAAACGTATGTCAAAATGCTGATAATTTGACTCGACACATGTACACAAATGGTGTTCTCATGCAGGTCAGCAGCCAAAAACCTCTTCTTTCTGGCAGCGCTCAGCAAAGGAAACACTTTCTCATCAGAATAGCTGGGAACGTGCAAGTGCTTGCTGCACTCCTGCCATAATAGTGGGGTCCATCAGGAGTGGCCCCTTTAAAATGCTGCATCTTTACTCTTAGCAGGGAGGAGGGAGACCAGGAGTTTGGTGGGTTTGTTTTGGTTTTCAAAACACAACAAGCCACATTTGTTACTGAAACGCCATCTTCCATGAGATGTTCAGGGAAAAGCCCTCAGCCCCCCAGCATGTTTTTGTTAGCTGTCACGGCTGATAAGGAGTGGAAAATGCATTTGTTGTTTTGAACATTTATCCAGCAAAGGTCCACCACAAATTAATGCAAGTGAGAAGATGTTGAAATATGCCTTAGAAAGTTTTAATCATACTTTTTCTCTTTGCGAGCTAGCCATCATTCAGTAGCTAGGTGGTTCTAAATAAAGAACTCTAGTCAACAACAGGAAATAACTCCCACAGAAAAAAAAAAAGGGCAGAATACAAACTCTCAGCAACTCTTGTACATAGCACACAACGGCCTTTTGTTCCATGCACATTAAGTCTAAAATCTTTACTCTTCAGAACATGTTCTTGCTCTAAGTAATTAAAACCTTTTTCTTGTTGCAAATATGGATCCCTTCCTTGTCTTTCTCCCAAAGCAGTCATGTCTAAGAGTCAGAAAATCACAGGCTACTCCCATTCTGTTTGGTTAGTAAGGACATTCTAGCAATGCCACATGATGATCAGGATTTTCAAGAGTTACTGATGGTGTTTTTTCTTTCTTTTTCTCTTCTTATTTTTTGTGTTGGTGCAGAGGGAGGTGCAGCACTGTGTCCTCAGCTGGAGACAGTTGACATGCTTCTTAACGTTCAGAAACCACTGTGTTCAGAAAGTACAGAGCACCTGGTCTGTGGGGAGGGGGATAAAGGAGAAGCCACACATCTCTAGCTGCTTTTTTTAAACTCCTGCTAGTGTCTACAATCATCAGCTTTTAACCATACAAGATGTCATGGGCCAGTGCCTGCAAACATTACCAGCAAAGACCACCTGCTTTCTTCTGCACACAATCTTCCTAAATCCAGCAGAAGAGCCTGGTAATAGGATCCAAGTGTGCCACAAAACAAGTGCCACGGGCAGCAGGCAGCACGGGCTGTGCTTCGCAGAGAAAGCACTTTCAACCATCACCTCAGGATTCCTGGAGTTTCTGCAGCTCGCATTAACTCACCCGGGCTGATGAGTTGCTTTCATGTGTCAGACAGACAGGGCAACAGCTTTCCCACTAAAAGAAGAACTCCTATCCAGTGTGGATTCAGGCAGAAGTGTGGCTAGAATAAAAAGCCTGTAGGAGATACTGGAAGGTAGGCTGGGGACTAAGCATGGACCAGCCTGGAAGAGAACAAACCTCCAGTCAACAAGAAATGTAGCCATATGAGCACAGGATGGATGAGAAACTAAGGGCACATAAACAGGAGAAGAGGAAAAAATAATAATAATTAAAAAAACAAACACAAGTTTGTTCTTGTTAAACTTCAGGCTGTGAAGTAGCATCTTTGCTTTCACAGGAGCCTGTCTAGTCTGAAGTGCCCACAATACCTACACAAAGAGCTCTATATTCTTGTAACAGGTAGTGAAGGAAATTTTAAAAATCTGTTGGTTTATTGTGTGCTTGTTTGCTGTTTCGTTGTTATTTTTTTAATTCCTTAAAGTTTTCATTAGTGGTCTGGTGCTGTCAGCAACCAAGCTCTTCCATTAGGTGTTGTTTGGGGAGCATCTCCATCTTCCCATAGCTTCCAGCTCACTCTGAGCAAAGATGATCTCATGCTTCAAGAAAGGGGATAAATTCCCCTTTCCATCCTCAAAGAGATTTGAACTGCAGTGTTTCCTAGGAAGGTAAGATTGCTTCCTTTGTGGAGGAGAACAACTCCAAAACACGCATAATGCACACTGCAGACTTGAGCTAGGTTCTCCCACCTGTATGAGTGCTCAGCACCTCAAAACCAGAAGAAATGAGAGGAAAATGTCTGCATACAGAAGTGGCAGGATCAGACCAGAGGATAGAAGCACCTGGCAATCTGATCCATACTCCATGAATGCATTCATGTGCTGTACTGGAGAAGTAAGAGGGAAGGAAAGGACTGCAGGACTAGGCACAACATACAGAAATGCAAAGCCAAAATCTGTGAAGGAATACTGATTTACTCCATCTGGCTTCAAAAAAGTGTTTGGGCGTCCAGGTGGGGAATTTTAAGATGATGATTGTTTGCTAGCTGGCATGGATATGTCCCTGTAGAAAGCACAAATGCATCTTGAGTAACATTGCTATCATTTGTGTTAAGCGTCTGCTGGAGCAAAAACACATATAGCAGATTGTAGAGGTCAGCTGATCCCAGTAGCTTTCCATCAAATCACCTGCCATAGCTCTTTTCCTATATGGCCTAACTGCAAAACCAATTTCCACTTTAGAGATGAGCCCTTTTCAAATTACACAGCTGCAAGAGTTGAGATTACAGATCCAGAATGGAGATGTATTTTTTTAAACTGGAATATGGAAAAATAGCTTGATGTGCACATGGGTGTGCCAGTGTATTTGTGTGTGTGTGTGCACCATCAAAAGTCTACAGGAAGAGCACATCAAATTTGCTTCCTAATGCAAAATGCACTCTCAGGCTGAAGCAACTCCGCATTCAAATCTCACCCCAAAATAAATCTTGGTGGTAGTATGATGAACTTGAAAGCAAGTACAAATCTGAACTTGCAGTTGTAGCATTTTCTGGTTTAGAAAAAACTTCAGACATTGCTGAGAGGTCCAGACTTCTCCTGAACATTCAGAAAGGAAGAGAAATCGATGTAGCAAAGCATCCTATGGAAGCTGTTCCACCATTTCCCTGATCTCACCCATTAGATTAAATACTACAACTACTTCAGTGGGACCAGCACACTTTAAAAGATTCAGTCTCTCCCTCTGTCTTTTTCTCCCTCTCACTGAATGATATTTCTGCCCACATGCACTGACACATACAGCGTCTAACAAGGCTGTGATTCATTTTCAGTTCTAGTCATGCTCACAAGTGATGTAGCACACTTGCTGTGCCTTCGGGATCTGCGTAATTTAGCTTCATTTTCTCTGCCCCCACCCTGCATTAAGTGAAGTTCCAACAAAGCCAAGTCATCTCCCACCAACCCGCCCTCCCACCTCCTTGGGGGATGTGTACAGCAGGAGTTTGAATAATAATAATAATAATAATAAAATTAAAAAAAAAAAAAAAAAAAAAAAAAGAGAAGGGGATGGGAGCTTGAGATATATCATGAATTGTTAGAAAGCTGTCTAACATCCACAAGAAGTGAATAATAATGGGACATATACTACCCAGTCACTTGCAGAAGCTGTATCAGTCCCGAGTCATCTCACCTAACCTGTTAAAAGCAGCCATGTCTCACATCAGGAATTTCATGCACATTCATGCTAAAAAGACGACTGACATGTTAAGCCATAATTACTGGTTTGTGAGGGCTAGTGCCTCCTCAGCCTGTCCCACAGCCACCTCGTGGTGACCACTCACTCTCCTGTGTCCTGCTGCAGCCATCTGAGCACACTGACACATCGGGGGAGATGCAGTGTGTCCCACTGCCATCCTTCAGGAATTACACTGGCTGGTTCTGTGATACAAACTGCAAGCTGCTCCTGAGCTAAGCTCCGTGTATTTGAGGCATGAGGCCAAGCCTGAACGAAGTGAAAGATGGGTTTTTTATTTGGTAAATCTCACCAGCATTCAAATTGAGTCTCAGACACTGAGATGCAGTAGTTACCTGAAAAGAATAGTTCTCTGCTTTCAGTGCTTTAACATGCAAGTTAAAAAGTATCCTTACCCCATCACATTAACCAGTTCTCACTCACCTTCAACATGGAACTAAGTTTCGATGGAAAAGAAAACTCAAAAGAAAAACAAGTCAACTGTGCTTCTCCTCCAGCAGAAGTCCTCAGTCAGAAGTGAGTCACTACAGACTCCTTCCAGCAGATCTTGGTGATCTGCATGACTTCCTTAATCCCTAGGCAATGACACCAGGAAAGAAGAATTAGCAGCAAAAGCTAAAAGGCTCTTCAGCATCAGAAATACAACTACTGATAGGGCTGCTGTCATCACAGGGCTCCACAGCAAGCTATGAGGAAATGTCCAGCCCCTCTTTGTTGCCATGAAATACCTGAAAGGCTCCCCAGCATGCAGAAACCACTAGCTAGGCAGACTCGAGTTGCTGACCCCCTCAGTAATGACCAGGATTAGCAAGCCAGAGCAGAGAGGAAATTCCCTGCCTGCCCTAGGAGATGGCTTCGTCTCCTCCTTGCTCACTGACTGCTCGCTAGGCCACGTTGGGGAGGAACTGGGTCACCCCCCAGGCTGCTGCTAGGGCTCTGGATGCTCTGAATGAGGGCAGCTCCTGGGGCTGGAGTAACGGTCAGGCAAAGCAAGCAACGGACCGTCATTTCAGCAGACAGCACTGTCTCATTTTGCAAATTGAAGGAACGCAGCAGAGGGAAAGAAACTGCTGGGTGGCTAATAGAAGCTTATTGTGGAAATGAAAGTCAAATCCAAGTGTTTTGATTTTCAGAGCTCTCAAGACAGGTCCAGTCTCCTCCATCCACGAGTCACACTGTCCTCAGGGCAGAGCTGCACCTCTCATTTGCTTTACGCCTGTGGCTTTCAGTCTTTCCTCTTTTGCAGATCCCTTGGTGCTCTCCAATAGGGCTGTGCATTTACATGTGCTGACAACAGGCTGGCTTTCCCCAGCTTTCCTGCACATCTTACACGTAGCCTGTGGATCCCAGTGAGCCAAGAACGACAATCTGCTCCCTGTGGCCTTCACTACGGTCTCCCACGTGTCCTCCTCTTCCCAACAGAGCCAACACAGCACGAGAGTCAGGCACGGGCATTTGCAAGGTAGCTCACACACATTCTGGTTGCCCTAACCCAAGACAAAGCACAGAGTTGCCCTCATATTTCAGCATTTCCCATCTCAAGGTATGGGAGCTGTTGATCTCCCACATGAAAATGCATTATGCTGTCAGCCCAGCCTAAGGGCTGTTATTTAATTTACTTGAGGAGGTAAGTGAAAGCCCCTTCATGCAAATGCTTACAATGTGATCTAGAAAACAGCAGGCGTAATTAGATAAAATGGCAGCAAAGCCCACCAGGGAAATAATGTTAATTCATGAGGATTTTCCTCTCCACCTCCCTCCCAGCAAAATTTGAAGCCGAAGCGGGGCAAGGGGGAGGGAATAAAATCAGAGTGCACCTCAAATTATACATCTGCTGGGAAAGTAGAAAAACAGGACAGCAACCAGTGGGGTCATCTAAAAGCTGCCTCAGCGTGGCACCTCTGTAGCTGGATTAGCAGTCCATGCTCCTAAGCGATGGAGTGCTGAAAGCAAAAACTGTTCCATCACTGTCATAAGCTATTCCTAGTAGAGACATAATAAGCAGCATCTCTAAACTTCACACCATCTCCTCACCACGGCCAAACAGGCAATGCAGAAGACCCGTCACATGATAAAGTCATCACTGAACTCCCCCCCCCTCCCCCGCCTCCAGTAACAATAAAAAAAAATCAGAGCTATTTCACAATGCTCGAGAGCAGGTCTGGCATTTCCAGCCCACTCACAAATTCCTTCCCCCAAAAGCATCCAGGAATGGGGTTTGGCCAAACCGTGTCACAGCATCACTGGGGCACACATGGGTCACTGCAGGGCTCCTGAGTGGCAGCGATGCTCTTGCAGCAACCCCAGGCTCTGCATTTCAGCTTCTCCCTCCCACCTAGAAGCCAGCCAGAAAGTCACCTCTTGATTGCTGACCTGCCACTACCAAAATGGATTCCAATTAGCCAACTCACTCCCAGCTATTAGGAAAGAGACATTTTTTGTTGTTGAGTAATTACTCCTCGTGAAATGGCTCACATCTCTAGTTGATTAGGTCACAACACACTGTGAACAAACTGATGTAACAGAGATATCTTTAACCTGCTAAATTAAGGCATACTTTCTCAATATAGAAAGCTTAATTGAAGCCATGCATGGGGTGCTTACTGAAGGCATCTAGACACAGAATTGTTACATTCACAAACAAACTGTGGTTGAGACTGAAAGGCAACCTGTCTGTATTCAGCTTGCATATTAATTGGAAAAAAGCTGTTTTGTCTGCTTACTTGAGGATAGGAAACGACTCAAAGTGATTGCAGCAGCTTGACACCAGCAGTTAAATATGGAATGTCAATGTTTAGATGACACGTGTGGAAGGAAAGAGGAGATTTTTTTGTTTCCTTGTTGCTTTATGTACTTTCTCCCAGCTAACAGAGGGAAGGACTCCTCTGGTCAGAAGTACACTGGTTAGAGTAATCAGAAACACCCAAGGCTGGTTTGGATGTAACGCCAGACCTGCCACAGGCAGGACCCCCAAAGGCAGCCCATCGGGCCCCCAGAGACCCTTTAAACCACAGTCAGCCTGGCTCACACTGGAAATCAGTTTGGTACCATTTTCTCTTCCTTCCCCCACACAAATCTCCTGGAGAAGAGCAGTTCCACCCTCCTAGTTTGCTGATTTATTTAAAAATCAAACCAAATTCCTCAAGTTGGTACATACCAATGGCTTCCTGGTTTTGGGGCAAGCCCTTCTATTAAAAAGGAAAGCATTTGCTTTAGGGACTATGGCCCTAAATCTCTCAAACAGTTACGCCTGTGCATCGCAGGAGCGTGCGAGCGCTTCAATCCAATGTAAGCATTTGTCCAAGCGAGGGCAATATTTCCTGTCGCAGTTAAAAACACATTACACGACTACGATGGAAAAATACAAGTCCAACACAAAACCTACCCTTCCCTTCCCATTTTGGGTTTGGGGGGGTGTGAGGAGGGGGGAAGCACTCGCAGTATAAACGGACGCGACCAGGACCCGGATAGAGCGAATGCCATTAACAGCTTTATACCACGTTAGCTTTTTAAGTCGGGAAGCCGACTGGGTGTCATTTAATCTCACAGATTAAAATCACTTAGCGAATATTGCATTGTTTCACTGCTCTTGCTGGCGTTTTGGTGTTCGGGGCCTCGCTGGAGCTCTGCTGCTGGCTAACTCACCGC
The DNA here is from genome assembly GCF_987193195.1 of Phasianus colchicus. Taxonomy (NCBI): domain Eukaryota; kingdom Metazoa; phylum Chordata; class Aves; order Galliformes; family Phasianidae; genus Phasianus; species Phasianus colchicus. The sequence goes on along the minus strand of NC_143437.1, from coordinate 7,975,878 downwards.
TAATGAAACCTCGCGCGGGAGCAGCTGCCGGAATCTGTGTCAAACTGCATCTGGCACCCATCTATCTTCCAGCCATCTAAATTCACCTCTGAAATCATACAAAAGCAGCCGCAGAGCTCCCTGCAGCCACTCCAACACACCAGTCTTTGTCTCATCAAGCCTGTTAAGCAATTTAAAGCAATTTATTTTTTTTAATTCGCCTTGTATTTTACAGTGGCAGCCTTTTCAAAAGGAGAAAATAAGTTAAGAAAAAATTGGGGGGGAGGGGAGTGGGGAAAAAAAAGGCACTTTTTTTTTTTTTTTTTATAAAAGCCTGTCAAGCTCACAGTAGACTATCATTAAACCAGTTTTGGCTGAAACTGTGTGTTTAGGGGTTTTCCAATGGAGACACTCTGGTGCCTGCAACACTCAGACAGGGAGGGGAGGCTGCTATACAATTGTTGAATTGTTGTCATGGCTGTTAAATACGCTGTAGCACAAATACCCAACAGGGCTGAAGGTCTGCAGTGCATTGGCTCTGGAGAGGTATCAAAAATACTGCTATTAACTAGCAGATAACTGAGTTATATGAATAGCAAAGAAAAGATTAAGTCAAAAGTTGTAAGAGGTTTATTAATTTCACTCTATCCCCTCCCCTCCACCCTCTTCTTCCCCCTCACACCCTGCTCAGAGCTTAAAGTGCCCTGTAAATTTTAAATATTTGACATTTACTGGAGTGTTCATTTGACTGCATCTCCTCTCCTATTTGGGGTAGAACAGCCTCTTCTCCCTTTGTGCTTTCTGCAGGACAGGGGTTTTGCTCCCCTCTTAGGCTCGCAAGAGGCTGCCAGAGCAAGCAGCACGGTACAGCCAGGACTTGCTGACTAAAACAGGTTAATGAAAAAACAGGCTACTGACTGAAATTGAAACTTCTCATTTCTCTCAAGAAAAGGGTGTATTGTCAAAATAGAGCTTAACGTGTCTATTTAGCAGCTTTCAGGGAAGTGCTGCTCAAAACAGTAACACTGCAAGCTTTGCCAAGCAAGAGGAGGGGACCCAGCACCCACTCTGGCCAGGAGGGACGCAGTCCCTCTCTGAGGGCACTAACAAAGCTGGCGTGCACAGGGCATGGGCTCAGAATCATCCATCCACATATGGCAGACAGGGCTACAGGCGAGTGTGCCAGGCTGAATGTAAGGGCACTGCAGGAGGCGTTTCCTAGACGTACCTTGAATGCTGCAAACTACGGAAGGAGCAAGAGAAACAGGATCTGTCAAACAGCCTAATTAGAGTGCATTTTCCCCACGCAGAACTCATACGTGTCTCTCCAGGCTACAGGGCCCTCATTTCTTGACTCAGCCCAAAAGAAACTGAACGTATTTCACATTTCCATGACAATTTGTTCTCAGCGCTTCTCAGGAAGGAAGAACACAATGTATGCGTCCTAAGAAAACATTGATATGCTCAGATACCTGTCTCAGCTGTTAAATCCCATGCACCCATCTCCTCTGCAGTGCATCTGTTTCAGCAGCCAACCCTGCTTCACCATGCTCCTTGCTAACCTCATTTTAACAGTCTGAAAGCTCTCCTGCAAGCTTCCCAAAGCACCCACACAGATGAGAAATTACGTTGAGCAAAGGCTACAAGTCTGGCTGCTGGCGTTGCTGCTCTTCTACCTATTAAGTGAAAAACATTTGTTTATGCCTTGCGTAGGGTCACGTTACGAGGATCTCTAAAATGAAATAACCAGTGCCGAGAGGCTGAGTGAACATCCCAGGTGGGCCCCTTCGGCCCCCCGGGTGAGCTCTGCAAATGGCCTGACAGCGAGCAGAGCAGCCCTGCTAGTACAGCCACGAGCAAAAGCACCAGAGATCAACAACTCATTTTTTACAGGCCAGTGGGCTGACCTCTGGGCAGCATTGGAACGAGTCAGCATAAAGGTGACACAGCTCCGCACATCATTATAAATCACCCAAACCAACCGGCAGAAAACCCGTGTGCTGATGGAGTTTAGCTTATAGCTTTTATTTCTTCCTCCCTCTTTTGTCTTTATTACCAGAGCTCTCCCCCATCCTCTCCCAGTGCCCATATGGCAGGTATCACGAGGGGCGAGCGGAACGTTCCGGTTCCACTCACCGAGCGGCCGCACAGCGTGCATTGCTGGATGTCACGCCGGCTGATGATGCAAGCACTGCCTGTTGTCCAGGGAGTGGGATGCAGGTGGTGGTGTGTGACCTAATTCTGGGCTACTTGGGGTTGCGAGGAACGTGCAATCTAGTGATAGCAGGAGGAGAAGGGAATCGTTACCAAAGTCAGGAGTGAGTCTGTGTTTTCAAAAAAGGAAGTAAGGAAGTAAGGCCAAAACAACAGTGGAGCGTCTCTGCTTCCAGGTCTTAGGGTGAGGAGTTCATTTGGGAAAAGCCTGCAGTTAGGAATTGAGAAGCTTGGATGAGGCAGAAAGAAACCCAATTGCAACAGAGGGGACAAAGATCAGCCATGTAAGCTACAAAGAAAGAAGTATCATAAATTCAAGATGCATAACCTCATAGAATCATAGAATGGCCTGAGTTGAAAAGGACCTCTAAGGTCATCTAGTTTCAACCCCCCTGCTATGTGCAGGGTCACCAACCAGCAGACCAGGCTGCCCAGAGCCACATCCAGCCTGGCCTTGAATGCCTCCAGGGATGGGGCATCCACAACCTCCTTGGGCAACCTGTTCCAGTGCCTCACCACCCTCTGTGTGAAAAACTTCCTCCTAATATCTAACCTAAACCTCCCCTGTCTTAGTTTAAAACCATTCCCTCTTGTCCTATCACTATCCACCCTTGTAAGCAGTCGTTCCCCCTCCTGTTTATACTCTCCTTTCAGTCCTGGAAGGCCACAGTGAGGTCTCCCCAGAGCCTTCTCTTCTCCAAGCTAAACAAGCCCAGTTCCCTCAACCTTTCTTCATAGGAGAGGCGCTCCAGCCCCCTGATCATCTTAGTGTGAAAATCCACTACAGCAGGGTACAGAGCCTCCCTCAGACCAAGCTGGAAGCCAGTTTTGGATGGTGATGTCCCATTATTTCTCACCCACTGCAATCCATGGTTCATCACCTCTGCACTCAGGAAAACAGAGGTGTCAGTTTGGCCAGACTCCTGGTACAGCCATACTCCTCACCATTAGCCTGCAGTGGAAGTAGAGAGAAAACATTCCACAGTGGGAAATGGAAACCTTTGCTGCTTCTAATGCTCCCCAAATCTGGTTTTCTTAACAGCATAGGACAAACAGGAATTCCACTGCCTTCCAACAAGCCCATTCACCCCTTTAACAAAAAAATCTGCTTCCCCAGCTGACCATTAACAGTCACTGCTGCAAGGTGTCTCAGGTTTTCTGCATGTGTAACTGTCCTGTAACTGGGGCAAATGTATCATCTGTTCATTCACCAGGTTGATTTCTTTAATCATTCCTCCTTCACACGATATACGCAACAAAATGAGCTCCGTAGCAACAGGGTAAATTTTCACAGCTGACTCTCCCTCTCGTAGGATTTTTGGCATGGGCTGACACATCCTTGATTTTCTTGTCACTTGAAGATTTGGTTATATTTTAGAGTAACTCCTTCATCCCTAGAGGAAGCCAGCACTGTCCTACACATACAAACAACATCTCAAATTTACATCATTGCCCTCCAGTCAAAATCCAAAGGGATTCCACAGATTGTACAGAAAAGAAAATCAGAAGCAATTGATTTGCACAAGGCATAGCACTCTTTTAGTTAAAGGAGATTCTCAGCTGATCTGCATGTATATTCTTGAAGTCATTGGGGCCTTTATCACACTCATCCTATCAATCTCCTCAGCCACAGGGACAACTCTGCCGATCCCTGAAGATGGCTGTTCTATCACTGAGTCTGCACACAAAGCCCGTACAGAGCTGCGGCTGGTTTATACTACATGGCATGTACCCCCACAGGGTGCCAACCAAAGGGACCTGGACAGGTTGGAGAAGTGGGCCCTTGTGAATCTAAAGAGGTTCACCAAGGCCAAGAGCGAAGTGTTGCACCTGGATTGAGGCAATCCCAGATATGTGTACAGATCAGGAGAATTCATTGAGAGCAGCCTGGCCAAGAAGGACTTGGAGGTTCTGGCGAACAAGAAAGCTAAATTTGAGCCAGCAGTACGTGCTAATGGCCCAGAAGGGCAGGGGACTGGCACACTGCAAACTGTTGCAGGGAAAAGCTTCAAAACAAGGAGGTAGGGATAGAAAGGCAAAGGGAAGAAGGAGATCTAGACCAGCCTGTGGGAACAGGAAACTAGTTTTGGACTTTTTAGACATCCTCTCCCCCCATTCTATCTGAATAAAAATAATTAGGACTCAGGTTTGAGTCCAATGAGTCAAGGATGGGGATGTTTGCTAAACCAGAAGCAAAAGATGATCCACTTTGAGCTAGAGGGAAATCAAGAGGAGAAAAAGTGCAGAAACATGTGCAGAAAAGATAACAGCAGGATTTAGCAACCATAAGGAATGGGAAGAGAGATGAGTAAGGAGAAGGGAGTTAAACCAATCGTTGCAAGCTGCTTCACGGTTCTAAGTTAGCAAAGAAACAAATTCAAATGGATGTAAACAAAGGACTATCCATTAGGGGCCTCATTCCCTACAATCAAGCAAACTATTGTCCAGAAGTTTTAAATCCTTGACACGCGCACGCGCTAAATTACAGAAAATGTGAAACATCAGCTAATCAACAACTTGCCTTAGAAGTCCTGCCCTCAAGCAGTTACTGCGCTCAGTAGGCTCTTCTGACCATCTGTCAATATGTGTGGGAAAATAAATGATAAGGACCCCAACGCAGCAGCTCTGTAAAGGTCTGGAAGTAAAATCCATTCTGCCAACATCAGTACAACACACATTATGTTTGTGAGGCTTAAATTCTGTTCTTGACAGCTCCCATCCATCCGTCTCTCATGTTGAAAGTATGAGGTGGCTGTTTCTTGTGTCCCAACAGATGGTTGCAACACCACCAGGAATCTTTGCATGGCCTCCCAGAGCCATGCCCTACTTGCCTTCACACCATCTTGAGTGCTGCTGATCAATCTCCAGAGCTTCATATTTTGTTTTCACACCACCTGATATGCTTGGACCAAAGGGAACAAAAGCTGGACTGCAGAGCCTGCCCTACTGGGGCTGCTGAAGCCATGCGCAGGGTTAGGGAAAGCTGCAGCTATTCTTTGGCAGCTGACAGGTGTGCAGGGCAGCTGACATTTGCTAAATAGCTAGGATCAGGCCTTTAGCTTGTAAGCCAGGCAATACTGGTGCAGAAATCAAGAGACAGCACAGAGCAAATCCAATGGTGCTCTTCCCTTTTAGCTAATAAGAAGCAAATCTCATGCACCTACAGGGTTAATGCGAGCAACATCAGTCAGACTGGAGTTTATGCACAGCTTTGCTGCTCTCAATGAAGTAAAGGGCAGGCAGTGATTAACAGCACAGGTAGGTGGGCTCTGCTGAGGCTTCTTAGGGTGTTTCAACCCAAATGTCCTCTCTACTTGCAATAGGAGCCTTCCACACTGACAGAACACAAGTCTCACACCTGCCACAGCAGCTGAACCACATTTCAACTACAGTTTCAACTGCAGAAGCTGAACATGCCATTGCCTTCTGATGCCTACCTTACGCTAACTGATGGCTTGGTTAGCTGGACAACATTTGATGTCTGTATTTGCCCATCTGGATTCTGTTAAAGCTCTCGTAATATCCTTCCATAAGCATCACGGTGCATGGCAGGCACACTGGTACCACTCACATACCCTCCTCTTGTTGTCAGTGGTGAACTGACCCTTCACAGGCTACCATGGCACATGAACTCACCATCCCTAATCCACAGCTCCTTGGAGTGAAGGGTGTTATGCTTCCGAGCAAAGGACTAACAGCTGTGGGAGGCAGTTGTAAGACAAGATAGAAGAAGGGGCAGGAACCTCAGGCTTGCTTTTTCCTCACCTATACGTAGGCACCTGCATAAAGGACCTTTCATAGCTTGTCCTTCCTGTATTCGTGGGCAAAGGCTCAAAGGACCTATCTAGTCTGCGGTCCTGCAGAGCTCTGGCTGCACAACCTCATTTGGTGTCTCTCATGTCTGGCAGGATATGACCTGTCTTTCAGGAATACAGCCAGCCTGTCTGTAGGACTTCAGTGAAAAGCTCCCAACAAGAGGCCAACTCACGGCATTTCTTCTTTTTGCTCAGCTTCAAAGTTACACAAGTTCAGTGCCTCTGCTCAGTGTTATATCATATCACACCTAAAATTACACAGATAGAGAAAAACTTGGACTCCCTTTGAGGATTTTACTAGGCTTCACCAAACTTTGAGCCCTTGTGTTGAGGGTCTGGAGGAGAGAGGGAAGAGATAAGTCTCCTTAGTTCTGGGCATATGGGTAACAACAAAGCACCTAGTTCTGTTTTGTCTGTTATCCAGAAGTGCTGTGTTTCACTGAGCCCTAGAAGCATACAAGACACACAGCCCACACAGGAAAAAAAACTGTCCTAAAAGTGGCAGGAGGAGGAGAAGAGCTCAACAGTTTTAATTTAGTTTGTGTCTTTAATATTGCATGGGTGCTCTTTGTTCATGTTATGTAGCACGCAAGCAGCGCACAGAACAAATCACTGTCTGCTGCACTAGAACAAGCAAAAAACAGATACACAAACATATGCAGATTCATTTGTGCTTTCCTTGCTCCTTCGAGTATGCTTTTATATATTTTGTTCACATTTAGAGTTCAGAGAGTATCCCAATGCAGCAATCATGCACTGATAACTATTATGGTTTAGGGACACTTTCACGGCTGCCACATGAGCAGCAGAAAGCAAAAAGGTTGTGTACAACACAAATTTCCCTTTTTGGCTTTCTGAAAAGCCCCTGAGTTGGACATAAGGAGCCTTTGGGGCTGTAGGAAACCAGCCCCAGAGCTTCTGCAGCTCTAAGCATTTTCCATCTGAGCTTCTAATGTGAATGAATGTGAAAGAATTTCTGCCTCTTTTCATGGTGAAGATAGACACTTAAACATGAACTGAAGGCTGGGTAGAAAAACTGAGGAAGAGCAGAGAGATGAAGTTGTAAGTCACATGTGGTATCCAGCAGATGGAGAACAGTCCCACTCAAATAAGGAAATCGAATGTCAGTCCACTGCTACCCTTTCAAAACTGAATCTCTCTGCTGACTCCCAGGAAAATCCAGCTTCAAAGGCTGAGCGCCTGCTCACAGGAATAGGCAGACAGGAGAACATGCACACAGGGAAATAACTTGAGTTTGCTCTCCTCCTCTATCAAAGAAAGTCCTCTCTGTCATGTATTTTTCACAGAACTGTACAGGAGAGGAGCAGGAGAGGAAGGAGGAGGTGGGAGGAGGGGAAGGGGAAATACGGCATTTCCCATCCGCTCTACAGGAGGAAAGGCACAGTGGGAAGCAGCAAAGGAGCTGGGTGCACATCTTCCGCTTGGACAAGTGCAACTCAGGAACAAGTAACTTGTGGAGACCAGGGGAAGGAAAACGAGCAAGCAGGAGAAAGATGATCAGAATACATAAGAAAGGAGAAGAGGAGTGATCTAAGCCTACAGGATGAAACACCTTGGGAAGGCTCTGTGTTTTGGTGGGACAAACAGATGTATATACCAGATGTGGGACAAGCAGCCAGATGTGTTTATACACGAGTTTAAGAATCAAAATGAAAGCATGTAAACACAGAAAATAATAGGCTTTGTGTGGGGAAAAACTGGAAGTAATGAGAAGGGAGAATACAGAAATAGGATATAGCGTTTGGGTCTGCTTTTACACATTCACTCAAGCTCCTGTCCAACCTCAAGAAGGGACTACTCTCAATTTCAGCAGAAGATATCCCCGTTTGAATGTGTCCCTCCATAAAGGATATTCTGCCAGCACCTCTAATCAGCCTTCTCTCACAACCAAGGACATGCCAAATATCTGGAGTCGATTCGTTTTGAAAGCTAAAACAGTACCAGCAATAGTAACAATTCCTGGCTGAGTCACATCTTCATTTTAAGCTTCACACATTACCCATTCAAAGGATTTCATTTGAAAATTATTATTGTTGAAGCTTCTTTTCTTTTCGTTTTCTTTTTTTTTCTTTTATTTTCTCTTTTTTCAGTAGCTTGGATGAGTAGGATCAAGATTTCCTGCTTTATGGATGAGATGCTTTTTAGAACATTACAGGGTTTTTCCTTCCTCCTCTTCCCAGCCCTCACACACCTCTATTGGTGGGAACTTTCCTTGCAGACACCGTGCTTCCCAAGGACAGACTTGGAGAGAAGATGAACTATTTCCCTTACATCATTTTAACGTTGGCTCGGAGGCTGATGAAAACGGTTGCATGGGTGTACTGTGTGAGCAGATGAAGCTGCAACCACATGTCTTCACTCTTTCTCTTGTAATCTGATACCTGGCTTTAGTGATCCCTCCAGCTCTTGAATTAGGAATGGAAAATATGAGAGCTCTGTTTCGCAGCAAAGGTTTAGACACACACACATACACACACACACACACACATACACACACACACACAGACATCCCTGGGCTACTTGCAAGTGGTATTTGCTTTACACTGGACTTTAACACCTGACAGGAACAGCGCACACAGGCTGTGTACCCATACACATACCCACTCCTGGGGTGCGCAGCACTGCTCACACTGGGTGGTCTGAAGCCTGAACCCGAGTCAAGCCTGAAGCCTAATTCTTAAAGCCATCTCCGTTGTGTTGTACCTCACAGCTCCAGCTGCCAAGGGTGCAAATAATGGCATTTGAAAGCAAACAGCTACCGCAAAAGGAATGAGACATTAAAAAAGCCAATAGCTGCTTCCTGCGTAACTGCCGTTTGTTGCAACAGTACAACAGGCTGCTGGGCTAAAGGCTTTATAAAAACGTTCTCCCTAACCATCATGCTCATCTTCCAAGTCCTTTGAAAAACATTTCTAAAGCATCTCCCCGGCTATTTATCTTATTACATGCTCTCTGCCACACAACCAGCAAATCCCAAATCCCAAAGCAGAGCTCAAGGAGCCCCCTGCAAACACAGCTCTCGTGGCAGCATGCAGTGTAAGTGGCATTCCCAGGCTGCCCTCGTGCTCCTGTAAGGATTGCAGCACGTTCACATGCTCACAAGGCAAAGCTTCCTCACTGGGCGCTGCGTCTCAGCCACTTCGGTGACACAGTTCCAGCATTTGCCAAGTAGCTTGCATCATGTAACATGCTGCGAGGCTTTTCACAGCAACATGACTCACAAGCTTCCCTTCGGGGGCCCTTTCCCAAAAGCCATGCTGCAGCTCTGACACCCGTGAGCTTCCCCACCTCTGTGTGAAACAGTAGCAGGAATCCTGGACTTCTTTTGCTCCCTTCTGCAAGCAGCTCTGCCCTGCCAAGCTCCACATAACGCTGGCTCTCAGTGTTTACAAGGCAAGAGGACTATCACTTTTCACAACATCACCAAGTCATTTTCCCATTAAGCTTTCGATGCGAATCAGGTAGCAAAGTGATGGGAAAACAGCAAAAATACTGTTGCTCCTCCCTCAGGAATATGAGTTTGTGGTGCTGCTGATTGTTTGAGAGAGGCCCCATTTCAGTTAATGTGGGATTAAATTCTGTCATTTGAGCCATCCAGTGATACTGGCAGGTAATGGTGAAGATCTACATGGAAACAAAGCTTAATTTTGCCTTCTTCCACCGTAGTGTAAGAACACTCATTTTTACTGACTGGCAACAGGATTTCCAGAATGATTTGCTATAGCTCTGAAATGGCATGCATCATTAAAGGTGTAGCATTTTGGGGGAATGGTGAGAAACAGTGTGCAGTGCAAACTAAGCAGTGTAAAAACACACCAAATTAAGCATTACTCTGTCTTAGGCTGCTGGTTCCTGAGCTGAAGTTTGAAGAGATCTGCTGAGCTGCAGGATATTGGCTCTCCATCTTGCCTCCAGCTGCTTCTACAGATGTCCGGGCTCTTCATTGCCAAGAAGAGCTAGGAGGCTAGTGAAAGCAGCTGGAAGAGAAGGAGGTGGAGGAGGAGTCAGGCTTGCAGCCTCAGGGGAGGGCACGAAGGGGAGGAGAGGGAAAAGGTACTGCCCACACGTGCTCCACAACTTTGGCTGGAACGTGTTGACCACTAGGAAAATGCATAATGAATGAGGAGAGAAAATGAGGCACAGGGCAGTTTAAGGGGTTCCCCTCCACACTTTTTTTTTTTTTTAAAGAGAAGAGAGCTAGGAGAGTGAATCAATTCATTAGGCAGCATCTCAGCAAGAAGCTGGGAACAAATAGGGTAGAGGCTCTACAGAGAACCGACAAGGAGGGGGAGGGAGAAAGATAGCAATAAGGTGATCAAATACTAGTGGTGTATGCAAGAGCAAGAGAGACTCACTTAGCAGATGGGAGGAGTGAAGAAGAAATGATTAATAGAGAACGTGAGGCCCTTCCCCCTCCCTCAAGCAGAACTAATCACGTGGAAGACAGCTAAAATGTTACTTCCTAATATTGCTTTGATGCAGTAGTTGCCGCATGACAGAGGAGAACAAGCCTGTCCCCACGACAGTCTCCCTAGAGCATGGAGTCGAACCCCTGCAGCAGAGCAACCACCACCTTTTGACTGCTGGTGCTGAAGGGCTGCCTGTCAGGATGCATCTGTCTCATCTGTCATATCCTGAGAGCTTCTGTGTGCTCCTGCCACCAAGTCCTGCAGCAAGTCAAAAGCAGCATTCTGCTTTCACCCAGGTCACCTCCCAGAGAAAAATGATTGGTCTTCTTGTGCAAGCCAAGTCAGATTGTTAAACTTCCCTGAACCAGGAGCCAAAAATCTCCTCACCTGCTGTCAGAACATACCTCTGACCAAGCATTCGTGCAGCCACACCTGGATACTAATCCCCTGCTTTTCAGCACTGGCAAGCTCTGCTGCTACACTCACTGACCAAAGGCATAGGTCAGCTCTGCAGCTGGCCTGCTCCCCTGGGCTGCAGGATGAAGCACAGGCTCCTTTTACACTGCACCTTTCTCACCCTGGCCTGCTGCAAAATGGAAGAGAAAGAAGGAACATAACCACAGAAATAAATACATTAGCTAAAAGGAGAGAGACTCCTGTGGATTTCTGGTGAAAGCTTGCCATCAGGACTGCCATGCACTCAGCTAGTGTGGGCAACAGATAAAGTCCCCTTCCCAAGAAACATTCCTTCCTACATTTTGCAGGTATGACCATGTCCATCCATCTCCTCAATTTTCGCTTTTACAGAAGAAACAACCTCAGCACCTTCATTTTCTCCTCACAGTCATGTCTGCCAAATCACCAATCCTTCATGCCACTTCCCTCTAGATTTTTTTTTTCTTTTAAAAACAAACAAACCTGGCCTGCGTGAGCTGTTCTGCTGTTTTTAAAGGCTGCAAGCAAAAAAAAATGGTGCAAGGCCCCAGCTGAAGCCTCACCAAGCTGGGCTGGGTGGAAGAATCTCTGCACCCTCCTTGCTTATAAATCCCAGCTTGTCTTTATCACAGCTGTACAAGCCTGGTGACTCGTGTCAGCCCAGGGGCCACCATCAGCTCCAGCTCCTTTCTGCAGAACCGTCTCCCACACAGCATCTGGGCTGTCTGTTCTTCTCACTAAGAGTACAACTTTGTTCTTGTCCTTTACCAAACTGCCTCTTATTTCCCCCAGGTGGCTTTTCAAAGTTGTCAAGGTTTTGAATCTTAACCCTATTCTCCAGAAAGTTCAGCGCTCTTCTTACATCTGTATCATTTGCAAGTGTAATGAGGTTTCACAGCAGAAATATCCCCACTGTGCACCACTTCTGGGGAGGACACACAGGAACTGACCACTGAGGATAGTGTGTTTGTGATGTTGTGCCCTACAACAGCCGATGCCTGGAATTTCCCCTGGAAGGAACCCAAGAGCCACAACGCAGTGCACAGGATGAGGGTGGTGAGGGTATCACGCAAACATGTTCTGCTTGCAGTGGGCTGCTGCTTTCTGCCACAGTACAATAACAAAAATAATTCAGATCAGTTGCCGTGCTGCAATTCAACCCAGCATGAGGGAGAAAACACACAGATAAAAAAGTGCAAAAGCCTCAGCAAGACAAAATGAAAAGGAGCGTTTGCCTGATGATGAGCCTCCAGAAGAACCAACGGTGACGCCTCCTGACTAAAAACAGGCAGGGTCCCTTTACAGGACCCGTATCCTGAAGCTTTCCACCTCCTCTCACCAGTAAGCATCACTCCTGCAGCAAGAAGCAAAGCCTGCTAAATCCATGCAAGACATCTCCTACCAGATACTTTCTCCCCAAAATTCTGAGGCTATGCTACAATGGCAGGTAACCATAGACAGGTACAAGGTAAGCACAAATTAAACCATGGCTAAAGGCAAGGAGACAGAAGTAGGCAAAAAGCTGGCTGCATTTCTATCAGACAACTGAGCTGGAAGGACCTGAAAGCATTTCACAGACAAGTTACCCCTTCAGCCTCCTTTCTCCCACGTGAATAAGCACCAAGCATGCCCTGGGCTGCAGCAGCACCTGGTCACCATCCATAGCTTTGGGCAATATGGCAAAAGGGCTCTTTGATCTGAGGCAGTGTTTCAGGGCAGCAAATTGTAGATGTCCTATGGGACAATGTTTGTTAAACCCATAGCACGTAGTACTGGGCTATAAATTCCATCAATTGCCCACTGTTATAAAAATTAGTTTTCTTAATAAGAGGAACATGCTGAGACCAGGTACAAACACATTTGACTAAAATCCATCCAATCCCTCTCCTACTTATGCAGCTGCAAAGACTTTGACTTTATGCTGGGAAAAAAAATACTCAAAATTTACCGTATTCTTTTACACCCAGCTCCCATGCTTAACAGAGAAGCAAAAGACAGCCTGTGCCTAACTTCTGTGACTCAAAGCAGCAGGCACAGGGACAAAATCGAATGCCAGAAAAATAAGGAAATCCAAGTTCAGTGGGTTATTGGGATTTCCAGTAGAAAAGTAGCTGGTCCTAACACCAGTGGGGAATCCAGCTTTCTCTTTATGAATAAGAAAGCTGAGAGAGCATGGCGTATGCCAACAAGATTGCCAAGAGATTATCATAATCACCAGCAGCACAAACCTTGCCTTTGCCTTGGACAGTTTCAGCCTCAGAATGACCAACTCCTACATCTGAAGGCAGCCAGAGTCCAAATGAACGTGGTCCATAACATGGGAACACGATGATGGTAGCCTACAAAAGCACTGTGAGCAGAGCACTTAAAACAACAAGAATGTGTTTTATCTGCTTCTTAACACCAGAGCTTTTTTTTTAAAAAAAAAAAGAATCACTGCAGGAGACTGCAGAAGAGAAATGAAGATTTTTGTTTGTTTCTAAGCACTGCAAAGCTTTGTAGTTTTCCTAACTCTGTACACCATATAAATCCCCCGATCAGCAAGATTTACTGCATTCGGAAGTACTGGGTGGAGTGCTCCAGCAGAACTGGACCACTGCTACAGAAGGATTTAAAATAAAAGTGATGTCAGGAAATGGGTGGGGGCAGGGAAGGGGAGAATAGCAAATGACATAGCCCACGATCAGGAAACTCACTTGGCAAGATTTGTGGAAAACCAGAGGTATACAGGAATAAAGCAGCGCTCCGGCTGCTCCCAACCCTAATCTGTTCCCGTTATCGAAGATCAAAGAAAAGAGGACAGTTGCCAGCTCTGGAGAATTGGGAGCAGTGCCAGCTGACGACACGCTGTGATAGGCAGCCACTTGGGCCTGGGTGAGGCCTGCTATCATGTGATGTGTGCTTGATAGGGAGGGAGCAGGGGAGGGAAACACCAACTGCAAAAAGCACCTACTGTATGCTTACTCAAGAAAGGTTACTCAAGAGGGATGCGGCAGGAAGAAAGAAAAAGCATTCCGCATCTATAAATCAGATCCAGCAGAATGTTGTTAGAGAGGTTTTTGCCTTTTCTGGGCAAAAACCAGGAGGCTTCACAGCAGCAAGCACAATAGGCAATGCCACACTTAGCCAGATGCAGCTGCAGCACCACGCTGCTTTCAGGGGAAATCTGTCAAGGCAGAATTGAAATAGCAAAATGTTTTTACATCTGCAGACAGGCCAGCGAATCCCCAAAACCTCACCAGAAAAGGGGTGCCAGCAGTCACCCTGGTGGGCCTGGTTAATGGAGCTTGGGGCTCCCATACAGCCAGGATGGATGCAATAAAATGCTTCTGGATGTCTGTGCTGATACAACTTGCAGAGGAGAGTGAATTTCTTGTTCCTGCACTGAGGAGCTACCTAGTGATGATCTGCTCAAATGCAGGAGCTCCAAGGATGGAAGATCACAGCAGCTCCAGAATGGTGATGCTGACTGCTGTCCTCCCCCTGAGCTGGGAGATTTCTGTGTCCTGTTCCATATATTCATCCACATCTGGATTGAGGCACAATTCTGTGCCACAAACCACAGAAGTTGAACAGATGCACTGGAGGGATAGGGTAAGGAAATACTATCATCGGGAATTCAACAGAGTAAAGGGTATGGCAGATGCGCTACAGCAATGGGAATGTTGAAGGGCTTGGCATTGAACTCAGGTCACCTGAGTCCCACTGCCCATCCTGCACAGCCCCTGCTCTCCTCTCCTTTATGGCAGCTTGGGAATCAGGAGCTCCTTCAGGGAGATGCCTGTTTTGGAGGATTTTTTAAAAATTAATCTGCAGAGCACCTATGCTCTTGGGTAGTTTAGGTCTTAATGAAAAAGGAATTCCCCTCCAAAGAAACCACCAAATACAAAACAACGCAGGCCAGCTTTGAAAACCAGAAAATGCATTAGCATAGCATATTAGTGACAAATTTGGGGCAGCAGAGAAAAACTGAAGTACATAAAACATGGGAGAGAGTTAAAGGAAACACATCTGCAAAGAAGATAATTCAGAGGGATAAAGCCTCTCAAGTTACCAATAGCCTCACAACAGTTTGTGGTTGTAAAACATCAGGTACCAAAACAATAAAAATTAGGTGTTTCATTTGAGAGCCTCAGCTTGGAAAGATATTTCTGTTTTTTTCGATCCAAGAAGCGAGGGCCCAGTTAGCACTTAGCTGCACACCCTTGTTGATAAGCCTGAGAAGTCTCCCCTTCTGAGCCAGCCGTCCTCGGCAGCCGTCCAGCATGCTCACAGGACAGCCTGTTTCTGCACGCGCGGGGCAGACAGCACTGTGTTTTGGCAACCTGATGTCGATTTAACACCACTTATCTGACTTTCCAAGAGACAGAAAATACTTGGATATGCTTCGTAAAAAATGTGGCTAATGTGGGGATTGCGTTCTTTTTAAGACTATTTAATTAGGCCATGAGTCACACATGATACAACTACTCGCAATGTAGTCTGGGGAGAACCAGGCCTGAGACGCGACTGCCAGATACTGGGTTTGGTCCCTTGGCCTAGAGGGACCTGTTTTTCCCACTGATCAAAAGGAGTCAAAATTAGAGGAACAAAATCAATCAGTTGTGGCTGTCTGAGCGCTGCTAAGAAAGCTACTGCTGGCACTCCAAGGTACTCCCTGTGTGCACTTTCTGCTGTGTGAAACCAGTAGAGTCACTACCTGAAACTAGAATCACCAGTTTGTTTTAATTTTGTACGTCTAGTTATTGGTGATTCTCTCTCTTTAGGTGTTTGCGCTCCTCCTTAATTAACCCAAGTCTCTGCCTCTGGGCAGTGACAACAGTCACACACCCGTATCTCCAGCATGAAGGAAAACACCTATCCGCCACACACACTGAGCCTGAACCCTTTTAAAAGGGTCTGCAAGTGATCCTGAGCTTCACAACAACCGTTCAATTCACTTCCCAAAACATCATCATCTCATTGGAGTAATTAGCAGGTTTTAATGGCCAGCGGTTTCATGAGCAGCGCTTGCGTTAGCAGCATCAGAAGTATCAGGCTTGCTTTTTGCTTTGCCTCACCATTTGATACATCTCCAAAGCTTGACTGGCTTTGCTTCACTCACTTTTAAAATCACACCTGGATACCCAACTTGGTGACATTTACGCTTAACTTCTATCCCAACCTCATTTAAACCACTGCTGAAGTTTGCCCTGTTTGCCTTAGGAAACGCAAAGGTAATGGAAAGATTCTTGAAAAAGAAAACTAGGAGACAAACAGATCTTGACCAGTTTCTGGAACACAAAGTGTTTTTGAGTACTCTTTTCTTATTTTTTGGTACACACAATCATACAAAACCAATGCTTCAAGAACACTCACTTCAACTGGAAACAAATGTCACTACAAATATTTCTGTGCTCATGTCTACCTACACACAAAAGACAACATTATACCTTGAACTGCACCCAAAACATACCCCTACTAAAATCATTAGCATTGTCTGATGATAAATAAGGGAAAAAATTGACCTGTTATGCAAAAATCTAATAAACTAAAAAAGCTCAAATGTAAACTCACTGTCAGAGTAGTAGCTCAAGGGATCAGACTGAAATTACATAGAAAAGTAAAAAGTGAAATAACCAATATGCAAAGACATCCTCTGCCCACCCGCCTCCAGTCTTGCTAAAAGCATAAAAATCACCATGGCAGGAAAAAATATCAGAGACTGAGCTCCTTGCATCCCTTCAGAATGAGGCCACTTCAATTTAAGGTTGAATGATACTGCCAGAAAAGCATGAGGGTATTCTGACTGTGTTCATACCCACCCTGAATAAGAAGATGGCTTTGGAGACTGTTTAACTTCTTCTTTTTACTTTTTGTTTTCTTTTTTTCATAGTGGTTAGCTTTGCAGACAACTGTTAAATATGCTTTACTGATAATAGATGAAAAGAGAAATGCATGGATGTTTTGGCTTCAACACTCATTAAGAACACAGAGCAGGTACAAGCCTTCCTGTTCCTTGGTAGGATCAGTGTCAGACCTTGCACTTTCCTGCCTACAGCCATTCCACCTTTAGCTGTGATCCAGACAGCTTCTGCAAGCCAAGCAGGGTCAGGTTGGGTCAACAGGCAAAGGAAAAGCCCCCAAGGAAGAATCCAAGTGCTGTAGATTCCAGAACTGGTGGGGATGCAGCAGCACTGCCCTGCTCTCTCAAGGCCTGCCTACCCATAGGGAAACTGCTATATGGTCACCCAGCTGCATATATGCAGTCTGGTATCTCACAGTCTAACAACTCTCCACACAGATGCCAAATAGATACAAGATGCCCTCATGCAACACAGATAACACCACTTTCAAACCATATTCTGCACTACCATATTCTTCAGAAACCATATTCTTCACTAGGAGAAGTGAAGGCACAATACCTTGTACACCCTCACACCTTTGCTCACTGTCACACAGTAGTGTTGAATGAAGGAACAAGCAGGTTTTCATGCCGCAAGAAAACAAACCTAGCAAACGTTTTGCAGATAAGTGAAACATCTCAATCAGCCAGCTATTAAAAATCCTGATCAGCTTCCATTTTGGTTACCTTAAATTATCCACAGCTTGCCACTGCATCTCATAGATTCTCACACTTCCTGACCCAGTGCCTCCTGTGCTATCCTGCTGTCAGAGAGCTTCTGTGTTCCACCCAGTGCCAGGCTGTGTACCAGGAGAGAGGAACAGTTCCTGTGTGCAAGCACACATTGTTTGCAAAGTGCATTGGGATCTTTTGTGATTAACTCTTACAAGTAGGACCTGCTGAGTTACTTCTGTTAGTGTTATGAATGTGCTATATTATGACTCCAATTCACATTATGGTTAGAAAGAGCTGTCTGAAAAGCACAGAACGCTTCGGTACTCATTTGTGGAGAAGCTCTAAAAACCTTTGGAGGATGTTTACAGGAACCTTTAGAATTGGCCAGTAACACGATTGGGTTTGTATGCCTGTGGAGAATATGCTGCAGCTGTAACTCCTGCCACTTCTGTAAATTTGCTTTGACTGGAGATGGCATGAACTCTGAGGGATGTGGATCACAACAACTTTGCAGTCACTGCAATGAAGACCGTGGAAAGGAAGCTGTGGGAGTCAGGTGAGGAAAACCCCAGGACTCTCAAATACCCACTCTGCAGAGTCAAAATGATTTCATAGTCACACTGCTTAAGAACAGGACTTCCTCAGGGACACACTATTAAACATACAGAGGAAGCATTTCAAGAGAAACTGTATTAACAACTTGATTTCTGATCTTTTCACTTTCAGCTACTTAGAAGTATCTCGAGTCACTCCTAAAAACGATACAAAGCAACTGCATAAGGTATTCTGCTGGAGGGAGGGGGGGGAACAGAACACAACATACTCAGCTTCTCTTTCATTATTTCCTCCAGATAAAGTTCTAAAGTTCAGATTTTCATTTTTATCAATTGACGTTTTTAATTTTTCAGTCCACTGAGTTTTTTTGTTTGTTTTAAGAACAGAGCCCGTGACAGCATGCAATGCAAAAACCAAAGGAATTAACACAAGTCCCAAAGCTCTCTACAGTTTCACTTTCCACTGTTTCTGCAATGAGCAGTCCATCAGAAACAGCCTTCTAACAGCCATATACGAAAATGGAGGGGACAGGAAGAGAAAGCAAAAGCAAGCCATGAAAGTCCTTTTCTGCTGCGGCCACACGCACACTCCTGAATCATCCCCGCACACACTGCATATTTAGAAGGAAGAAACAACTGCATTATTGTATAAGACTGATTTGAGTCAAATACAGGATAGTACAATTTCAGGCTGTGTCTAGTTGTAGATAGTAGAAAATCTCCGGACCAATTATTACAAGAGTCTTTAAAAGTTCTCACATCAGGAAATGACACACAAAAGAAAAGGAACTCTCCCCATCTCCCCCCAGAACTGAATTTGCAACACAGCATTACTGCCTGTTTTTCTTCTGTGTACCACAGGCACTACAGAACCTGACAGCAAGCACAAAGATCACTACTACAGGTCCAAAATAAATTTTACCCTTAGATGCACACTAGTTTTTTTACACTGACTTCATGTGTGGAGAATCTCCACACCTCTCTTCAGCTTGTTGGTTTTTTATTTTTATTTTTTCATCTGGATGTGGCTCTGGTCAGCCTGGTCTTGTGGTTGATGACCCTGCACACAGCAGGGGGGTTGAAACTAGATGATCTTTATGGTCCTTTTCAACCCAGGCCATTCTGTGATTCTGTGAAACGTAACCAACCAAGCAGTCGTAAGAGGCAGCTAAGAAACTTATGCCTTACTCTAAAAAAGCAAAGCAAAACAAAGTGAATTTTTTTTTTTTTTTTTTCCCACCCAAAGGGAATCCTACCCAATTCTGGAGCAGACAAGTGCAGAATAAATAAAGCATGGTTTACATCAGCTTTCACAGACTCCTCATTTTCTTGTGACTTTACAGATACTATGTCCCTCTTAAAATATATAGGGATATACTTTCCTTCCCAGTTACTGTCACCATCAAGGAAGTCTAATAGGGTAAAGAAAGAAATCACTAGTGACTCACAAAACATTGCTGAAACACAGGAGTTAGAGAATGGACTGTGAAAGAAAAGTGCTCTCTGTAACATCTGTCACTTATAGTAACTTTCTAAGCTAAAGCTAATAGAAAATGTTTTCAGACCCACATGTTGAGCTGCTTATCCCCCCAGGCTGTTTTGTTTAAAATAACATTCATTATTCAAAAAGAGAAAAAAGAAAACAAACAAAAAGTAAAAAAACCAAAACCACCAACCCTGCCGTTTGTGAGAGTTAGGGCCTAAGAAAGTGCCAGGAGATAAGCAGAGCCCTGCCAGTCACATCGAGCCGTGCTGCTGCCATTGTAGCCGCCGTGCTGCTGGAAGCCTTGGTTGGCCAAGCCACACTGGTGCTTGGCACAGCATGCCTGTGGCTCCTGGCTCTGCTGCACAGCCCTGCCAGAGACCAATGCTGCTGGAGGAAGCAAGCCCGGGCCAGCAGATGTTACTAACACTTACTCCTGTCGCCAGCAGAAAGGACAAGAAAAAATCTTGAAGAGGCAGCAACTTGTTTTCTTCATCTGGAATTGGGAGATGGGGCTGGGGGAAGGGAGCGGGATGGCACCCCTCAGAACTGCTCGTTCAAAGCAGTCTTTGTTGCTGTGCCACTGCTCGAGTGTTACTGCTACCAAAAAGAAATTCCGTGTAATTAAAGGTTTTCAGCCGCTTTAGTTCAACACACTATAGAATTGCTGAGAAAATTGAGTCAGTTTTTTAGTGATGAAACACGTGTCAGTTAAGAAAATTTTTTTGTTCACTTTTAACCACACTGTTTTAATCAGGTATAAAAAAAAAATAAGGTATTTTTAAGGGCAAAGCCAGCGGGCCTTGACAAGTAGCAGTTCTACCATGCAATTGAGCAAAGGGCTTTGCATTTCTCACCAGATTGTCGAAACAGCTCCCAAATCCCTGCTTTGCTTTGCACAGGACCATGAGAGCCCACTTCCATGAGTTTCCTCCACTCCTTGCTTTGTTTCTCTTGATTTCTCCCTCTCTGTTGAGTTTTCATGGCACTGCCAACAAAGATATCAGTACATTTCCTGTGCTTGATGATATCTTTGAAAAGGTGAAGCAAGAAGAGCCTTTCCAGGCTGAGGAAAAAGCTACAGAGAACTCCAGAGCAAGTCCTCTGTTGGGTGAGACATGAGAAAGGAGCAGATGCCACAGCACCACACGCTCCATAAAGCACTGTGCCCACTAGGGAGAAATAATAATAATAAAAGCAAGGAAGGAGTAGGCTATGGTAGCTATCTCTATGCTGTGAAACAGATGGGAGCACTGTGGCTCCCTTCCTTTTCACTCTTGCTAATTTCCTCGGGCTGGGGGCCCACTTTTGTGCCAAAGCTGTGAGGACCCAGCCAAGGTGAGAAACCAGACTTGGGGGCTGCGCTTGGGTTTTTAAGTTTGAATGGAGCCGATCAGAGATGCTGGGTTGTTATTCTGCTCCTTCACTTTGCAGGAGCATCTTAGAACAAACAAGAAGTCCCCAGCAGCTGTTGGGGACTGTCCTCCACCTTATTAATCTTGGTAATGTTCATGCTCTAACAGACACAGAACAGACCAAGGAGCAGTTCTTGCCTTCTAAAGCAGCAAAGCTCCTAATGTAAACACCGGTTAAGAAACCCTCCCTCCAGCATTCAGTCTTGCCCAGAGCTGTTTGAGCACTCTGCTCCCATCTAACACTGCTATCAAGCATGGAAGAGACCATCCTTATCATGGTGCTTTACTGTTCAGTAAAGTTGTAACCCTTTTAGAAGGATGCGATGGCAGAAGCGTGCAGTGTTATCACATACTGCAACTACACCAAAATTCAGACAGGATCTGAAGTGGTTTTTTGGTGGGTACCTGAGCCAAATGATTAAATGAGAACTTCAGTTTCACTCCTTCGGTTTTGTTTCATAGAAATCTTGAAACTATCAATGAGCATGGATGTAAATAATGAGAGCAAAAAGAAGTATCCAACATTAATTCTTAAGAAGCCTTACCACATCACTTTGAATGGGCTGACCACAGGATTTTTCTGAATCCTTGAGGAAGGACAATTCTTTTAAAGATGCATGACCAAATTGTACTGAAACTACACCTTGATAACAGATCAACTTATATCCATAAAACTAAAGCACATTTTCTTTTAGCTTTTTATTTTTAGCCGGTTAAGATTCCATAGTATTGGATCTCTGACCACATTAAAGCTAGATTTAAAACACTGCTCAACACAAACATCCACAGACACCCAGGAAACTTTATTACATGCAGGACAGAGCAAAGGAGGGCTGACTACACAAAAGGCCATTCTGTAGGTTCCCAGCAAGAGAAAATATACTACAGTGCCTCCCTGACCTGCGGTTTAGGAGAAGGCTAGCATGACCAGTTCTGGCTAATTCTTATGGTGGGCAACAAATGCAAGTCACCCACTGGGAGATGGAGGCAAAACACGCAGTCCTTTCCCCCCAGTTCATCTCCTTCTTTGAGCAGCAGCAAGCTGGCTGGACAAGATGAGAGACAATACAGGATGGAGAAGAAAAAACAAAACAAAAAACAAAAAAGAAAAACACTACCGTAATTTTCCTACTGCTTATCTCCTCCCCCTCATGGCACAACAGCTGAGAGATTAACTGCCCCTATAGCTTTTGTAAGGGGAAGTTCTGCTGGGGATTGTGACAAGCCTCACACAACACGCAGCGCTGCTGAATGAGCTGGCATTGCCTGGCAGGAGCAGTCCAGGAGCCCTGCCTTTCTCTTACACGCTGACAAGGTGAGGTTTGCGTGGGGCAATCCTTGTGCTTTGTAAGCTCTCAAGCACTGGCTGAAGGCTGGCTGCTGGTGCCCTTCTCTCAGAAATGACAAACGGCCCTGCCACACGCCAGCCCCTCTGGGAGCAGGATGTCAAGCAGCCACGCCAGACTTCAAGGACAGTCAGACTCACTGCATGTCTTCCTGGTTTTGAAAGAGCTGCTATTCACCCTTTCCTTCCCCTCTGCAAAATCAGCAGTCCCACTTGGATCACTCTCTCCTGGCAAGATGTGCAGATCTGTTCCACAGCTTGCTTCAGCTCTCTGTGAGTTTGTTGAGAAATAAGGGCCCACATAATTCCCTATCTTCTTACCTACTTCCACTAAAGTTGAAAACCTTTGAGACTTGTGCACTGCCATCACATTTGGCCAAAAGCAATTAACGGGACAAACAGCAGACCAGAAAAAATGCATTTTTCTTTCCCTTCCTTGCTTTGTCCCTCCTTACTTTGAGATCTTTCACTATTAACCCAGTTTGAATACACCCTGAAAGCAGGTATAAAGTTTGTACACTAGCAAGTGTTAACACTGGCAGCTGTTCACATTCCCTTCCAAGATTTCACAGAGCCTGCAAATCCCTCACACCAAAGCCTAGATGGAACATGAACTTACTGCCATCTTCGCAGCAGTACAAGAAACAAAGCAGAAACCGATGCACTGTTCTTAGTATTTTTGAAATATTTGCTTAGAAGTGTCATTAATTCAAGAATAACCCATCAAGTAGTTGTTCTGGTAGGGTTATCAACTTCATCACTGTAATATTCCAATTTTCTGTCACACAACACAGCGATTTTCGTGTTTGTTTTGTCCTGTTACCAGAGCAAACCATTCATTTTTAACTGTTGGTTTTGGCAGAGGAATACTATAAGTTCATAATGGAAACGTGTTTTCAGTGGTAGTGCTGAACAATAGAGAAGTCTTCTTCAACTGTTGGGCTACAAGGAGAACCACAAGGAGAACCATCTGTTATTAAATTTAAGTCACAGCCACTCCGCTTCAGAAATGCCATGGAAGCTTTGCTAACTTTGCCATCGACACATTTAGGGAACTAAAGGAAAACTGCTGCTTTCCTAGAAATGTTCTCTGAACCCAGCACCACGAAAGGGTACCTTCATTGAAGCCTAATTTGATAATGAAGAATAACTAAATACTGTTCAAGTAAACATTTCCTGGGTGTTGCAGACAAGCTTTGGGGTCTCAGCAATTTACGCGCTTACATCCTAGAAATATAAGTGGAATATACAGAACCAAGGGAAGAGCTTGGTATCACACCTGGCTGTTCTTTGAACTATATTCTACACCGAATAAAGCAAACATTAGGAATTAAAATCATGATGAAAGTTCTTTATTCAACACAATAGAAAAGTCAAATTTCATCATCTGCTTGATTGACTGTTACACAGCACTTTAATTGTTCTCCAACTTCCAATACAGTGCTAACGTGAACGTTACCAAGTAGCCAGGATTTCAGAACCTGGAAATAACAATGGGGAGAATGACTGCAGCTGCCAAGAAGGGAATCCAAATATCCTTCAGTGTGAGCCTTAAAAGCCACCTCACCACTTCTGCAAAGTTATCGGGAATTGCTCTATTATTTCTGTCATTAAGCAGCCATTCCTGCCCCCACCTTTGCACTGATTCCTCTCAAGTGCAGCCAGAGATTATCAAACCCAGCGATAGCCTTTCAACAGCTTGGCCAGCTGAAAAATCTCTCAAGTTATACTGCTATCACCACTGCGTGAGCTGACGTCAGGCCGTTGTTTACTGGAGATGGGCTGGTGCCAATTTCCACTGAGCTGAAGACAGCAGTGTCCGGCCTCTTTTGGCCGTACACAAGCAAGAACAAACTCCTTGTGTGCCTGCCTGCATGTGCACATGTGGGAGATGGAGTACACGTGTCTATTTGTGGGCACATGCAGATGTGAGAGAGGATACTTACTTTTATTTTCCACTCTGATACCAGAAGTAAAACAGCAACAAAAAAGGAACAATTGCCTCCGAGAAACAGAGAAGCAAAAAGAAAGTACTGCCTGCTTTGTAAAAACCACCAGTGTGTAGAGAAAAACAGCAGGAAAACACAATAGAGTAAAAGAATGATTGGGATACCAATAAAATGCCTTTCTAAAAAAAAAGCCTAGAGAATTAAAAAAAAATGCCTGTGAATAAAAGGGTTGAGGTGAAAATTTGAATACTTGACACAATAGATGAAACAGCTACGTTTTACTCTCCATAAGCTTTCAAAGAAACCATATTACCTTCTTCTCCTCAGTCCTAAGTCAGTGTTGGGTAAAACACCTCAAGTCTGCTGTACAAAAATATGCTAAAATGTATTATCAATTCATGAAGGAAAAAAGAAATCAAATGAGGTCTGACTTTCCTTTTTTAATAACACCTGTGCTTCTGTGTCGTTCCCTGTAAGGGGACAAACTGTGAATAAGTGTGCAAAGAGGGGAAAAGACAGGAGTTGTGAGACAACATTGAGTTCCATTTTCAAGCACAACTTTCATACATTACAAATAATAATGTCAGTAGGTGTAAGGATGCATTTGGATTTTAATTACACTGTCAGTTCTGCTGGGGAAAAAAAGGACTACATATTTGAATGTGAGGAACACAGAATTCAATTATTTGCATCTCAAGTGAAGCTTCCAGTATTCAGATCCACACACAGATCACCACCACCTGAGTAAAAGAAGTTGGTGCACTGAAGATTTTTGGTTCCACTAAAGCACTTCACCCCCTCATCACCAAAATATACACTCCTCTCCCTTCTTCCCTTCCCACAAGTGCATCACAAAAGCATCTTTGTATGCACACCAACTCGTTCTCCTGACAGCTGTAAATCCACCTCATCCCGTCTCCTCACAGAACTCCTCTTTCTCAAGTTCCTATTGAGCCAACCATATGACGAGGTTCTAGAGACCATTAACACTACTCTGTAAGTTAACCACAAACAATGATTGCTTACCTTCTTGTTTAAGGAACTACTGAGTTTGAGATCTTCCTTCCCCCCTAGCATGAACAAAATATGCAAAACTGGACAAATTTGGTTTGAACTGGTGAAGTTAAATTCACTAACTTTTCTTCTCCTTGGGTCCAATGTTCTATCTATATTTAAGATCTTCAAGATATCTGGGGAGGAAAAAAAGATTTGAAAAACAGCTGGGAAGCAGCAAACGCATCCCAGATCCCAATACAGCTAAAACATGGAAAAAGCAAAAACATTTCTTGCTTAACAAAGTGCTGAAGAACATCAGCTACAGCATGCAAAGTTGGTCAAGACCTTTCAGGTTGCTTTCACAAGGCTTCCTGTTGCTGCAGAAAGTGGTACAAAATTGATACTTAATCAGACAATAAAATACATAACAGCTTCCTAATCTGCAACAATTTTTAAGGGTTGGTGATAATTTTCCATATGAATATTTGAGATCTCGTACTGTGAAACAATGCATGGCATCTCCTTATGCTACTGTCTGTTTCCTTCTTTCAGTCAACTATTTCTCCTCCATATAGGCACAAAGATACCAGACAGGATATAAGTACCAAAATTGAGAATTGGCATTTTGAAGTCTAGACATGATTTCCTCTTTTGGAAGTCTTCTCATCTCTGTACCTTCTTCATGTAACCACAGTGTGGTAAAGAGTTCTCAAGGTGGCCTCATTTAGACCTTCTGTATAAAGACTGTTATTCAAGATAGCATTTATTTCTTTACAGCAGCAGCCATATCTTCATTATTTGCTTGATAGCTGTATTGATTCAGCAATGCCTCTTTTTAATGCTTTCACATTTGGTTCTTGTCTTGGGGACAATGGGGACACAGTACAGATCATACAGTTGCTATTGTAAGTCTTGCACACCATCTTGTATAACTTCCTTAAACCTCCTTGTATGCACTGAGCATGGATTTTAGAGAATACGTCTGTAAAACAGCATTAGCAGAGTATGTCCAAACTGGCTCTTGACACTTTGCTCCACACCAAAGCTGTACTGCATAGCATCCAGCTTCACACAGACACACCAACATAAGCTTTGCCATATAGGCTGACCTTGGGTCCAGCAAGGGAATCTGAGGGGGACTAACCTTTGTTTGGGTAAGGCTAGCACCAATTCTTCCTGCATTCATGTGCTGGAAATCTCACTGCACCTAGCCTGAGCACCTACTTAGAAATTCACTTTCTGTGAATTCACTTGCCAGCACGTTGCAGAGCTTTAAAGAGTTGCAGTAAACAAAGCGACTCCTAAAGAACACCATTTCTATGGTGATCTCAGTGTTCTGTTTTCCAGCTGTAGCTTTTTTGAACTTGTGTGCATTCTGTGCTTTGCAGTTTGTTCTGATGACAGGCTTTCAGAATGTATCACTGCATATTTACATCTATATACACACACACACACACACACACGCATCTATTATGTACACAAGATAATATTCCATGGGCTGGCCCACCTTCATTTTATACTGCACTGGCCTCTGTACATATATATATACATTCTGTCTACACAGTGTGACCTTTGTTTAGCTGTGCTCTTTAGCTCTTTTACTGCTTCTTCATTAGGGAATTGTTTTCACTCACTCTGCACTTACACACTGCTCTTTGGAAAGAAAAAAGAAAGAAAGCTCTTTCTCACCCTGAACGACTTCCAGTTTTATCTGTTAGAGATGCCAGGAAGTTTTTGGTCTGGATAATTGTTTCAAGAGTGTGCTCAGCACTGCTTTGAATAAGGGAGCTCAACAGTTGTGATTACACCTCCATCACATAGGAGAGATTCTAGCTGCCAGAGAGCAGTAGGGAGCAAGCACTCCCTTCCCCTCTGCAGGTGAATCCATCCCAAGCTACATTCAGCAAACCGTGATTTTTCATGTTGCAGTTGAAGCCAACCCCCATGTTTGGTTCAGCCACAAAATTAAAAACACCACAGTTAATCACAGTTCTAACTGCTTACATCACCACTGCCCAGTTTGCTAACTATTCAAAAATGAAAACCTCATGACTGAGTTTTACACTGCCATGTAATGCTGTATCAAACAGTCTCAGCTGATCTCCTGATCCTTCTAATAGAGGAATATCCTCTTCCCAAGCAGTATTCCTCACATGAGCACATGTAGCATTCTGAATGTCTTCTGAGACTCTTCAGTCTTCTCCACTTCTCTCACTGGATCCTCTGGTAAGTCTCTGTTACCAGATCTGTCAGATTCAGAACCAATAGATGATTTCAGCCTCTTCAGCTCCCCAGCTCAGCATTGCTCGCTCAGTCCAGGAAGACGTGCAGTGCTGCAGCCAGCCTCTCCCCTGCCAGGCTCTGTTCCATACATTAAACAACTTGAGCAGCTTCATATTTTTCTTTCCCTGGTCTAAGACATGGCTTACTCCCAACTCTCGGCACTGAGCATCAGTCACTGAAATGCATGAGTGTTTCCTGCCTCACACCTGTGTTATTCCCTCCTCTTTGTGCACGCTCAAAACCGAAAAGAAATCAAGGAGCAAGCAAAAAATACTTCAGTACAACATGAGGATGTTATAGCAGCTCAGAGCCAATTACTGCAAGAGTTTCTATCATAAGCTCGAGACAATTTGGTTACAGGTTTTCAGCATATCCTTTTTTGTCTTACTGCAATGAAGCCAACTTGCATTTTTTACCTTTAAAAAAAATGTTATGTTTTACCTAAAAAAAAAAAATTGTCAGAGCTGGCAAACTTCAATGCAAGAAAAGAAATCCAGCCCCTGTTCCCCAGAGTCTTGGAAGACATGGATTACTGTGATCTTTGTGTCAGAGGGCCTAGAGGCTGCCAGAGATACTATTTCCCTACTCAGGCTTCTCCACAAGTTCTCGAGACTCAGAGGTTTCTTTTCATTTTGTCTGACAGAACATACTTGACAATGGCTTCTGGCAATACCAGTAAGACAAAAGAAACCCTTTTTGAGAGTGAGCATACCAGCTGTATCCACCGATACAAAGTCAGCATGCAAAAGCATGGGGCCCTTACCAATAGGTGAGAACACAGTACAAAGTCTATACTACTGCCACAGGTGGAAAAGAAAAAACTGGTAAGAGAACCAGAGAAGGGAATCCTTAAATCTCAGCTATGGACCTCTGATTTCAGCCAGCTCTGATGAAGAACTAGAGTCTACTTTGATGTCAAGGAAATCTCTTCTGAAAGCATGAGGGAAAGCCCACTGCCATGCTGCACCCTCCAGCCTGTACACAATCTCTGTGGTTTTTCAGTTCAATAAAGTTTTGGGGTTTGTTTCTTTGCTTTCTTTTGACAGCAACATAAGCCAGAAAAAGACTCCCACCACCATGTTCTTTGCACAGGCATCAAAGCACCAAAGTGACCCTGTGGACTTGCTGACTGTTTAGCCAGAAGCTTGTCAGGGCTTCCAGAAACAGCAAAGGACATGAAGGGGTTTTGCACTTGCAGCAGCCCTTGGTTAAGTCAGACACACATGTCACAGGCTCACCAGAGAGGAGTTACAAATCAAGTTAAATACTGTGCTAAGTATCCAGTCTCCTGCTCCCACATCCCCCTCTCAAACACATAGGGTAAAAAAACTCAATTCAACTCGCCCAAGAAATTCCTCAGGAGTTTGGTTCTCTGTCAAGAAGGAAAAGCTTTATTCCCACTACTCCCTGGTGTCTTCAGGGACAAGAGACTGAAGATGATCGCAGGCATCGAGGCCTCAAGCCAGAAGAGAGCAGCTTGGCTTCCAATGGGCCAGCCTACTCTGTGCTCTGTGGTCACCTCAGAAGGAGGCACAGCAAGAGCGTGGCTGTCATCAGTGTGTTTGGCACGCACATGATGCTGGCCCCATGCACAGCTTCTGCTGTCTATGCTTGTAAAGGTGCCAGGGCTGGATATAGTTAGATAACGCAGAGCGAGGGAAAAGCCCCAGTGAATTTCAAGCCGCAGCTGCTACACCATGTGTATGGTGTAGAAAAGCCATAGTGAGTAGAGAAGCACAGAAGGAGCTGGCAAAGGCTTGAAAGCTTTTCCTTTCCTAAGCAGTGGCAGATGATTTTACTGTGCAGTCTCAGGTGTTCTGAACAATAGTAATAGAGCCGGTCACTGTTCTGGTGGTAGAGAAGAAACTGAGCTTTCTGGGAAGAGGCAGAGACGAGTCAAGCCAGTTCTAGATCATCATTTCCCTCCTGGCTCATTCTGCCCAAATCACAAGCTAGAAAAACTGGAAAGGTAAGCAGTCCAAAGTAATGGGGACATCAAGTGAACTGGTTTGTGTATTGGTTTAACTGGAACAAGGGATAGAATCCCTGCTTTGGGCACTGGCTTTGTAGACATTCCCTCCATTTGCATTCTATCTGAGAAAGCCATGTGCTAGCCTGAATTATCCTTGTTTTTCCTTCCAACACATCCCAGTCCTCCACAGCTTCTTGCTTGCATGACACCCATGACCACAGCTCTTATTCACCAGCTGGTAATACTCATATCCTACCAGCTCATTCCTCTGACTCCATGTAATTAGGAAGAAGAAAAACAACAAAACAGAAACACCACAGAACAGGAAGCTGTCCCCCCCCCCCCTCCCCCCCTCCATTGCTCCTCCTGCATTATTACTTCTACACCTTACCCATAGAATGACATCTGCTTACTAAGTTGACACCTTTCATGCAGAGGTAGAGAAAGTAGAGGTTTATTTTATTGTTGGTGGTGGTTTTTTTAAATTATTATTAAACAATGAGACCCACAAATGGTAGGAAATAATCAGTTTAAGGCTAATGATAAAATCCTTAGTTATATATTTATAGTTAATTTCTGCCATAGAGCAGACTTCTCCAGATGCTCCATTGCATTTTTGCTCTTTGCTCTTTTTTGCTTCTTTGCTCTTAAGAGCAAAGAAAGGCTCCTGTAGATGAGACACTGCCAACAGAACTGCTGCAGATGGGCAGATCTCAGTGCCCTGCTAACTAGCACTGAGACCGCAGCAATACGAAGTTTGTACTTCTCAAAAGTAAAGCAGTGTCAATGTTGTGCATTATTCCCATTAAAACTCTTTACATATTGCAGGTTAGAGCCATATTCTGGCAATGAGAAAACTCAAACGTAGTGGCTTTGTTACAAAACTCAGTGATGGGGATGGTCTTTTCCACACCTAGTCCATGCGATCTGCAAATGTGGAAAGCAGCTTCTTCTCTGTTCACATCAACAATTCAAACCTTCTCCCACAGCTTAAAGTCAACATCTGTCAAATACATCTCCATTGTCCACTGCTGTCTTCTAAGGACAACTGCCACTCCTTGTGAAGCTGTCCAACAATAAGGCACTAATTTCCCTTCCTGGACTAGAAATCAAGTATCATTGCTTACTTGGTATCATATCCCACAGGTATGTGGCTCATGCAGCAAAGTCTCAGACACTCTGCACACAGAAATTTGTTCAGCATACTAAAAATTTCCACTCAAGATTTCTGGCTTTTCCAATTACATTTATAGACAAAAAAGTCTTTTTTCTTTTAATGGCATTGCTATTTATTGCAACGCTATGAGGAGTCCTTATCTGGCTGCAGTGCCCCGTGACAACGCATTCATTGAACTTCACTTTTTGATGTACAAGGAACAGCAACATACATTTAATAGCTCCATTTAAACTGGCCCTGTAGTTGAAACAAATTCCATGAGTGGTACTGCATCATGGGCAGAACTCAAAAGCTTTAAATATAACATTCTTCAGTATTCACAGAGCTTAATATCTTCAAACAGAAATTACTCGAGCTGATGCATCTCTCATTATCATCTTCTAAATGGGGAAAGGATGATAGCCAGAAATTACCATGGCACATGTAGTGAGAGATCAGACTCTGAATGTCCATAAACAAGCCCCCAAAGGCTCAGTTCCTCCACAGACAAGTGCAGTAGGAACCAGCAAAGTACCTTCAGAGCTCAAGCATCAACACCTGGTGCATCTGCTGCTGCCCGGTTCTTCCAGGCCACGACTGCAACAGCAGTCCCAAATTTTAAAGGAAGGAGAAAAAGAAACAAACCCAACAAAAAAAGAAAAAAGCAACAACAAAAAAAATAGCTTCCAACATGCTTATAGCATGCTGACATCACAGGAGAGGAGAAGCCAGATTACACACCATAAATTGCATGCACATCCCTGTGTCTTTTATTTCCTTCCAGCTGACTCCTGGCTTTCAAGCACAGAGCCTAAGGAGGAATTCAGGCCATGAGATTCTGCTTTTCAGACTCCCAAGCAAGTGGCAGTACACACAGCTGACTCAGGCTGGAAGACACTGAGCACATTACAGAAGAAAAATGTACTTGCTCAGCATACTGAGCAAGGACACAGGCAAACCCAGTTCTTTTGCCTTGGGAATCCCCAGATTTTGAGCCTAGAACCAGATCCACATATGTTCAGCATGCTGCAACTGGACACACACTGCAGCTGAAGTGTGCAATGAGAGCAGCCTTTACCTTCTGACTCTGCTCTGCGTGATCTGGAAGTCAGTTTTTAAAGAAAGACAATGTAGTTTATCCTCTTATCCTTATTATTGCTATATTGTTTGTCCAACTCAGTGCTACTGTAATGTTTCCAAGAGCACTGGGAGCTGTATTGCCTTTCCATAGCTCTAATGTATCAGGAAAAGTCCTAAGCAGATAGCTCAGACTACATGCAAGGTAAGAAAGACAGAGTTAATGTATCCAAATCTTTTTCACACACACACACACACAAGTACACGCCCTGAAATAAGCCAGAAATGCTAACTGTGTTTATTACACTCTAGTATAAACAGCAATCACGAAGCTATAGAAAGGAACAAAGTATCTCTGCCTGAAGGGTCTTCAGTGGGATATAAGGTATCAGGGGAAAGATAAAAGCAGACGCTTGGGACACAGTAAGAGAAAAGCCCTCCAAAGGTACTGAGTACAAAACAGCACTAGTGTGCAGCAGTGCTTCCTTCTGCAAAGCCTGGCTTTCCAGGACACCATTCCACACCCCAACTCCATGGCGTTCTGCCTAAAGCCCTTTGGGAGGAAGCAGACAGATCAGGTCTCTCCTTAGCAGCACAGTCAGTGACTGCCACAACAGCTCTGAAGGAAGTGGGCACAGCCATCCTCAGCTCAGAGAAGGAACTCTGCCACAGAAAGCCTGCAGAACCTACCAGCCATCTCCCTTCTCCCTCAAGCCCAAAATACATCAGGAAACAGGCCAGTACTCCACTGACCTCAGTGTGTCACTGTCTAGAGTCAGCTAAGAGATACCAGGAGCAGGGCTGCACCTCACATTCATCCATCACAAAGAAGCAGAAAGGAGGTATTAAGAAGAGTCAGAGATTCATCATGCAGAAAGGAAGAGCAAACAATGGTTAAAACACAGAGTGGGGAAGGGGAACAGGAGGGCTCCCCCTATACATAGAGTTCTCAGGGAGAAAAAGGCACCAACCTCAGCACTGCAAACTGGTCCAAGCTGCAACTCTCTAACAGCACTCAGGGCCCCAGGGGAGAGACAGAATATCCTGGACTCTCTTTGTCTTATCTCCAAGCTTCCTTCAAAAGAGGGAAGACATGAATACATATCCAATCCCATGGGAATGCATCTGATTTATTTCAGGAGTGCCTCAGGAGCTCCAGCAAGAAGATATCCAGCTGCCATGTGAAGATTTGAAAGGTACATCGGAGCTGGGCACTGCTGGAAGATGAGCACAACTCCTGACAAAACTCAGCAACAGAAAAAGATAATTTAGGAGATCTCCTTTCTACTGCTTATTCTGACACCGTGTTATATACCTATTTACAAAAAGGTGGGCAATATAATCTGACATCACAAAAACCACTTGAAACTAAGTGAAATGAGCCAGGGCCTTGGCTGTCTTGCAAATCAAGCGGAGGACAGAACATACACAATGCAGCCAGCTTACATGAAAAAGTCTACAATATTTTTAAAATCAAAAAACAAGTGCACTCCATACTTCCAAATTCTACCTTGTCCTGCACAAAGCATGCAAGAAACAAAACAAGCTCTCCTGCCACACTTGATGCTTTATGTCTGTGTTATACACCTTGCTGCTCATCTTCCCACACCAGAGGACATTCCACAAGAAACCCACTGTCCTCATTCACTTCATATTGCACTCTACTAAAGAAAAACAGTCCACTGCATTCAGTCCCACTTCCCATTCTCGTGCCACTAAGGAAGCACCACAAACAAAAGCAAACAACGTGCAACTGCTCTGTTACACATCCCAGGGACTGGCTCCGCAGGGCAGTGCCTGAAGAACAAGCACACTGCAAAGCATTATGTTTCCAGTGGCAAGATGGATGGGAAGAGTGCCAGCCACTAGCTGTATCCCTTTTGTCATGCCAATTGCTGGCTGCTACCAGGTTTTGCATTAGATACCTCCTTAGAAAAGAGCTCTGCATCCCATCCTTCCAGATGGAGGAGGAACGATTCATGATCACATAAGCAATGCCAGCATAACTGAAGAGAAAACATTTTCTTTTTGTTTTCTCTTTTGTGTAACAGACATTTTCAGCAGCTTTAACAGCAGCAAAAACTGAATTTAGGATAACCACACTTCCTGTTGTTAACACTGGTAACACTGCCCAAAGGAACACATGCACAAAACTCCAAAAAGACTTCTTGCTGGCCTTGCCTATTCTCATTTTGTACACTCATGTGCCTCAACCCACTGCTTTCTCATTTTCACAGCATTTCTTAATGCAGAAGATGACCAAAGAACTCCACTTACACAGCCATCACATCATGTGTTGACAAATGGAGGAGAAGGTGTCCAAGAGATGGATCAGATGTCAGGAGTTCTGAACTGACCAGGGATTGATTTGTAATGCAGAAGCAAAGCAAAGGATCTCTTTTCTTTCCAGACACACCAGAGAGCAAAATACACAATTTTACTAGGCCTAGCTGGCTAATAAATGCAGGCTGGACTGAAAGCTCAGCAGTCAGAACGCTTGTTTGCATGGTGTCCACTTCTTTCATGGAGCCCCTTGCATGAATCCTTCTTGTTCCATCTGCACATATTTGCCACTCACTCATACTCCTCTTAAGGGTCCTGGCTCCTTTCAATCTTGTTCTGTATCTCAGCAATCTGAGAATTCCCACCTATGTACCTTCTTCTGGCCTGTCTCTGACTTGTGAAATACTGAAAGTAGAGATTATCCATCTGCATCTGGGAAGTGCCTGGGATAACCCGAGTCCAACTCAAAGTAAACAGTAAGGCACAAGCACGTCATGTGTATTTAACCAAGCACATCGCAGTCATCTCAGTACTAACTTCCTACAGAGAGCAGAAGAGAAATCTGTGCTTTAGGGTAAATTCACTGAACAGGGAAAAAATGTTTTATATATATATATATAAGATTTGGTCACCCTGCCTCCACTTCCCTCCTTCCCCTATCATAATATCCATTTCTGAAATCCATACCCCCTTTTTATTATAAATTATTCTAATCAGTTCTGTGGCATGGCAGAAATCCAGCATAACCATCAAAAATACACATACACATGCAGGGTATACAGACTTCTTCATCTCACAGGAGCCTCCAATGACAGATCTGGCAGCTTTTCTTAACAGCACTCTTGCGGTGGTGACCCTTTCCTAAAGATACATTCACCTACACTATTTCCTCTCTGTAAACAAGAGACTTTTCCCTAATACCTCATTAAAGCAAAGAAAAAGCGTTCAAACAGGATTTTTTCCTCTGGTTGAAGAAATTCAACTTGACAATGGCCAAAGGGGCCAGAGAGAATATTTCCAGTGAAACACAGACCTCTCCCCACTCCCCAGATGGAAAGATATGAAATAGATTGGGTGGTTGTTCCAAGCCCCTTAGAATTGGAGTATAGGTGAGGAAGAAGGGATGAAAACGGAAAGAGAATAAAACCAAAAACAAGAGATAAAAAAAAAAAAAGCAGAAAAGGGTTCTTAACTTTTCTTGGGTAAGGAGCACAGGCTACTTTCATAGCTCCTGAAAGAAGACCTGCACACTTTGTTCATTCATACTGCAACAGCTCTGTGGCTTTCCCATAAAACAGATGGGGAGGTCTGAATCCTGAACTGGGGAAAGAAGAAGGTAAAGAAAAAAAAAAAAAGAAAGAAAAAACAACAAGCAATTTAAACTCAGAACACTATCCTCTTGTTAAATTACATGTTGAGAGCTCATCTGCGAGTCTGCCTTGGCCAACGAGGGGCATAACTCAGGAAGATACAGTAATACACGCTAGCATGCAATTAGTCACTGTTGTAAGCACTTTAGTTTGGATTTCTTGGATTATAAGATTTCAAACACTGTTGTTTTATAGGAGCGATATGATAGCTGTCCAAGCAACACAATCAAATTATTCTACCAGGACATTTGGGCAATGTATTACCACAGCAAAGGAAATGAATTACCACAGTTCTTATTCCGAACAAGAGAAGATTATGTCATTTTGAATGCGGGGGGAGGAAGAAGTAGAATATACCCAAGAGTTTTGTTTGTTTGTTTTTCCTTTTCTTATGAACTTTCCAAGGTAGGAAAGCCACAGAAATTCACAAGTCTGAAAAGACGAACTGCTTTTCCCTACGACTTGCTCTGAAATATCTGAAAATAGGTAAAATAAATCAAAATATTCAAAAACCAAAGGCAGCTGGGGAGTCTTCTAGTTTTGGCAGAATGCTGGAAGGATGCTTCACTACTGAGCACTTTCCCATTGCGGATCTAGCTGTGACCTCTCATTTTGGCTCTTGATATCAGACAACCACCACCAGGCTTAGAGATTCAGCTCTGATCACAAATTCACTAACAGGTACATTCCCTCCCATAGGAAGAAAAGCTTTCCAAACCCCTCAAGCCAGCATGTTCAGCAGAGGATGAACATGTTCCTTTAAAAAGGTTTAATAGTTTAAAGATTCTTTTAAAAAGGCTTCACCTTTTACCTCTACATCACAGGAAACCTACCTCGCTTTGTAGCTTAGTTCTCGCGTTGCATCACAAGCCAAATATTACCTTTTTTAACTTCACTAATCTTGTTTGTTTGTTCTTAAAGGGTACTTGGCTACCTTCACCACATTCCTTTTTTTTCTTTTTTTTTTGTGTGTGTGATACTCAAGGGGCCACAATTCGGATCTCAACTTCTTTGGCAAGGGACAGATGTTTCAGCACAAGGTAAGGGGAAACCCATCAGTGCTTAATAACATCCCTGGCATGCAGTCTAGGAGGTATATCTAGGAGGTATATCCAATATATATATGACGTATTAGGGATGAGAAAGGACTAAAACAGAGAAAACAGCCAAATAAATACAAGCAGAACTACAAGAAAAAGAATAGCAAGCTCCGTAAAGGCAAAAAAAAACCCTGCTTTGGTACAGCGCAGGACACGTGTCTGAAGGTGATGATGCCTGGGTATTATTATTCCTGGCTCTCTCCCTGACTCCTGGATAACTGCAACAAGTCATGCCACATCTCCAACAGGTTCTCCCTTCATGTTTTTCTTTT
The DNA here is from genome assembly GCF_987193195.1 of Phasianus colchicus. Taxonomy (NCBI): domain Eukaryota; kingdom Metazoa; phylum Chordata; class Aves; order Galliformes; family Phasianidae; genus Phasianus; species Phasianus colchicus. The sequence goes on along the minus strand of NC_143437.1, from coordinate 7,939,191 downwards.
GGACTAAGAGTCAGTAGCTGCCAACCTCTTTCTTGCACACTGTAGAGCACACTGGTGTCCCACACCTCAACATGCACCTTAATGCTGCATGACAGCAGTGCAACCACCCTCCACACCAAAACATGAAGTGCAGGCCATGAAAAACAGAAGCTGCATGCCAGTCCCCCACATTTCACATTCCCACTGGAAGCTTTTTAAGGAAGGAACCACTGCTGTTATTACTCACCTGCACAAGCAGTATTATTCAGTTACTAGCATGATTCTATATGATTCTATAGCAAACAGCAGATCTGATATTGAAGACTAGAAAGAATAAACTGGGAGAAAATGGCTACGAAGAAGCAGAGTGAATCACTTGACAAGGAATTCAGCAGGAGAAAAAGGAAAGCAGCTGAGAAAAGATACTTAGAAGAAATGAAGCAAACAAAAAAAAAAAAGATAACCAGAGGTAAAAAATGACACCCCATGTGAATATCTGGTTTTTGTTGACTTAAATTCAACATGCACACTTTTTTAATGAGAATGTTGAATTTGGATAACCCAACAACCTGTTATGTTTTTCCCTTGCAGCAAATATACAAATCTAGAAAGGTAATTTTTAAAGAGGAAGAATCCAAGATCTCAACAGCCTTGTTCTGAGAACTGATGCTTTAACCACATCAGTAACAGCTTTCATAAAGACAGCACAGTAACTGCAATTCCTTCCCTATCTTGAAGCCACTCTATTGAAGACACCTTACTACTGCAGCTTTATGGTTAAAAAAAGCAGCACCTTTGGTGTTTCTTGGAATCCCTGTTTCACATGGTAGGAACCAAGAAAGTCATCTTCAGGTTTAGATGAGATCTCTTCTTCCCTGTTTTATTCATTTCTGTGTTCTTCAGCTGTCCACTGGATACCCACAGAGATGCCAAAGATAAGAAATGCCACAGAGCACAACTCAGGCAAATACTTCTCCTGCTTATAGTCACTAGAAAGCAGAATGCCATTTCTGAACCACAGCTGAGCACTAGGAGCACCATGCCAGCCCTCACCAGCCCTCACCAGCTCCATTTTATTAGAGATTAGCAGGAACAACGAAGCACAAGGAGATATGCTATAAACGTAATTTTGCCTGTTTGTCTGTAAAAAGGTTTGGATGAACAAAGAGATAAGGAGAAGCCTGTCTATTTTATCTGTATGGCCGGACTCACCAGTTTGCATTTGCTGGGACCACACCCCCATCAGAATTCCCTCTGAAATGTCAATATGATGCATAGTACTAATTTCTCAAGTCGCTGACCTTTACTGTTGCCTGAATCATACATCTGTCATTTCGAACGGTATCTGTTCATACAAGAACATGCTTTGTACACCTCACCGTGCCTGAGCCCCACACATACACCACTCACATGTCACAAGAAGGATTCTCATTGCGTGAACCTCCTGAGGTCCATGAAGCCCACAGTTACCACTGCTCACGCTATCCATCACTAAGGCAGCCAGGTTCCCCAGGCTCCCTCAGAGCCCTCAGTGTATCAAAAACCCACCATAAAGCCCTTGAATTAGTGCTGTTCCTCACAATTAAGATGTTTTATGCAGATCATCAGAACTACATGCATCACACATGTTACATAGTGCTCAACATGAGAGTGTCGATTTGTCATTTCTCTCTCTCTCTCTCTCTCTCAGTGCTCAGTGTGATGAATGATCCGGTTGCTTGCCTCCCTAGTATAAAAACAGGAGAAGCTTTGAGACAAAGAAATAAACGCCAATGCACATTACAGATCTTACAGTGATTAATATCAGTCCTTCTGACTCACATCTCTGACAACAGCTAAGGTCGCTATTTCTCTTTTATTTCTGCTGTGGGTTACAGTGCTTTTCACCAGAACCCTCCAAACCCTCGAGTTAATTTAATTTAAAGCAGAAACAGGAATGTAAGGAACGTGTAGCATTCGAGCTACAACAAACACTGTCACACTAGCATGTCATAATAAGTGACCTTCACTCTCGCTTCTGCCAGCAAACAGACACACTTGAAGGTTCTTGCAGGCCAGGATGTTAGAGTGATTTCTAGAAGATTGTCTAATGAAACAAAATTTATAGGGGGTGTTTAAAATAAATATATATGTGCAACTCATCCCCTGACCCAAAAAAAAAAGAAACACCTGTCTTCCCAAGTCAACTACAGTTTAGCAGGCCTACACGAGAAGCAGACAAACAAACAGCATCTTTCCCTTTCAGCATGGAATCTGCAATAAGAAAGAGAAACCAGCATTTTATTGATTTCCATAATACCATCTCTACAGCTTAAACTCACTCAGTTGCTAATGCTAATTCACTGATGCTAGGGAGCCTTCCCATATAATTATACACCCTTGACTTTGCTGAGCTGCAGGGCTGTTTCTAACTTTCCAGAGGACCACTGCACCAAAAGGAGAAACAGAAAAAAAACCCTTTCATTACCCAAAGCAAACTGCAAACCCAATTTTGCTATTTAAATGGGAAATCAGAGAGACTTAATTTTTAAGACGGGGAATAATCTGCCAGCCTGCACATGTTTCCAGATTTGATATCGTGATGACAAGTTCTCATTTAAACTCTTCTCCCCACCCCTCATTCTTTCTTTTCTTTTTTTTTTTCTTTTTTTTTTTTTTTTTTACTTCCTGAGAATAGACAACAATATAACAAATAAATATTGCAACAATTATGATTTCTAGGGAGAGATTTTGCTCAGTAGGGTTTCAGTGGGGTGATTCAGAATCAGACAAAGATTCTTGTGAGTGCCACCATAATTAACATACAAAAAGGTATTTTAAAGTACTACCTTTGCTACAGGGAATATTTTACAAGTAAATATTAGTCAGCCTTTTTTAAAACAGGTTTTTCTTTAAAAAACTCAAGCACTCTTTAAGTCCAAATAAATTAAGATACTCAAGTCTAACATCCAAACTGTCCTAAGCAATTAATGAAGTAAGCTCTGTCGCTTTTATATATTTCTTGAACCAATTCAGCAGTCCATAGCCAAGCAGACAGCTCCTGTACACTTCAGTGAGAGCTTTGCTCAATTAGGAGCTGCAGAATTTGGCCCAATTAACCCAGTACTATTGGGAATGAACGCAGTGGAGGCCTGCAGGGTGAACACCCTCCCCACATGGCTGGGCTGAATCCCCTTTCTTGCTACCCCTGTTCTGCCTGCCTTGATATTTCAGATCAAAGTATATTCACCATCTCTATGAGGAATTAACGTGCTTTAGTTAAAGGAGCTTAATTTTGCAGTGGTTTTGTGTGTATTAATTTGGAACCAATTGATCTATTGCCTCTCAGAGGGATGAAAACGTGTGGATTTTTGTTTAACAGACAAACAAGTTGACAGTATCAATACAGAGTTGGAGAGCCTCTAAAAACAATCTAGTTTGCATAATTAACATTAATTACAATAACATCTCAATCAGTGACACAATAGCTCAGCAATGAACACAGTCATACAGGGAACTGAGAACATGAAATAAACACGAAAGAACTGTGCCTCACTCTGTGAGTATCAACTGTTCTTTCAAGAGATTCATAAACAAGAACGTGGAGGCAGAAGACAGTTCTGCTTTGTTAGACATTTTCTCTTTACAGACTGTGTGGAGCTTTCTTCTGAGATTGTACTGAGACAGTGGATGCGAGCTGTGGACACTCCAGATAACATTATCTCCCTGTAACATCACATCCAAGCCACTACCAACGGCTTTGAAGGAAAACAACCGAGGTCCTGATCCTGCTGGCGATGATTTCAACAATTTTGGGGGCTTTTTGGAGAGGGAAAAAAAAAAAGCAAGAATAAAATCACACAGCTTGAAGACCTCGTGTAGGTATGGATTCCCTCAGGCACAGAGGAATTTCAGGACAAGATAACGACTTTTGCAACAACCTTTTTTTTTTTTTTTTTTTTTTTTTTGCTTTCCATAGCAACGGGTGAAAGCTGAACACACAGAAAACTTACTTGCTTGTTTCATTGGTAGCACAAAGGTCTTCAATGGTTATTTTTGGTACAGTCACTTAACAGAGCGGCGTTACATGAAGTCCTCAGAAATCTTCACAACCCGAGAGAAAGAGTTATATGATAAACTCTTTTTTTTTTTTTTTTTCAGGGAAAGGAAAAGAGCTAAAAAGAAACAACCCACAACAACCACCCGGCTGCCACTCCAGTCACCGGGTTGGCGCGCAGCACACAAGTGGTCACACCAGTGTGACAGGGAGGACTCGTGCAGTGACGTACGGTGCAGCCTGAGCATAGCACAACTGGGGCTGAGGAGAGGAGGAATAGGAGCGAGGAGCTCCGATGGAGGGGCTCACTGAAAACGTGGCTTTCTTGATTACTTCTCACATTAACGCGAACCCGCTCCATGGAAGCTAATGGTGCTGAAGCAGTGCTAGAGGAGGAGCAGGCCCGCTCCGTGCAGCTGTAAGGACCCAGATCCGTCAGAAGGTGTAGGAGTTACGGGCAGGGTGCTGCCTGGCACCTGAGCTTGGGCCGGCTTCCCGTGCAGAGCTCCTACCGCCTCTGAGGGCGTTTCTGTTCGCTCCCCTCTACACAGACACAAGCAAGCCAAGCTCTGTTCAAAACTTCATTTTCTCTCCCAGATGACCGGCCTGTCACTCCAGAAGCTGCTGACTGAAGCCGAGCTTTGCCTCCCCTTACTCACACAAGCGCTTGCCTCACGAAAGCAAAGAAACTTCGCTCGGAGCGACGCCGGCCCCCGCTCTCAGCCGAGCTCCGCGGCTATTCGCGCACCTCCCGGCTCGCCGAGCTGCGGCGCGCGGGGACACGGCGCGGAGCGTCCCGCGTCTCCCTTCGATTCCAGCGACCACAACGCGTTCACCTTTCTAAAAATACACCCGGCACGATCGATAGCGGCGACGGCGATTTTTTATCGCTCGGGCTTCGCGCCCGGAGGAAAGTCAGCCCGAGAGCAGCCCCGAGGGGCGGCAAGGAGAGCGCCCGAGCCGCACGCCGCCCCCCGCCCCCGCCCCGCACTCACCCGCTCCGGGGGCTCCGCCGCGAGGGCCGCTGAGGAGCGCTGTGGGGCGGCGCGGCGGGGCGAGGGGCGGCCGCTCGGCGCGGAGGGCTTTTCCAGCGGGGAGGCGGCAGGGGCTCGGGGTAACGCTAGCGCTTAGACAGCAGCGCGCGGCGGCCGAGGAGGCTTCGCTCTATCCCATGCCGCTGCGGGGGCCCGAGCGGCGGAGCCGGCAGGGGGGGAAGTTGCGGCCGCAGCCGGAGGGGAGGATGTGACACGGTGACAGTGCGCGGCCCGCCGGCCGCGTACCGCGGGAGGGGAGGGAAGCGGAGCGGGGCGGCTCGGGGAGCGACGGAGGCAGCGCCGCCCGTCCGCACACGGCATTTAACGGCGCTGACGGGCCGCGCGCCGTGACTCACACACGGGAGTTAGTCACAGGGCGGGCCCGCGGGGGCCGCCCCGCCCCGCCCCCGCCCCGCCCCGCCGGCCAATGGGGCGCCACGACCCGGCGGATCGACGCGGGGGACGTCCAATGGGAGCGCGGCTCGGCCCCCGCGCCGGAGCGGCCCCTTCGGCCCAATGAGTCTTCTGAGGACACTGCCGCGAAGTGCCGGGGAGGGTTGGAGGGAGCCTCGCGGGGGCGGGCGCTGCGGCTCGGCCTGTCTCCTCGACCAATCGGCGCCGAGAGCCGCTTTTACGGACGGCCCGGCGTCGTCCAATCGGGTGGGTGCGGAGGAGCTGGTCACGCAGGGCGGGGGAGGGTGCATGACTAGAGGCGGCGGGCGGGAGTCACCTCGCTGGCAGGGCGGGGGCGCTGAGCCGCGCTGCGGTGCCGCTCGGGCCGAGGTCGCCTCTTGCGGGGGGGCGTGGAGGAGGAGGAGGAAGAGGAGAAAGGGCCCTGGTGGCAGCCGGCTGTGAGCTGCGGGGGGCCGGCAGGTGTCACGGCTCCGGGCCGGTGTTCCGCGTTCCTCCCCCGGCTCCGCGCGGAGCTGGCGGGTCGTAGCGGTGCCGCGCTCGCAAGTGGTTAATATGGCAGGAATTTGTTTTGGAAGCGGTGTCCGCTCGGAGTTTCCAGCAAATCCTGGAGCCCTCCCAAGCATTTCATCTCGGGGAAGGAAACGAGATATCCAAATCGGTTTTCCCCACCTTCCTCTTGCCATGAGCTCCTCAGCCGAGGTCTGGGTTTTGCGGCAGGAGGCATCAGGTGGCTGACGATGATGATGATGATGATGATGATAAAAGAGGTGGGAATTTGAGGCTGGACGGTCTTTTGGCAGCTGTGTGCTCTTGGCAATTAATGTTCTAACAGAACTGGAGCAGAAACTGAGCAGGTGGGTTTGGGCACGATGGCTTCTATAGGCTGCAGGTCTAGAAGCAATCATCCTGCTTCCAGAGAAAGCAGCCGAGGTAATATTTCCTATCGTGGCAGCGCTGCAGCTTTCCCGGCGTGCTGCCATCTTTCCCCGGGGCCGGCACCAAACAGGGGGCAGTTATATGAAGATCTCGGTTTTTTTCCCTTTAAAATCACAGCCTGAACTTCGAACGCGGAGTGTTACAGGGTCGCACCTTGCTGCCGGAGGGATTCCTGGTGGAGCTGCTTTGGCTGTTCAAGTTGCATAGAGCCCATTGTTTAAAAGCAGACTTGCTCCAGCTCACTGAGCCGACAGAGTTGCAATAAGTTAGCTGGTACAGCCGTGCTGTGTCCTCTCAGACCATTTGGTAGGCAGATAGCTTCGTGCAAAGACCACGGTGCCCAGCACTCCACAGCTGTTTACGAAATGAGTTTATTTACTGGCTGCTGACCTCGGGGAATACCTTTTAAAAACCTGCAAATACTCACTTGTATATGAATAAAAGCAGTGAATTTCCTTCAGCTGTGTTTGCTTTTTGAAAACATTCCAGCCTGTTAGATTAGTGGCTAGAGATGTTTATGGAAAGAATTTTAAGCCCGTTTTAGAGGGTATTCGTGGAAGGCAAAACTTTATCTCGTGAGCACAGTCATCTTACCGGGTGTTAATTTCTGTTCATTGACTCAGGGGATGTAAAGCAGCGTTTTGTCAGTGATTTGTTCAGGCCGTGCATCTCCTGCTTCTCGTCTCTTTGGCTGCCATGCTGCTTCCTATTCCTCCGCTGTGCCAGGGATGGAAATTTTCTCGTTTTATTTGTTCACTTTGCACCTTCTGCGTTTCCATCTGAACAGAGAGCTCCTTTCTTGAGCAACAGTGGAAGTAAACCGCTATCACAAAGCAGACCTGGGGCCCTGGAATATAAAACCACTCCCTGCAATATTTAAATTCCTTTGAAAGCCATCCTCCGCCATATGTCTATAAACACTGTCCAGCTGCGGCAAGATTGTAGATTCTCAGAGACCATCTGAATTTAGTGAAGAAATAACAATGCCGTGTGCTGCGATGGTGTCAACTGCCAGTTTGAGCGTTTTGCTGCACGTCAAGTACTTTTTTTCTCCTCTGGAGATTGTTAGAAGTGGGGATAGAGGTATAGTGGTGTAATATACTTGCCTCTCTTAAATGAGGCTTTATTGCAGGGCATACAGTGTAATTGTGTCGTTTGAGAGGCAGGGATTTAAGGTTAACATCATTACCGCTGTCACAGAAAGAGGCTAATGTGAGCATTCAAGAGTTTTAACATCACATCCAAATCTCTTCATTTAGCAAATGACCGAGAGAAAAGCACCGAGCTCTCCTGGCATGGAAGCAGACCCTCCTGCAGGCTGTCCTTTGCCTCGATGGAAAAACATCTGCAAGTTTTTATCCCTAGCTGATGCCATTCATACGCGTGTTTGTAAGCTGCACCTCCTCCTGACACCCCACACAGTGCTACCAAGCACCACTTTCCCAAGAAATGTGAAAACTCGGCTGTCTTCATTAATAGGAGCACTTCTCCAACACCTCATTGCCTGTTTTATGAGCATTCCTGGTCTGTGTAGCCAGCTGTCACTCAACCACAGCCACATCTTCTTTTCCTGCTTAGGAGGGAAGCAGCAGAGCTGGGATGCCGGCCTAGATGGGATAAATAGCAACAAGGAACACAGCACATCTCCTCTATTGGATGCCATACATTAAATACTCCTAGCCGTGATGCTTTGGTGTGGTCCGTGAGGACAAGATGGAGTTTCAGGGAATAACAAATGAGAAGATTTCGTGCACAGAAGTTCAAGAAAGCCACAAGCTGCAGGTGGACAAGCATGCTAAATTCGAGAGTGACTCATATGCTGTGTGATGTTTGTTGGGCTCAAGCTGCAGGTCCCTCAAAAGCAGGGTTTTATCGCATAGAAATGAGCAGGCTTTTATTGTGAGCGGCGACCACCAATTCCTTACACGTTAGTGCTGGCAGAAAGTGGGTTAGAAATGAAAGGAACAATTTTAGACATATGGTGATCTGGCAAAGCGCTCTGAAATTTTAATTATGCTGTGGAAAGGTCAGGGCTGGATCTGTGCTGGTGGAGGGATAATTTGCTTTTGTAGTTTGCGAACGTGCCTTTCCAAAATGAAAGGACTGAGAGCTGAAAAATGAAGCAAACTTCTCCTGTGCAGGCAGTTGATTCTGATCTGCTTTTAGAACAGCTTTGCAGAGGCAGGGCCATCTCCAGGATGAGAAGAGTAAGAAATCTCCTTCCCTAACCCTGTTTTCAGAGGCGTGAGTTTGTAAAGGGAGGGTAACGCTCCCTTATTCAAAGGCCAAATATTAAGCACCATCTCTAAATTCAAATGCAGCTCTTGAAATATCTTCATCCTTTTCCAATATGCTGTTTGCTCACTGGGTGCAGTGGAACTTGGTGCTGCACGTACCCCAGCAGTGGGACATAACCCCAGAGCCTACAAGGATGAAGCAGTCCCTGAAACAGAGAGGTGAAGCGGTTTACTTAAAGATAAGGCTCATCTCTCCCACCCACCCCCCCCCCCCCAGCTAGAACCAGTTCCTTGATTGCTTTATCCCTGCGTACTTCCAGTGACCTTGATTTTTCACATCGCTGGAGGGATTCCAAATGGCTTTGCTTTGCCGTGGGCAGGGCTCCTTCTTTTTGCCTGGCTACCCACGTATGTGTACCCGCTGCAGCATTAATGGAAAAGGAATCAGAGAATCATCAAAGGAACATGGGGTTGGTGCAGGGGCTGCATGTGAATCAGCACCGATGGCCTTGGTCCTGGAGGGATGTGTGCACAAGACGGGTGATGGAGCAGGTGGGATGTAGGGCTATTGGCTGGCCCTGTTATAAGGAGCTGTTATAAGGAGATCAGAAATTGTAAAAGATGAGCAAAATAGGGACTGGGTGTTGAAGGAGATAGGGAAGAGCTTAGCAGGAGCTGGGGAAATTGGGCCCTGCTCAACAGTGTGGTCCTCCTCTCCGTGCCCATGCCAGGAACTGGGAAGTGAAACTGTGCAAAGTCTGGGGCCGGGAGAAGGAAAGAAGCAAAAAGAGAAAGAAATCCAAGCTAAGAAGAAGAGGAGGAAGAAAAAATGCTGGAGAAAAGAACCAGGCCAAAAAGGCAGTGTGCTGAAATTAATTTGTGGGGATGGAATCTGCCTGCTGATTTCAATAGCGGAGGGGCAGAAATCCCGCTGTGCTCAGGAGTGCCACGCTTGGGCACACCGCTACTTCCCTGCCCTTCCCCTGCTCTTCTGCTCCCCCCCCCAGCTAAAGCCAGGCAGGGAGAGGGAGGGAGGAACAGCGAGTCCGAGAGCTCTCTGCGGTCGGCAGGGCCTATAAATAGCCGCTGAAGTCTTGTAATGCCGACGGGGTGCGTCACAACCGCCCTCCCCACTCCAACCCCGCTGCTGGCCCCGCAGCCCCAGGGATGGGGATCTGGGGGCTCACCCTGACTTTGGGAACCATCCCCAGGAGGCTCGTCGCTTTGCCCAGACGTTTCTCCGTGTATTGCCACGCTGATACATTTCTGAGCTTGGTGACCCTGTTTTATTTCTCTGTTCTTGCCCCAGTGCCTCATTCCGTTAGGAGCTGCTTCCACCAATCCGTCAGACACAAGCAGGAGAACCCGCTGCCGAGTCCATCCTTTCTGCACCTGCTCGTTCAAAACTTGACCTGTTGAAGGAAGAGATGCCAGGCTGCCGTGCGGGATGTGCTCCTTTTCTAGGAACATGGTAAACAAATGAGTTTATTTTACTTTCTGCTGCGCCAGGGTGCTCACAAGAAGGGAAAAATTGCCACTACGAGCCGTAGTAGGCATCTTTCTCTCTTCGTCTTTGTAGCACCCAAGAGCGTGGACACACACATAAAGGGAGGGACGAATACTTGTCTTTTTCTCCTCTAACAGCAATGTCTATCCTGGCCGCAGGTTGATACAAGCCAGGATCTACTTTTCCAAGCTGAAACCATGAGGATTACTCACATCTTTAAAAATAAGCCCCCATTGGATTAAGACCTAAACCCTGCAATTGTCACTTTTCCCACCAGAGGAAAGTACCAGTGGCTTAACTAAATACATGTCCCCAGTGCCCCAGGAAGCTCCCAGGTTTGTTTCTCTTTCCCCTTTTACTGGAACTCCTCCATGTTTCTGCAGGTTGGTTTTATTTTTTTTTCACCACTTCATCATCCATCCCTTCCTCCTGAGCTCAATGTGATCTTTAGTCTTGTCCTTGCCGTTTCTTCCCCATCCTTCTCTGTCCATTTGCCACAAGCAGACCACCTCCCGTTCCCTCAAATCTGGGAGAAACGACCTAACATGACAAAATAATATGTGTTTCTGTTATCAGTGGAAAAAATAAAGCCAGATTCATCCTGCATTTGTGTTCTGTGTCCAACAACGTACAAGTGCTGATAGAAGTTTTTTCATCACATGTAGGGATTCTCTGCTGTCTCGTGGAACTTGTGCTGATGTGCAGTATGACCAGGTGCTGTTCCTTGTCTTTGAGATGAGTTCGAACTTAAGAGAGGACTTATGGTTTTGTCACTTATGAATAAAAAACTAAGGCCAAGACCCAGGAAAAAGCAAGTATTTCATGTGAGCCCATTATTGTGCTTTGAAACAATAAAATATTCACATCTTTTTAAGCATTTTGGCTCCTAACTGTTCACCTGGTTTTGCATCTCTCTCCCTTTACAACTTTCCTTGCAAGAAAAAAAAAATGAAGATGTTAAACCAAGAGCAAAACAAACAAACAAACAAAAAATCCCCAAAAAACAAAAAAAAACAATTCCTTTTTAGAAAAGCTGCATAGAAAACCAAAATATGTCCATTCAACCAAAACCATGGTACGGCCAAGAACCTTTGCCTCCACTGGCTGATTGAGATGCCATTTCCAGGCACAAGATGAATGGGGCTATATGGGAATTAGATCCATTCCCATTGGGTCGTGGTGTTAATCCCAAGAGATCTCCCCTCTCTGTCATTTATTTGGCTGAGATAGAGAGGTGACAGCTGTGCCTGGGTGATTCCCCAAGAACCTGTGCTATCAGTTCCAACTACTAGCTTTATACAAAGCAGGTCTTTGTCTTAAGAACCTCATGGTTTTTATAGATCAGTTGGTATTTTGGAAACTCTAGCCAGCACTGTCACTTACACACTTTGATAGCTGGGTAAATGTGATGTTCCTGCTGACAAACTAAGGTTGGCCCCTGTGCCTCCTTTCTGAAGGTCTCTTCCTTCAGCCCACTGGCAAGGGCTCCACTTTTCTGTTATCCCAATCCAACCTAACACAACAGCCACAAACAACATCATTTTACGTAATCAAATCACTTCTCCACCCTGTGATAAAAGCTCTAATAGATGTCCCGAGTTTAAGGTATGTGAGATATTTATCCGTATACAATGAGGATATTAAGTGCTCTTAGATTGGAATGGCCTTTACACAACACAGAGGGACATTAAGAGAACCTCTGCTGTTGTTGGGTTGTTGGCCTGTTGTGTGGATGGGTTTATCTAAAAAGAACTCCTCTCTGTTTCCATGCAGTTGGCCATGAATTGGGTTGTTCCTTTTGATGCCGAGGAAGCCAGACTTGATCCTTCCCAAAAGAGAAGGTGTTAGAGGTTGGACACCAACCCAAGGAAAATTACACAACTCCTCACTCATCCAACAGTGTTTTGATCATTCCTGATGCTGCCAGCCCAAAGGGCTGCAAATCAACCAGTTTCATTCTCAGACTGTAGAAATCAGGACAAAATGCTCTCATTTATAACCCCGCATAAGATCCTACTGTCTGTGTTTACAGCATGCCAGGAGTAAACCATTTTGCCTCTCAGAGCTGCTTTTGGTCCTCTGCCCCCCACCCCACCCACTGCACAGATCAGTGCCTCAAAGAAATCTTAATTTGAGCCGTTTCCTAATGTATCCCTTAGCACAACGTGTGCAAGATTAAGCTGTTCGAGAGTATTCAGGTCCAAAAGAGATGTATTTCACAATGAGGAGAATGAGTGCCATTAACAATATCAAAGCGTTATGATACACTCTTTGTAGTCACATTCCAAAGGACACTTTTATTCAAATTCTCTCTTTTCAGGAGCTTCTGCTTCTGAAATTTCTCTCTGTTGTTAAGTAGCCCAAAGGGAGACTTTGTGTGTGTGTGTGTGTGTGTGTGTGTGTGTGTGTGTGTTTGCATGGCGAGTTTGGCATAATTCGTTCAGGATATTGCAGTAATGGGGTTATTCTAAGCATGAAACAAGACAATTTTCATGCCTTATGGAAGCCATTCTCCCATTCACCTAATGTTGGATTGTTTCCCTTTTGGTGAGCTCCTCCTAGCCAGGGTTCTTTGGGAATGATGGCATTCAGTTCAGTGCTATGAGTTAGTAGGACCTCACCAACCACAATTCTGGGGAGGAAAACAGAGATGTGTGCCCAACATACCTTCATATTGCAGCTAAGCAGGTGACTGAGGCCTTCAAGACAGCCAAAATACTTGTTTGAAGTGTGAATTAACTGATAAAACTGCTACTTGGTGGGAAATTTGTGTTTCCCTGACACACAAATGCAAGAAAGGAGCATGTCCCACTGCTGAAGCGTCCAGCATAAAATAGCAGAAACGTCCACTCAAATTTTAGTGATGACCAGAAGAAAGGTTTTTGTCTCCCTGCCCTTTTTCTTGAACCGAACAGTGCCTAACTGTTTGGCTTGTGGTTAAGGATTATTTATGTAGGGCTCTTGTGTAGGTAAAGCGCCATGTCCTTGGCCCTCTGCCCGTGCAACACAGCGCAGGATCTCTAGTTACAAATTGCAGCTGCATAGCATAACAGGAAACGTGGGGCTTTAAGTTATTCCACTGGAAAGATTAATTATTTGGAAAATAGTTATGCAGCAGCTTTGTGTATTTTTGGAGCAAAGGTGACCGGCACCATCTTAAATTCAAAGAAGCAAAGAATTAAAAAGGGGCACTTTAGAAAGTGAGAGTGGGATGGGACAATTTTTTTAGTTGTATTTTAGTACTGTTGGAATTGTCTCCTCTCCTGGAAGGTGTGGGAGCGTGGTGGTCAGCCCCAGCGGGGTGATGGTGGGAGAAGAGTGGGAAGCCTTTAGGAGCTGCTGGGTTCAGAGGGACCTTCCAGTCCAAAATCCCATCCACCTGCTCAAGAGGAAGGCAGATCCCAGGAGAGCAAGGCCTGTGCGTCCGCTCAGGAATGTGCCCAGTGTTATGTCCATCTGTGTTGCTGACTTGTTGGCAGAGGCAGGAGTGGATTCAGGTGCAATGCAAAGGCAAAGGGAAAGGCTGAGCCTTCCGACCAGCTCTGCAACCAGAGTGAAACGTCTCACTGGTTGGGATTCCTCTTAGCATCCAATGTGCTTGAATACCGAAGCCCTCCGGAGGGATGTGGTTTGGATGAAGAAGACGTGGTTATTTTTAGGCAGCACAATGCACCTCTTAGTAAAGTTTTTCCAGTCTGACACGTAACCCGTGGCCATTTTGTGAGAGCAGCTCTTCCGCACCTAGCTTTGTGCTAACTGGCTCTCTGAGGGCTTCTGCCTGTGGCTGCCACAGGGATGGGGTGGTGGCCACTCTGTTTTTGAGCCAGAGCAGCCAGAAAGTCAGTCCCAGTGGAGAAATTCTCACAAAGGAGTTTGTTCTCCTAAACGTGCCTAAGCTTTTGTGTGCTTCTACCAATGTCTCCTGTGTAGTTAAAACCTGCTCGGAACAGACAGTTCTGGTGGAGGGGGGTGAGGGAAAGGCTCTGTCCCAGAGGCGGTGAGCATGGCACAGGTTGCCATTGGGCACAACTCCAGAGCTGGAGCTCAG